>NC_044260.1:6409515-6772015 GCF_003957555.1 Calypte anna | reverse complement strand
CTCTTCCTCTCCCTCTTCCTCTCCCTCTTCCTCTCCCTCTTCCTCTCCCTCTTCCTCTCCCTCTTCCTCTCCCTCTTCCTCTCCCTCTTCCTCTCCCTCTTCCTCTCCCTCTTCCTCTCCCTCTTCCTCTCCCTCTTCCTCTCCCTCTTCCTCTCCCTCTTCCCTCTCCCTCTCCCTCTCCCTCTCCCTCTCCCTCTCCCTCTCCCTCTCCCTCTCCCTCTCCCTCTCCCTCCCTCTCCCTCTCCCTCTCCCTCTCCCTCTCCCTCTCCCTCTCCCTCTCCCTCTCCCTCTCCCTCTCCCTCTCCCTCTCCCTCTCCCTCTCCCTCTCCCTCTCCCCCCTCCCTCTCCCCCTCCCTCTCTCCCTCCCTCTCTCCCTCCCTCTCTCCCTCCCTCTCTCCCTCCCTCTTTCCCTCCCTCTTTCCCTCCCTCTTTCCCTCCCTCTTTCCCTCCCCCCCCCTCTCTCTCTCTCTTCCTTCCTTCCTTCCTTCCTTTCACAGTCTTACTGTGAAATGCCAGAGATGGATGGAAAAGTAACTTGAGAGAGGAGCTGGGATGCTAAAATCAATTATGCCTGAATAATCTGCCACTTCTGCTTTTGCATCCAGTCCTGATTACCTTTCTTCCAATTTCCCAGCTTGGTACTTGTATCATCCTTTTCTATCTGCCTCCCCCTGTGCTCAGCACAGCTGGGCTTTGCTGAGGCTACTGGTTGACTGTGTACACTGATGGGTATGTGTATGGTCTCAGAGAGAAGCATTCTTGGGTTCCTAAGGATGAATATATGATCACTTTCAGATCTTCTATTTGTAACTTCAAACCCCTGCACCAAGGATTTCTGCTTAATCATTTAAGTACACTTCTCTTTCCAAGTTATCCTTAAAAAAAACATTGAAATATCCTATTTGTCCCCTACTGCTGTGAAATTTGAGGCAAAGTCTCTGAGTTGAAAGTTTATTTCATGTTGCAGATTCCTCTGTACCAGTAGTGGTGTTTACAACACCCTTCCTTTTTAATTAAGGTTTCCCTGAGATTTTAGGACAAATTTTCTTTGACATTACAGGTTTCTCAACAATATTTAGTTACAAGAAACACAATCTGTGTGAATCCTGATGGTGTTTTGGATGAATTTAACTACTTTAAAAGAGTCAAGGGATGGAATTTGCCTTTGGATATGTGTATATGTTCAACAAAGAAAGAAAGGCATGTGTTTAAAGAGAAATTAATTTAAGATTTGATAGAAAGCCTCTTAGGGCAGCAGCAAACCTTTTTCTATTGGTTTCAGTGAGTTGGCAAAAATCCAACCCAACAGGTAATTCATTCAGAAATTCACCTAAGTTTTATAGTGTTTCTTCAAAGATTATGCATGTTTTTTACTTGCTGTAGTTTCAGAAACAGTTTCAGTTATCATGCACTGCCTTCCTTTGCTCAGGTCTATCTGATACTTTGCTTTTCAAAGTTGAAGGGCGAACAAGAAGTTCAGGAATTTCATCATGAAAGCTGTACAACTGTAGAGGAATTGACACCTAGAAAAACAAGCAGAGTTAAACAGGATTTGACAAGCTGCAGAAAAGAGAGTGAACAAGGTGGAAACAATGAGCAGCAAGTGATTATTATTTCACTGGTCACCACAACACATTAAAACTTTCAAAGGCAGTTAAATTAATTTAATGCAGAACAGCACTCTAGGTGCTTAATATTTTGTCTCTGTGGGACAATTTGCAAGAGACATCTTTTGAACTACAAATACAAAGCAGGAAAGATGGGGCGCTCTCTGGCTGTGTCATTCTTCATTTTAATGAGGAAAAAATGTCACACAGAGCAGCGTGAATTTGAAATATTATAATATGCCTCAGTTTTATGTCAGAGTAAGTATGTTTCTTAAAAGAGCCCTAATGATTCTAAATTCTAGACCTTGTTGACAAGACATCTGCTTACTTGGCCTGTGGTTTGTGTCTCATCTATAAGCTCATTATCATATATATTAAAAGAAACCTATTAAAATATTTGCATTTTAAAATGAATGATAAAACTCCCCTACCCATCCTCCAGAATGTTGTTCTTTTTGTTCTGCAAAGCGTTCCACTAGGGAGAGAGAAATATTTCAGTTATTTTCAATCCATTTAACATTTGGATAATTCTTATAATTACTTTTATCTTTAATTGTCAAAGTTAGAAGGCTTATATAGTATTATTTTAAAAATTCATAATTCAATCTAAATAATCTTTTCTGTACCCACAGACCTCTCAGCTGGATGCTGACTATAACCCTAAGGGTGCTCATTCTTTCCTTTGGTCTTACTTATTATTTTCTTTTCTCCTCAGTTTTTTATTATTCTCTTTCCTCCTCAGCTGTCTAGCTGCATATCTAATGGGTGAAATGACACTTGACAACATGCTGGTTGCTTATTTAAACAAATCCTATTGAGTTGAAGAGAGCAAATGATTGCGAAGTTATAATAAATGTTATCAAGAAGTTCATCAGGTTCTTGAGAGGTCTTCCCATTTTAGAAAATATCCCACCTCTACTTGTGGCTTTAACGTCAACTCCCTTGGTCTGGCACAGAGAGCAGGAAATTCCTTTTGTTCTGGTTGTCTGGATCTGGTCCTTGGTTGTCACCATGTGAGGACAGGCTTGGATGTGTTTGGCTTCTCAGCCCTATCTCAGCTCTTTTAAGTTTCTCTGAGAGCAAGCTGGTGCCTTGCAAGTTGCAAACAGTTCTTTTCAGTCTCCTGTGGCAGGAATGGCAAATGTAAGAAAATTAGAATATATCCACCAGGTAAGGGGCTGCCTGCTGTGCTGGGTGTTTTCCATGTCCTGTTTGTTAGAAAGCTCAGCACAAAGAATGAGAGTTCTACAGCAACAGATAGGGAACTAGCCAGCTGAGAAGATTTGGCTGCTTTCTAGAACCTACTCAGCACAAAAATGCATTCTCAGGGCAGGATGTTTTCCCCAGAAAGCTCAGCCAGTGGAAACTAAAGGGGACATAAAACTGGCTTCATGAGAAAAACCAGAAAGGGGGTACTCTCTGAAGGTGTTCCTGTCACCTGTACTGGAAGAGATGGGGAGCTGTTAATGCACCCACTCTCACAAGCATCCACTATCACCATGCTCTGATTTATATGTCAGGAAAAAGATGCCCCAGGAGGAGAATCTGTAGCAAAGATGAGATAAATTCACTCTGGAACACCACAGGATACCCTGGGAAGATATGTCGTGGTGACAAGACTAGCAAGGAACAATTTTGACAGCTCAGGTTCTCAGACCTAACAAGGAGACAACTTTATTGCCTGATACTCCTCTTCCAGTCTCCTCTTAAAAAAAAAAAATCTCCACTGTAGTGGTTTCTTAAAACATCCTCAGTGCCTTCTGAGGCATTTAAACCATTTGTTGCATATTGAAAGCAGCTGCAGGGGGAAAGGAAACAGCTCCTGCTGCTTCTCAAAAGCAGTATGTGTAACATCACAGCTGGAAATAACATGTTTTATGAACTTGATTTATTCCCTCTACTGTGTGGTATGAATCCTGTTTCCTCACTGCATGGCCTGCACATACATTTTAGAGGGCCTCATCTTTCCAGGTCCTGAACAAGGTGTAGAGGAAAGATTTAATTAAAAGCAAATATTGGATTGGCGACTGCCTCTACTGCCTGCTAGGCACTAAGTAGGATGGTAGAAATCAGTAAAAGTATTTCCCAGTATTTCCAGTCACTGGAAATATTAGGTACTTGCAGTACAAAATATATTATTTCAAAATCACAGGTATAGCCCATGCAAAGCAGGCATGGTAATGCCTGGCTTAAGACAGCACAGTCTGTTTCTTCTGTTTCATGACAACTACTGGAGGACAAACTTCCATAGTTTGTATTTCATTTTGTTTTTTCAACTCGGACAATACATTTTGTCACCAATTTTAATGGACTGTCAAGTTTCTTTTTTTTTAATGGGCATATACACAGTCCATGTTCATAGAATATCTGAGTCCTCCACAGTCCTCAACTTGTTTTTTAACTTGTTTTTTGTCCCCAGTCCTGTTGTTGGGGAGGTTCATGGATAACTGAGGCAGAGCAAAAATGGGGTTTGTGAGCACCTTAAATGATTGAAATCTGTAGCAGTTTAATGTTTGTAGCTGAGTGCTTGCTGTCATGCAGGGCTAGAAGTAAACCTGCTGGCCCAGGCTGCCTTCACTCTGCTTGTACTGCTGGTTGTCTTTGGAGGTGACATACTCTACTGAGTATTAAAAGCCAGGGAAGTGTTTTCCTGTTCCTCTCCTTAGAACATCTAGCTATTAACTTAGATGCCCAAACATCTACTCCTGTGATTAACATTAAATGTTGAACTACAAAAGCTTGAGTAGCTCTCTGTCCTAATTTTGTGCAGGATGTGTGACGTGGTTAGTTCTGTGAAGGTAACACTTGTGCAGTGATCAGAAGCCTCTTCTGGCTGTTACTGTACAAATCCACAGTGAGTACAAATCCCTGTCCTGCAACTTGAAATATCTAAGATGTTTAAGAGGTGAGAAGCTTTGGTTGAATAATAAGGGAACCGAAAGACACTCATTAAATATTTCACTTGGCATCACACAGACAATCTGTGGTGGGTCTGGAGAACACTTCTGCCTTCAGTCTTATGCCTGTATCTTAACAGCAAGGCTGCTGCCAATCCTGTATGCAAACCTAATAGACATGTAGCCCAGTGACAGATTAACAAAAAAAGCAGTTATGAAGTGTTGGAGTGTTTTATCTTTTCATGACTGTTGTGGTGTCCTTCCCTCTCAGCATGAGAGAGGAAGGGAGCAAGATCACCCAGATAGCAGTATCCTCATTAATGAGAAGTTCAGCCAAGCATGCTCTTGCTTTTCTGTCACTGTGCTGTGGTTATCTGCTGCACAGGAAGAGAAAATGAATATCTAATTTTTAAAAAGGGTTTTAGAGGATTACTTCAACTTTAACCCTGCCTCACCTGATCTCTGCTTAAATCCTGAAATGATCAAAATAACTTTTGTTTTAAAGATGGACATTAGTGTACCATGCTGGAACCATGCAAAAGCAGCCAGTAGAAACTAACTGGTGAGAGATTTTTCTCAATAAAAACAAAGCTGGAGAATATTTCCTTTTTTTTAGTTGTTTATATTTTTTCCTGACAAGGAAAAGTAGAACTGTGTATGGTGGAACAAACCAGAGGGAGTGAGTGAAGGTCAGATGAGGAAGACTCTTCCTTGAATGCTAACAAGAAATGATAACTCCTAACTCAGTGTGGACTGAATTCTTTCCCTATGTCATTATGACTTCATGGGCTCCCAAAAAATAACTTGGATGTTGTTTTTCACTGAATCTTTCAGGAAATGATAAATCTGTTTTCAGTAGTCTGTGGCGATTCCCCCTAGATCAGTAGCAGCCTCAATTAGTCCTGCTGCTGGAATACATTCAGTCACAGCCTCCTATAACACCCTTGTTCCTTCAGGAGTGTCCTGGAAATATGACCTGGGTTTAGGATGGAAGAGTATGAGTTTGTAAAACCTTGTGGTATTGGCTTGAACCTATTTTCTGACACTGCATTTAAAATACAGGAGTTGCCCAATGGGAAAGAGAAGATGTAAAAGACCATTTCCCAAAAGAGTGTTTTCCTTTGGCATTGTGGGGAGAGAGTGGCCAAGGCTTATACATTTAGAGGTTTTCTTTCTTTAACTTCAATTTCTACAAGAAAAAAAATGGTTTATTTATGACCATATTTATTAGGCTCCAGCTCATTATTAATTTATCTGTGTGTTTCCCTTCAGTCCAGACTGTGCTGTCATACAGAGCAGCCACATCCAGATCACACTCCGCCCTTACTAAGCTGAGAGAACTGCCCCTAGTAGATGAAAGGGAGATTGCAGGGCCGGGGTTACTGCCTTGTACACACAAGTTACTGAGTACTCAGGGCAGGAAGAAGAAGTAGCTGGCTTATTATGAACCAAAATGAGATATAATGAGCAGGCTGTGCAGCACCAGCCAATTGTAATATTCCAGGATGTTTCAGAGAGATTTGTCTCAACTGAGGAGAAAATGCCTCTGGCTGCTTCACTTCATTAGTTATCTACACACACTCTGGTTGATATTCCTAATGGATCAAGGGTGATCTAACTGTAGCAGGAACTTGATTTGTTTTCATGTATGTACTTTTGGATTCAAAGTGCTGTCCTTCCTCTTTCCCAAATAAAGGCAGAGTAATGAAAATAGCTGCTAGTTACCAGGTTTGCAGAAGAGATGGTAATAGTGTTAGCAGTTCTCCCATCACACCATTGCCCCTAGGAGACAAATACTGGGCAGTGCCTGCCACCACTCACAGTGTTTGAATGCTCCATATCACCACAGGAGTCAAAAACACTTAGTACTTTACAGGAGGTGTTTATGGCATCAATTTCTCGGGCAGTATGTGAATTAGAAAAAGGATCATGGGTATACCTGTCCTTGCTGTTAATTACCTTGCCATTGAATAAAACAAAGCAACATCAAATGGCCTTAGGAAATATTCAGACTAGCTGGAACATAAGGTTAAAGGTTTCTAATCTGCTTTATGATGGATAATCCCAGGAGTGCATAGGGAGGTAGGGGTGGGGAAAGGCAGGAAGCTTTTCTTTCTCTTTTTGGTTTTACTATGGCTGGAAAATTTTTAGAGTGCGAACTAAGGGCAAACATCCAGCACCTCCCCAGCTTCAGTGCAGCTTCAGTCCCTCTCCCTGGTATCTGCACAACATTGCAGCAAACTCCTGTTTCTGGAACAACAGCTGGAAGCTTTCCTAGTGAAGCGGGGCCATATATTGTTGCTCCCTCTGTTTTCCTGAGAAGTCTATGTTGCAGCTGTTTTTCTCTTTATTATCCATAGAGTTTAATTATTCACAACCAATTTCACTCTAAAGGGCTTATCATGTACATTCAAAAAATGTAGAATAGAATAGAATGTATTTAAATGAGTGAAAACTTGTTTTTAGTTTATACAAGGGTTAGTGCTTTTACTCCTAAGAGTCATCTTTGAATTTCTGTGAGAAGGTTACCTTGTACCTTCTAATATATACCTTTACCTGACAGTTGGTCCTTCTCAAACCAGTCTTTCCAGCTCAGTGATTTCACTGTACAAATAACATGCTATGAAAATGTCTTTTTTAAGATTTTTTTTTTAAGTTCTTGGGTCTTTGGGTATGTGAATAAATTTCTGAACCTATAGACAAGAACTTCAGCAGCAAACTCTGTAGATCTTAAAAAGTAATTCCAAATTCTAAAATATATTAAAAATAATATGCAAAGAACCAAGACTCTTATTTTGGAAATATCCAAGGTTAAAGAGGAAAGGGTCTACCAAGTAATACAAGGCAGGATTCTGCTACTCAGAACTGCATAAACATTCATAATGCAGGATGTAATTCAGTCCCTTTCCTCCTCTGCTCTTTTCTCCTTCTCTTTCAATCAGCAGTGCTGTTTTTAACTAATAATCTTCAGAGCCCAGGGATCAAAAAGTCTTCACTGTGAGCAGTATGATGACACTACCAAGCTTCATGTTACCCCATGAACATTAGCAGTGATCATCCCGAGGAAAAATGTGCAGATTTTGTTAAATGCTGTCATTTATGCCAATTTTTTATTGCCATAAAACATCAATGATGGTTTAATTAAGAACTTAAATTTTTTATACTGCAAAATAGAAATATTTATGAAGGAGTTCCATGGAGGCAGAGTATATATAAAAAAATCAAATGGCTGTTTTTGCAGAAACACAAATATAAACTAACAGTAAACATTAAAACAAATCTTTTATTAACAATGTTTCTTTTAATTTCTGTTAAATTGTCTTGCAAAGATTTTGTGTATAACAAAGCTTATGGCTATGCAATACTGTCTTCTCCCATCACTTGGTCTCTGCATTTGTGTCTGTATTTAGTAGTATAGGTTGATAGATTATTTGCTGCTTTAGAAAAAATGTGGATTCAAAATGAATTCCTTCTGAAGTGCTCTGTTGCAAGAGAAGCCTTTGCCATTTCCCTGCCATGAGCAAATTTCATCACTGTTGGTGACAACAATCCCAGGAACTTAATTCTGAGCCTTTTGCTAGAGTGTAAAATGGCATTGATGTTTTCTCAGTGTGGCTCATGATTCCAGTATTAGAATAAAGTTGGTCAGTCACCTAAGATATGTTATGTGCCTTGCCCAGTCCAGCTGGGAGATGTCTGGGAGACTGGAGTAGGAGGTGGGATTGCATTGTCATCCCTGGGTCAGGTAAATTACTTGGTAGTTCATCAATTCTGAAGTTGCATTTCTCTTTCCCTTTCCCTTTCTTTCATAGTGGGTGGCAGATCCTTCAGCGATCAGCACCGTGTTTATTTTTATGTCAACATCTACAAGTTTCTAGGCCTTCAACTTTCTGCATTCTGTAGGTTTCCTTTAGCTCAGTTCCTTTCTGGTGATTTTGTCTTCAGGTTTGCCCCCCAGTGCCTCTTTAAACACTGGGTTTCTATTACAGCAAACTATAAATTATATATTATTTACATCTTACTTAAAATATTATGGAGAAAGGTTGCTTGGCTCCACTGAAAGAATGACTGGGTTGTGACAGGATTCATTTTACAAAATCTGTTACATTTTGGAAAGAAAAATTGTGTTTAATTTTCTTCCAGGTTTTTGAGTTTCTCCAGACTGTTGAAGGCAAAGCCTCTCTCCCTAGAATTTAGCAGCAGAGTGTCTTCAGCTGGGCTGGAGCTGTCTGATTAGGTGGCAGTAAGGAAAAAATGCAGTCATTGTTATTAGGATGAGGGGTGGAGATGTTTCACTTTCTATAGCTCTGAGAACATATATATATATACACACACACATATAACATCCATAGCTCTGAGGGTACTGCAAATTTTCCTTGGAAATGAGAACTGTGATGTAAGGAGAAGATCCATGTTGCTAAAACTTCCAAAGAGAGGGAAAGTGCAGTTTCCCTTGTGGAGGGAGGGCCTGAGAACCAGACAGAGACAACCAGGTGTTTGCTATCACCACTTAGAACCTTGATCAGGGTCGAGAAGGCACCTGGGATGCAGAGAGGGAGTTTTTGTTCCTGTGGGTGAGTCTGCATGTTTGGTCAGATGCATGAAGGGGCTGAGATGAGATGTCATTAGGTGGTCCAACTGAAAAGCCTTTCTTGGTGTGACAAGTTTTCCTTGGTGATGAGAAATGATGTAATGAGAAGATCCTTGTTGCTAAAACTTCCAAAGAGAGGGAAAGTGCAGTTTCCCTTGTGGAGGGAGGGCCTGAGAGCCAGACAGAGACAACCAGGTGTTTGCCATCACCACTAAAAGCTCTGATCAGGGTGGAGAAGGCACCTGAGATGCAGAGAGAGTTTGTTCCTGTAGGGTAGTCTGCATGTTTAGTCAGATGCATGAAGGGGCCGAGATGAGAGGAAGTGCAGTAGCTGGTCCAACTGAAAAGCCTTTGTGGGGAAACAACTTCATCTTAGGAGGGATTAACTGTCACTGTTAGCTGTGAGGTAGTGAAAAGAAATGGAGTTACCTTGAGATTGTGCATATCTGTGATGCAAACCAGCAGAGAGGATTATAAGCATCTGTTTTACAAGAGGTGAGGGTAAAAAAAGGGGATGGTTTGCTTGGGAAGGAAGTAAGAAGTATTCCTTCCTGTAAAGTTCTTCCATAATTCTTTGGATCAAAGGAAGCAAAGTCATGCTGATACCAGGAGTGATTGGTCTGCTCAAGGTAAGTGAGTTGTTGCTGGTGGTGTGATAACTCCCTCTCTCTGAAAAGGAGAAGGAGATGAGTGCTGATGGTCTGGTACAGTTGAGGCATTGAGTTTGAACATTTGAGAAAGAGGAGTGTGCTTGTGGTTTTACTTTCCTTGAGGATGATTCCTGACTTGATCTGTTCTTTGTCTTCTGCCCTTTAAGGCAAAAAACACAAGCTAAAATGCTTATCTGAAGGCTTTACTCCCACAACTAAACTCTGGGATTTCCTGCTAATTGTTTCTCAAACAGTAACACTATGCAAAGTAATCTTTACTATCCCTTCATGTTGATGGAAGTGTTGTTGTTACAGAACTTATGATGCCAGGTAAATATCCTCTCTTTCATTGATTTATTATCCTGTTCCACTGTAATAAACTGCCAAGGGACTCTCACTCTAAACTCCTAATGTTCATATTTTTTCCAACAACTATTGTTGAACTCAATGGGTGAACTTGGCTGGCAAAAATCCTGGTGGTTGCAGTAGAGGACAGATTCCACATATTGCTGTTAGCCAGTTAGTTAGTGGATTTATGTTTTTCCCCTTTCCAGTCTTCACAAACAATTGAAGGAATGGCAGTGGGTGCCTCTCCTTCTGTCTGCTGCTTAAGAGAGTAAGGGAAGGAATTAAACTGATTAAAACACACTTATTCTTTGTGATGCAAATATGATGTCTTAATTCTAGGAACAAAACAGCAAAAAATTGGTCTGCCAGCTTTGCCAATATTGCAGTACATGAGAATAATGAGTGCCTCAAATATAGAGGGTTCCACTACCTCAAACATTGGAAGCAAGTTTATTGTAGCTCTTTGATTAGAGGCTCAAAACCCTGTATCCAGTGCTGGCTGCAATACTGAACCTATCTTCATCTGAAGTTAGCAAAGAATCGAGCTGTTAGTTAAGAACGTTGTTGTCTTTGGAGAAGCAGAGCATATTCCCTCTTAATTCTTCCCTGCAGGGAAGTTTTTACACTAATGCTCTGGACTTTTACTAAGCTCTTAACTTTAAAATTATAGAAATACTCATCTTTCTCCTGTTTTAGTGCCCACAGCCTTTACTCACTGGAAACCACAAAGAATAAGCAAAATGCAGGGCAATGTTTGAGTTTTGTTGATGGGTGGGGGAGGGAGGAGAAAAATAGCCCCTGTCAGAGTAGTCACTGCTAGCTTAGAAATAAAATACAGTGTAGTTTCACTGAAGCATTCCCTCTAGCTTTTTTTAACTATGCATTCTCTTCATCTGCTTTAGGGCAGGCAGTAAACTAATGTGGGAAAGTCATATGCTGGTTTAGAATAATTTTTCCTATGGATAACATCATCAGAACTCCCTCAGGATGACATTAACTTTTGTATTGATTCAATCCAAGAGTCCCGTGTGATTTCTCACACCAGGTGTGAAGGGAGTGCAGTGGAACATTATTCACCTTGTAACAGTGTAATTAAGTAATGTTTGGTAAGAGTGATATAGCAAAGGTGCTCACTCTGATATGTTATAGTTTTATAATTAGAGAACATTATTCTTATTGTTCTTTCATCTTCTCTGCGCATTTTAAAGTTCAGAAGTTGTATCTCTGCTGAAAACTATACCCTCCATTTCTTTCCCTCTTCAGTCAGCTGTTTTTTAAATGCAGCTGTACTTTTATTTACTTATCAGCACTTGCTTGACCAGGATGAAAAATTCTTTCTTGTTTTGTGACATTTTGGATCATGTCTCACTAAATAATCAAATAATGGAAAGACTGCTGTGAAATACAAAATATTGGAGTTCTCTCCAAGTTCTCTCTCTGAACCCCAGCAACAGAATAATAATATCAGAGTAATGCTACAGGGCAAGATGCTCACCCATATGAATGGGAATAATGCACTGAATCAATAGATTGTCAGTACGAGCCTTTACTAATGCTTCTGCTGCTCCTTCACCTCCTTGTTTTTAATGCAAAGGGCTTTATTGGTTTCCTGAATCTATTCCTACTATATTTAGGTGGTACTTTCTCTGTTAAAGAAGGCTTTCTTTAAAAATGTTGCATGCAGTAAAAATAAACTCCTTATGTGTAGTATGCAACCCTTCAACCTTGCCTTTGCCCACTGTGTTTTGGGAACAGTGCTCTGCTCTGGTAAGAGAAACAGCTACTTCTAATGGTTCAGCAGGGCAGCATGTCAGAGGCACATCACAGAATGCACTGCTTCTGGCAGAAGATGTGGCAGAATCTAATTAACCAAGAATTATCTCCACATATAACTTGCCTACAGCAATAGATTTACTGCTAAATACAAGATCAAAATATCAACATCATAATATGACTGCACAAAGGACTCAAGTTGACTGTTTTTCTTCTAGAGAGAAGTCATTAAGGAGAATTTCCATAGAAGTCCCTTGTCTGCAAGGTTAGAATATGGCCCTATGGTGTGTAACAGGTGAGCAACTCCAAGTTTCTAGAAATCTGTTGCCTTCCTTCTGTAAGATGTGATTTTTATTTGTTTTTCATTCCCCATTGGTTTGCCTGTGATCTCTTAAAATGGAAAAAAGTTCATAGCCCTGGGATTATTCAGTTGCTGTCAGTAAGGCATGTTCATCATACTTGGTGGGTTTTTAATGAGGACTTTTAAGAATAAAAAACTCAACCAATCCACCCCCACTATTGTGTGTGATTTATGGTGTCACAGAAGCTAATTAAAAATAATGAGGAAACTGCCCAGAAGAGTGTAATTAGGATTCAATCCAAATGCAAGGCCTCAGTTTTGGCCTTTTGTCTACTTTCTCCTGAGTTTTGGAGCTCTCATTTGAACATTGTGGGATGAGATGTAGTTTATAATGTGCCTAAACTAGAACACAAAATACAGAATCATCTGAGTGTAGGTTAAGTATAGCACTCTGTGGCTCATGTATCCACATAATTGCAACCTTTCCAATGTGTTTTTTAACTATTTGAATACTTTTGAATTTACATACTTTAAAAAACCTGCAATTTTACAGTAGTTTTGGTGCTTTTTAAGAGCAAGGTAAGTATTATCTCAGGAAAAGCTACAATTCCTGTATCATTAGCAATTGCTGCTCTTGATATTCCTTGTTGCAATTCCTGTAAAGCTTCTCTGTTGTCATTGTGAAATGTTCCTCTGCTTGAAGTGCAAACAGTTTGCGGTCTGAAAAGAAGACAAGATTCTACCCTCTCTACATACAGTTCTGAGAGTCAATGTTTTATGAACAGAAAAAACTATATTTAGCCATGCTAGTAAAAAAACCTGAGAAGATCCCAGGCACGTAGACAGTACAGAATAGGTTGTAAATACCTATCTAGGACTTACTTCAGTAGAGAGAATGGTTTGGACACCTTTGCAGTTAAACAACAAAATTCTTGTGGCCAGTGGTAAAGGTTCCAGCAAGCATTTGATTAGGTCTAGTTGAGAAACTTGCATTGAAGGCTTTTATTTTAATTTGTCTGAGTTTTTATACCACATCCTTGTGGAAAACAAAAGATGGTGTATGTTCATTCTGGTTCTGATGGGTTTGCTTCTACAATGAACACATGTGCTGGCTTGAAAGGGACAAGAAATATTGAATGGTTAGTGTTTAAAAACATATTAATAGGGTTTTTTAGAAGTATAGTACAAAACAATAGAGTTTGCAGTCTGTTGTCTTGCCAGTGCTTTCTCCCTTTTCCTAACACTGAGTCTTTTCATGTTCAAAGATTTAGCAAAGGTGTTTGTTAACCTCTCTGCCTCAGAGGCCTTTCACCTCTAGTAAGAAGTTCCTACACATCTTAAATGCTTTGCTGACTTTTTGCCTAGAAAGGTCACTGCTTTGGGTAACTGCTCTTAATTGCTTTTATAATACTCAAAAGGCAACAAATTTCTGTAGCCAGTGCCAACCAAAGCTCAACTTTGTGTTGCATGTTGGGAGAGAGGGATGAGAAAGGAGGAGATAATGTCAGGGTACAGCCTGTCCAGCCAGCCAGCTCCTGCCCCACAGAGGCTACCACAATCTACAGTACTTCTCCCATCACCTTTTGCCTTAGTGTTTTATCACCCAGGAGTGCATTGGAAAGAGGAGGACAATGGGGATGGGTGCAGGTCAGATGGGATTTTTCAGGTTGTGCTTGTGTTTCTGCCCTTCTCAGCCCAGGAGACTGAGAAGTGTTACTTATCCACTCTGCATTCCTGCAGAGTCTATATGGTGGCATAGCTCTGTTATGATATAAAGCTGAACTTTAAAAAATCACTTTTTTCCATGTATTTAGGTGATGCCTGCAGGTCAGACTCATTCTAGCTCCTGAGGACTGTACACAACACAGTATGTTGTCACTTGCCTGTGGGTAACACAATGCTAAAATGCCTGCTGTGCTTCGAGGCAAAACCTGGCACTTTTCCCTTTTTAGCAGGCTGAGGAAGTAATAGTTTAACCTGCTGTGCATACTGCATATATCTGGAATGTCAGACCCTCATGGAGAAGATGTGAGTAATGAAAAACCAAATGTTGTTACCTATGGGCATCCATTAAGAGCTGGCACTGACAAATCAACTTTTTGGGTTGCAGTGTAAGTTGAATTCCATAGCTGCTGCTTCAGCTCACTCTGCCTGGATGAGTCAAACCAGTATCACCTTGCACTGCCTGTATTTAGAAATGCAGCAGAATAACTGCCAAGGAATACCTGAAAAATTCATGCATATTGGCTTTGAGGTAAGGAGGATGTCACTCTCAAATTGCCACTCTCTTGGTGGTGTGATCAAAAACTAGCTGGGCTTGTGTGGAATTTAGAACATGTCTTCCTAGTCTGTCCAAGGTGTCTAGTTCTGACCATTCTCCCAGTTGACTGGAGATCACAGGAATGTGCTGAGTGTGCTAGCACTCTAATGTGACTTCTGGCCCTAGGGGCCATGATGTGCAGTTGAGTACAGCTCAGGGCATGGATGAGAACCTTTACATAGAGGGAGCTCACTTGTGTCTGCAGGAGATGGTGTGGATGAATTGTGAGAAACCACAGTGCAGTGTTTGTACACCAGGAGTGTGAGTCTAGTTGTTTAAAGGGCCTTTTGCTATAATGTCATAGATTGACCTGCTTCTATACCTCTTTGAGGTAGTCTGCAAAACCACTTCTGGTTCTAGTTCCTAAGCAGCAGGTTTTGAGCAACTTGCAGGTTTTCTGTGAATAGCTGATTATTAATAAGGCATATGTGAAGATGATGTCCTTAACCACTGATATGGATTTCAGTGTTAGCAGTAGGAAATGGTGTTCTCTAACTTGATGTATGGATGGCTCCAGGGGAACTCTTTCCTATGCTGTGGGATAAAAAAAATAGAGTTCAGTTCTAAGTTGGTACATGATGGTTCTTCATCAAGTGACACTGCATAGTCTGTAAATATGTGGCAGAACAGCATGAATTACCTGGTTTAATCACTCTTGCACACTGGTGGGTGATCACTTGTTTTGGTCACAACTGCTGTATTTCTTCAAATCTGTAGAAACATGAGGTTAAATACTAGCTTGAAATATTTTTATTGTCAGAACTGTGAATTATCTGGTATTTAAAAACTAAGATCTAAAGTTATTTTTAAATAGTCCTGAAGTCCCCAGCAGTGTGTTCTGAATGCAAATTAATCAAGGGTCCTGTGGATAAAATATTGCATGGTGATGTAATTAAAACCATACATCTATACAGTGGGGCCAAATCAAAGTTTCATGGGCAATTCTAATTCTGGCAGTTCTTAATTTTAGAGTGCTTGGCTTAGCAATAAAATGTTATTTTATTGTAGTTCTTGGATGTAATTGAAAATACACTGGGAGATGAACAAGTGAAATAGGAAACAACACGAGATAATTACAAGCAGATCTTCACTTCAAGCAGAGAAGTTAATCTTCCTTTGGGCTCTTGGGCCCATTTTAACAGGGTAATTAACCGTAGACCCTTTGGCTTTTGTCTCCCAGTCCCAGCTCAAACCTCTGTGTCCTAATAAATAAGGACACACAGTTCTGTGACGGGGAGAAGCTGTCAGGGGCACATGTATTATGCATGTTTGAACCATAGGGGAAGCAGTCTCAGTTCAGCTGGACTCTCACTTCACCAAGGACATGTGTCCAACTGGTTTCAATGAAGTGAAGAAACACTAAAGCAGTTTAATACATGTGAATGGATTAATTATATTACCCCTCTTTCTTTCCTTTTCCTTTGCATCATCTTTTATTTGTAAAAGTATATAGTCATAACCAAATTTAGCCTGGAAGAGCTCTAGTACACATTAATTTGATTTCTCCTTCAACTTTTTCCACACATTATTTTTGGTGTCATCTCTTCAGCCCTTCTGCTTCCTTTACTCTAGCTGGATAAGTGTTGCCAGAGTCCTATTCTTATGAATCAGCTGTGAATTACTATTTGCCTCTTCATGTTCCAAAGGTCTTGTCTTCCAGAAAGGAGATCCTTGATGTTTTTTCACTTGCTAATTTCCTTTGCCTTTTAAAGCTCAAACACCTTTCCAATGGGGTCCCTTCTAGAAGGCATTTGGGAGGAGATAGGTCTCTGGCCACCATTGCTGCTGTAGAAAGGGAGTTTATGGATTTGTAGTAGCAGGGAAGGGTTGTCAACTCTGACAATAGCTTGCTGGCCCATTTCAGATGATCAGGTCCAGTCCTTTCAAAAGCTGGATGGGCCCAGCTATGGGGGAGGTTGCAGTACAGTGGTGTTGAGCTGAATTGTATGATTAGTGAGCCCATTAGCTACAATTTGGTGCCAAGGATCACTCTGAAAAAATCTCTAAACCTCTAAGTGCTGACTTCTTTTTTTTTCCCTTCACTTTTTAAGAATAATTACGATAAGAATTGATAGAGGTTTGTCTGTTTTGTTTATGTTTTTGTTTGGGTTTTTTTTCTAAAAAGGCAAAGCAAAAAACTAAGGATTGTTTGCAACATGCATTACTTCCAGGCAACTGGGAAGGAAATTTTCTGCCAAAGTAGAAAGATTAAGAGTGAATCTAAGTTCTGAAAGTTGAAAGAGCAATCTAATAGGGTAGAAAAAAAGTAAATACTGCTCTCTGCTTCTTACAGAAGTTAACGTTTTTTTAAGGTTTACCCAGTGATCAGTATTTAGCAGTGGCTGATCCATTTTGTAAAAATGTTGATGTGAGCACACGATGGTGGAATTGCCATTAATGTCAGTAGGAACAGGCTCAAAGGGCTGTTAATGCTCCATTTTTGCACTGTTTCTTGGGGGGAGAAATCAATGTTAAAAGCCTCCCGTTGAGGCTATTGAAGTGAAAACCAAGAGCTGTTCATACTTTGGGAAGATTATTCCCTTTGGCAAAATGTGTGTGCACTGAATAATCTACAGTTCAGCCTTATTCTGTTTCCAGTTTTCTAACATACTTGCTGGGCTCTTGGTTAGCCTGTTCCCTCTTCCCCTGCATTCTGGGTTACACTGCTCCCAGTCCTGCAGTCCTTCAGCTGGAAGTGTGGTATCAAACAGTGATCAGCAGAAATACAGAAGCCCACACATGATTTTCCTTGCTTTCTCTGGGGAATTTCTTATCTTTCTTTTCTTTGGTGCATCAAATGTTCTGTTGGTAGCACACTTCAGCACAATTTCTCCTACAGATACTGGGTTGTACAGCTCCAGCCTCTCACTGTAAGACTGCAGCACTCTCAACTAATAGACATGGTTTGAAGCTAAAGAAATATTAAGCTGCTCCTTTTTATTGTATGTGTGAGTCTGTCTGCTATAAATGGAGGAGGAAGGATTAAAACTTTACAGAGTCTGGAGGCAGCTAAATCTACTAAATATTGTATGACTGTCTTTGACATCAATAATTCAAGAAAACTTGACTCCAAAATGACAAAAATCTCACTTGGACAGCTGTAGCTGCAGGCGGAATAGAAAGGCTTAAAGCCAGTTGTGGACTTAGTGTTCTGTTGACCGTAAGAGCTGAAGAGCACCTGAGGTCCCTGCAATCATTAAAAGAAAAAAGATCAAAGCAAAGCAGAGTATTGCTGCAGAATAAAGCAAAGTCCAATTGTATTGATAGATGTAAGGATGCTGAATATCTGCTGCTGCACAACTAATGCTACCTTGAAACACCAGATTAATTTAGAAATGTACTGAACATAACTTTATCCTATTTATGTAATGAGATCACTTAGCCCCTGCTCATTGTTAATCACTGGATTGGATGCAGAGACAGAAATATAGAACATGGATTTCTGTCACATGGAGGATGCAGATATTGATCTGTGTGCACACAATGCCAGCAGGAGGATGAAAGCAGGAAGAGTTGTGATGTTAATCCAACACTGCATTACTTGTGTAGTGAAGAAGATTATGAGAAGATGCAGCACTTGTTCAGGTGTCCTGTCTTATTTAGTATTACTGTTGGAAGCTTTAAAATCCACCATGAGAAACTGAATGAATGCTAGGAAGAGGGAGAAATTACTAGAAGGATATTACTAGGTGAGAGGACATTTTCTGCTAAGAACCTCACCAAGCTTCAGTCCTTATTGGTTCAAAGATGAAAATATTTGACTCCGAAACCCACATCTACTTTCTGAATCTTGGTTATTGGCAGGTGCAAATTTAACTATCATGTAGAAACAGGTTTATGGGTTGGCCCTAAAAATCCTCAGGCTATGAATTACAGAAGCTCTTCCTTCAAATTTCCTCTATTTCTAGAATTTCTGATGAACCTAATGCCCAGAGGAGCAGAATATTCAGTTCACAACTCTGGTCTTCATAATCACAAACTCTTCTCACAATACGTCTGGCTGGAGTGTAGATGATAAAAGCCTCATCCCATGCTCATGAAACTTTCAGCCCAATTTTATGCTGTTAATTTGGAGCAGAAATTTTTCTTTTCTTGAATGCTTATCTGAACTTTGTTGATACAAAGATTTTTACTGACAACTAACTTTCAAACCTCCAGTGTATATGTGAGCAATTCTATTAAATTTAAACATCAATGGAATTACTCAGGTGAATAACTCTAAAAGATCAGTCCCTTTAAAGTGTGCAGATAAAATTCTGTTCATTTCTCAGGGCTCTGTTTGACACCAATGCATCTGAGAGCAGAAGATGAAATCTTGGTTGGACATGACTGACATTTTGATGCCATCTTTTATCTGACTTCTTCCAGTAGCTTCATATATACAAAGCCCATAGAAATAATTGGATCAATTCTTAGGTGGATAGGGCATAGAGCTGAGACTCAAGTTCTCACTCAGCTTCAGGCTAGGAGTGACTTCAAATTGTTCTCCTCCTTCTAGGAGCTGGCCCAAGTCCTGTAAAGACCCTTGGACTTTGGGATGTGCTGTCTGTGAACAGGCCAGGGTGTCATCCAATGTACCCTGAAGCCAGCTAGTGCCTTTACAAGTGATGCTTTTTATGTAAGATTAAAAAGTAGTATGTTTAAAACTCAATTCACAAAACTTCCTCTGTAGTATAGGGTAGATTAAGGCCTTTAATAATGCTGACATATTGCTAGATTTTAAGTAAATCTATGTTATGAGAGTAGTTAATGCAAGAAGCAAGTTTAGTACAAGGACTTATCCTTTGAGCAACATGGCTAAGGATACAAGCAGTATATTTCCTTTAATGTGCTGTAGCTGCATTCTATATTTCACTTACATGGTAATGTAATTATAGGTACAAATTGTTCACATTTGGTCTCATGAAGCCCTGAAAATGGATGTCTCATGAGTCAGCATGTAATTTCCTCCTGCACAAATTGCAGAATTAGGCATTGAAGCTAAGTGCATTAAATAATGGTAATTTAGAATTGAATTCCTATAGATTTACATATTACAATCACATTAATGCCAAAGGAATCTGCAATATTGTCAAAATAGGGTAATAATGGTTACTGTTAGCACAGAGAATACTGGTGGAATTAATAATGATTAACCACTTACTTTAAATATATGCAAAATTATGTAGCTACCTTGAAATTATGAAAATTACAAAAATGTCATGAAAAGTAAAGGCTGTAAAGTGAATGTAATGTCTCTGTTATGAAGGGTTCCTCATACACAGCTCTGGGTCTTCCTAGGGAGCTCTGTTCACACCTGAAAGCTACTAGAAATTTGGCACTCATGATTTTTTCCTAGTTTCCAGTGTATTACTTGTTACTTAGGCTGCTCCTCTCGTGTCTAATCCATTCATCTTTCTCTTGCCTCTCACAGTGCACTAATACTGGTGGAATTAGGTACTTATTTCATGAGTACCATCCTAAAATACCATTTCTATCAGTTCTTCATTGTTGAAGACCACTGTCTGTGGAGTTCTAGAGACTCCTCATGAGTTTCAATTGGCTAATAAATAACATGTCTGTCTTCATTCTAATCTTTCCTAAAATACAGTTTGTCCACAGGAGATTTCAGAGATCAGCAACCAAAAAATGTTGAGAAATTGGAGATTAAATGTTAAATCTAGACACAACACACTTACTGCATTGTGGTGTTAACTTGGGAACTTTGAGTGCAGGCTCCTTCAGCAGCTGTGTCCCCTCACAGCCCAGTGCACTTAGCCTGGGTAGAGTCTTTACTACTGTAGGCTGGCGTGAGACCACAAATGCCTCTAAACAGAGCTGGCTGGAGCCTCAGTTCCCCAGTTAAACACCAATAATCCACATGGGCATGTTCAGCCTTGCACCCATCCACCAGGACAATAAGGTTCAGGAGAGCAGCGGAATCTGAGCAAAGATCAGGGGCTCCCACATCAGGACCACTCCCTCTGATGTCTGCTCTGCAGATTTGTTCAGACTCCTCTTATGGGCTTGTGATAGAGTGTCAGCATTCAGCTCCTCCTGTCTGAGTGTTCCCATGGATGGCAATGTAGTGACATCAAGAAATTGATTGTATTCTGTTTTATGAAGTGGTGTGACCAGCCTTATTTAGGCCTCTACTAGGAAGCGAATCCAAAAATGATCTGGAGTGCATGGAGGAGGGGAATAAATGGCACTGCAAATGGATGAAGCTTGTTATTTGCGCAGTCGTTAATATTTCACTGTCCTTTTTCACAGGCTATTACCACTTGAATTTGTAGGGTGTCAAAATTTTCCTGGTTTGAATAAAACAGATTTGATCCTGGCAGACTTCGAAGGTGCTCAGATTTTATTTTCTGAAAAGCATTCATCCCTGAGCCCTGGCAGCCTGGGCTTTGCAGTAGGCTTTGCCTTTTGCCCTCTTTGATTAGCTGGGTGAACACTTGGCCTCAGACAAAAGTTTTGAGGGTTTTTTTAGTGTGTTTTTGTTTTACCTTCCTGCTCAGCATGTGTTAATGGGATTTGGTCTGTAGGATTATGTATTAATGCTCCAGTCAAAGAAGGAACTGATATGGCTAATTGCTTTGGTCTGTTCAGGGTGGATGGCCACATCCACAAAATAATGAGGCTGAATAAAACATTGAGACTTCATACCTGCTTTTAAAAGAGGAGAAGAAATGTTTTTCTTCTTGCTTCACTCAGAGTAAACAACTGTTGTCTGTTAAAGAGGATACTGTATAAGAATGCCTTAAAGCCAAATGCTGGTTTTAGAAAAAAAATAATTAAAAATTATTAATTAGGATTTTGTGAAATAGAAAAAATAATTAATCCATGACACTACTTGGCCACTGTATAAGCAAATGGCTATTTACAGAAAGCAGCTGGTTTGCTTGATTCACCAGAAAAACAAAAGCATGCTTAAGCTTTGATTTAGGACAATCTTTTGATAAACAGGAACAGTATAAGGAAAAATATTCTAGTCAATTTGTGCTTTTTATGGGGATCTGTCTAGAAGGTGGCTGTTACAGGCAGATAAGGATTCTAATTTTGTAATTGAGTGCACTCTGAAAAGACAATTAGGAGCTAATGTGATAAGTAATTGTAAATCATAACAGCAGAAGAAACCTGATTCACAGTCCTATGCAGAAATTGCATTTGTATATTCAAATGATGCATCTGGACTTTTATTTCCCCTACATGTACATTTTATTTAATAAGCTAGAAAGATTTCAGTACAATTTTGATTTAATAAATGGGAATCCAAAAACTGGTGAAATGTAGATGCATCTGAGCTTCATGCTAATTTCAGTGCAGTACTGGAACAGTGTTAGGTAAAATAATGTGGCAGCTCTGCCACTTACAAAGAATTATATGGGTGTGGTGCCTGGTATCTCTAGTCTTAGGGGTATTACAAGATCTGATCTGTGTCTCTGTTATGCCCAGTTCAGTGGAGAGAAGGAAAAAGCTTTAGTGCCTTTGTTCTGGCAAGAGAATGGCACTGGGATCTGTCTGTGTGAAGCCCAATGGTGTGAGTTACAGT
Organism: Calypte anna; assembly: GCF_003957555.1. Taxonomy (NCBI): domain Eukaryota; kingdom Metazoa; phylum Chordata; class Aves; order Apodiformes; family Trochilidae; genus Calypte; species Calypte anna. The sequence goes on along the minus strand of NC_044260.1, from coordinate 6,749,994 downwards.
AAGAATTCCAATGCTGGAGCTGAAGCCTCAGGCTAAGGAAAGATGCTGCTTTGATTTTGGTGCTGCCTTATTGCTTGGCAGAGATGTGCACAGTTCCTTGATCTGCCTTGTGGTTTTGCCTTGCTGTAGACTCTCTGCATGGTATTGCTTCTATTTCTGATCATTGAAGTAGGGATAATTTTACACTACCAGGGAAGCAGTGGGGTTTTTAGGGAAGTAGGTATGCCCATGAGCAAAGTGTCCCAGCTGCTCCAACACTGTCCTCCTCTAATTGGATCTGCACTGGCCTTGCATGTGGTTCTGCTGTGAGGCATTCTGTAATGCCTCCTTCATTATGCTCACTGCTCCAGGCAGATTGAAAAATTCCTCTCTGTCAAACCTGGCTGGAGCAGATTCTATGTGACATTTGGATAAATGTTTGTGAGCTCTTTCTCCACCCTGCTCTGACTTATAAAATTATTTCTTTCTTTATTTATTAATTTTAATGCCACTTAATTCTATGAACGGAATGCTTGAGTATCTGCTCCCAAGGGTTTTCATGGAAATAACAGAATGGATTCAAGGAGCTGAAATTTTATTGTTAAAAAGAGTTCTGCTGTCTCCTAAGCCTCTTCATGTGTCTTTGCTATAAAGGTCCCATGCTAAATAATCTATGACAGAATTGCCCATTAACATTTGGATGGGAGAAGAGAGATGAAGTAGAAGAGAAATCTGAAAATTTCTAATGTAATACCTGGCTGACTTAACTTTTTTCTGCTTCATGGACTGAACTGTGCCAGAAGTGCTACCTGAAGCTATCTGCAGCTGTACCCCAGCTGCCCTCAGCAAGGCAGGGTGTGCTGGTCTTGTACTCTTATCCACTGCTGATAATGAAAGTACAAACTCTGCTGCAGATGAGCTGAAGGCAGATTTGGTTTTTACCATATTAGACATTTGAATTTTGGTCTGGGCCAGTAGTGGGAAATTCAAATACCTCTATAATAAGGAGCTCACACTTGTAGTAACAAATATTTGGTTGCATCTGCTTTAAATATTTCTCCTGCACGTGTTAACACATATGAGGCCATAGCAGCACTAAGGCTCTAGATCTCTCCTTTAAAAACTGGGAACATATTTGTGTGTGTTAAGTGATTGCTATCAAGTTAGTGTAATGAAAATTATAGGAGTCTTTTGGTGAGAATTACTGAGTAGCAAAGTAGAAGTTAACAAGACTCCTGTGTCTGAAGTCAGAATAAAAGTGGTAACAATGGCACTGTTCTTAGTGGGTTCATAATTATATGTAATAATATTAATCAGAGGAATTAATATATATCAGTCTCACCTGAACTAGACAGACTAATAAAAAAAAAAATAAATTTCAACACATTGTTCCTGAATGTTAACCAAAAACCCACTGATGTGGAAATTGCCATGTGTATCTAAAAGCTGGGGCCATTGTCTACTGCTGTTCTCAGATGCTTTAGACTAACACTAATTTATGAACCTCATCAAAGTTCATATTAAATATGCTATTAAAATCTCTCTTGACTGTGGAGTGATTTTAATTACATTCAATTAAATATCTCTTGCTTAAAAAGAAAAAAAAAAGATTTATTCCATTGATGAGAAGAATTGCAAATGTCACCTGAAAATTATGCTGAATCAAGTTCCTCTGGGACATTCATTTAATTCAAAGGTGTTATCTGGGTTCCAGGCATGTTGTTTATTAGACAATAATAGCTCTATTATTTCTTTCTCAAGCAGGTAAAAACCTTTTGGCAATTTCACTCTGCTGAAATTCCCGTCACGTTCAGAACCTCTTACAGGAACTGAAAATGTCAGAATGAGATTAAGCATTAAAATTTAAAAGCTTTTAGATTTGCCAGGATACTGTAAACTGGGATTCTTGTGAGACTACATATACATTATCACATGTGTTCACACACATGCATACATGTATTCACAAGGAATACCTGTTCTTTTGGGAAAATACATCTAAATATATGTACATATATAATTAAAAAATAATGGTTGGAAGTTGATTATTCCCTTATTCCCTTATTCTTTCATGAACTAAAATTTCTAAACTTAAGTGCCTAATTACTGTGAAACTTATTTTCTAAAACATAATTGCTGGAGACTTATCAGTAAGTCTATAAAGCAGCAAAAATTACTTTCAGCCTCTCTGAAGTCTTTGGTCCCATTTGTTTGGAGCTTATGCTCACTGGAGGGGTGTGATGCTATGGATAATACAGAAATGAATTCCCTGCTGTGGAGTAGCTACAAGCTGCTTCTCTTTCAACTTTAAAACACAGTGATTCAGTGCCAAGCCACCAAAACACATTGATATGCTCAATACCCAAACTAGAAACCAATATGGAAGGTGCTGGACTGCTGGCTGTATTGAACATTAGTTTCAACTCTTCCCTCCAAAAAGTAACCCACAAAAACCCAACAACCAAACTCCAAGATGACACCTCCCCCCACTCCCCTCCCCCCCCCAAAAATAAAACCAACAAAACAAACAACAACAAAAAAACCCCCAACCCAAAATAGCTTTAATTAAAGTGTCAGTTTCTCAGGATGTTTGACAAACACTATCAAATTCTCATCTAATAATTATCTCTCTACTAAGCCTCAGACAGGACTCTTTCTTGCTGTTCACATCCTTTTAATGGTACTGTGCAATTGAAAAAAAAAAAATCCTGTTTTACCAAGCCAAGAGTCATCTCTGATTTTAACAACATGAGTCTCTTCTGTTGCCTGCCAGTTTTTATCAGACGAGAGCACCAGGGCACCCCTGAAAAGGTTAGGACTATGGAGTTAGGTGTGAGTGTATGGTGTTTCCTCCTGGAGAAAAATATTAATTTATGTACCTGTCATGATCCTGCTGTGAGACAAGAGTGTGTACGTGATTAGAAAAACTGGAGAATTAGCAAGCTGCTTGTGAAAAGCAGTGTTAGATATTATGGGTGGATCTTTGAAAATTAGCCTCTTATTTCTGTTTTTTCTTATTTTGCTTTATAATGTAAACACTGTTTGGTGAGAGTTTCTCTTGTTGTCTCTGGGTGTCACCTGCTCCTGAGACCCAGCAATGGGAGACTGAAGGAGAGACCTTCTCTTAAAAGAGTGGTTTTATTAAAGTATCATTAAGGTACTTCTATTAAAGGTATTAGATTTATTTCAGTTGAATTTAACAAAAGCAAGATTGAGACAGTTATCCTGCTCACCATTGTCCCTTGCTCTGTAGTTGTGTGGAGTTCAAATTTTTTTAAACTGGCTTTAAAGGAGAGAAAAATAAGTTTTCCCTAAACAATGAAAGTGAAAGCTGTAAGACTTTTTTCCCAGTTAGTCTCCAGCACAATTTTAAAAAACAAAACTTCTCCAGGAAGTACCAGAAAAATGCTCCATTGCACATGGTGACTGGTCTAGGTAAGAGTTAAACCCTGTGATTAGAGCTGGTAGCCTCCTGGTATGAGCTGGTAGCCTGTGTATGAGTTGGCAAGTAGAGTGTTGCAGGAAAGCCCTCTGCTCTCTCACTTTTTAAGACCACACAGCTAACATTTCATGGAAAAATATTTCCAGTGCTGTGTGAATTTCAGTGCTCTGTGATTCCTGTGGCCACTCAGTTTCTGTGTAATTTGGCTCAAGCTGTTGTTTGACTTGTTTTTCTATTCACACTGAGCAAGGAGGAGTCACCAGGGGTCAGGATGAGTTCGGGGTGTAGCAGTCAGGTTTCAGTGCCTTCTTGTTGCTTTTGCAATGACTACATGAGGCAAATACTTCTCCAAACCATCAGTTGGGTGAAAAAGTTCAAACTGTGGTACTGGAAGTATGTCTGGGTAATAAAAATACGAAGCTGGTTTTGTTGGACAAAAATAAAATAACTTCCAGAGATGCCAAGGGCATGGCAGGATTTTTCCAAACAGTGAATACGTTTTGTTGCCAGAAAGGGGGAATGGGAAGAGAAAGAATTGATATGTTCTAAGTGACAACTGGGTGTTTTCTGCTAACACAGGTTTATGGTAACATATTTTGGTTTAATAGGGTTTTTAAATGTCAGCCAATTACTCCTTGGTATTAGTGTTTTAGCACTTCAAACATAAATTAGGGTATATGAAAATGTGGAGCTCTTGAAGGGCTATGCAGGTTATTTGTTCAGGGTTTCATGAACATCAGTTTAGTGTATGCACCTAATTATAATCATCATAATTAAGAGTGTATGGAATGTTCCAGTGCATTAATCTCTAATATTGAGTAATTCCTTCTAAAACATAGGCAGCCCATATGGGTGAGCAGATGAAACACTGATAAACATTTTGAAGTAGAGCAGATGTATGAGGCATGCCAAAGACTCTTCACTCCTGATATTTACTGTCCATGAGATACTTAAGTGTTTATGAATGACTTGATTTATTGGTGATGATTTACTTAAGGCAAATATAGTGGATGGGCACATAGGCTCTTGACTTGTATGTAAATGATAAGAGATTAATGTGATAGGAATGTAAGACTTAAATTTTGCATTATTAGGTTTAGTATCAAGGCCCTATGCCTTACAAGATGATAAATAATTTTAAGAGATTTTTGGTGGCACCAGCATCGTGATGTATGAGCAGGTGTTGCTCCCTCTTCTCCTGTCCCTGACTTCACTGGGCTCTGGACTTTGTTATGGTGAGTGAATGTTTCTGTTTGTTCACTTACAGTAGCAGCCAGGACAGAATACTTTAAAGCAAGGCTGAGCTTCATCTTTTATTCTTTGCTACCCTGAGGAAAGGCTTATTCATTGAAGTCCATTACCTTGGTTTGAACTTCAAGTGCCAGACATTTTTCCTCATAGATAAATGAATATTGCTTTAGGCTTGATTAAACTTGCTGTATCTTTCCTTGTAACAACAACATTGTAACACCTCATATTTTGGCACACAGGGGTGTTTAGAGTACAGGTAACAGAGATGGAGTCTGTGGCTAATTCTACTTCTCTAGTCAGAGGACATGCAGACTGCCTTGCTGCAGCTAGACACAGGCTTCTAAATGCAATAATGTGATTGACTGCATTTGATATTGTTCAGGAAGGCTTCTTTGCCACAAAATTGGAAAGGTGTTTTGGGATGTAGATATTAAAAGAGTCTCAGAGCACACCCAGCTAGTGTTTCCATAAGCATTAGAGTCAGCAGGACTTATTTCAAAGATGTAACTTAACGGAGAAACCCTTAATGGCATTCTGGAGATGGAATTGGTTGTGCTCAGCAAAGAAATGAGACCTTGTTTCATTGTTATATAGAGGCTACAATAGGTACTGATTTCTTAGCATAAAGGCTGCTTGGTTACTCAGGATTTGTTACTGGTGAGTTAAAATATATTGAATGAAAGGCTTGGTCTCCATTTGCAAGTGAAATAGGTAAAAGCTTATGTTTTACTGAAACTAATAAAAATCAATGGGGAGAACTTGTAGTGAATAATTTATTCATGAAACTTCCCTTTTGTTCATAAATTTGTTGCCAAACATATGGCAATAGTCTAGAATGCATTTGAACATTTTCTTGCAACTTCTCTGAATAATTCTTCATCAGGGGTCACAGTAAGTTGGATTTATTTTTTACAATCTGAGCAATTTTGATTGGCTCACCTGTGCCACCAGAGATCTCTCTCCCTGATGAAAGAAATAAAACTCTTGGTGCAGGGCTCTTAATTCAAATCCAGGCTAATTTCCTGGTGTATTTTTGCCAACTGACTCTATCCAGGTGATGTGTTTATCTGAGGGCCAAGCAGGGATCAGTAGAACAACAGTAATGAAACTTGACGTGCAGAAGGAAGAACTTCATTTCCATTCTTTCCAGGTTTCTCCCAGGGTGACAGAAGGTGAGCAGAGCCAGGGTGACATCTCCACCTGCCTGCCTTTCAGTTGTCTGCTGCTGAGGTGCAGAAGCACCAAGGAGCAAGTTCTCAGGGTGTGTGATAAGGGAGAGAGCCAGAGAAAGGACAATACTAAATTTATTTCTCAAGTAGCAGAATCTCTTAGTGCCTTGCAAACAATAACCTGCAAATGCAGCTTATAGTAGATAGGTACTGGCTTCTTATGATGTAAATTGTGGTAAGCAAGCTGTAAGCTTTTCATAATGATCTGAAGAGCACTGAATAGCAATGTGTCTCCCAGTGCTATCTTGGGAGGGGCAGCTCTTAACATCTAGGTCACACCAGATTCTGAAGGCCGTGGTGCCTGGTATGGAATAAAGCACTACAGACATAACTGTTGGCAACAGTTTGCCTTTTTCTGATGAGTATTTCTAAAAGCTCCTTCTTTCTGCTTAATTTGTACCTTGCAAAACAAAACTGTAATCTGGCTCATCTTCCTGGGAACGCTGTGGCTCCTTGTGCAAAGCAGTGCAAGGGGAGAAGATAGCAAAGTGCCTTTGATAAACTTAAACTCCTTAGCTCTGGTAGCACTCTGTTCCATTACTAGGGGTGTGAAAGCAAATGAATGCTAGCAATATGTTAGCCATATACATAAGTGTCAGCTTAAGTAATTTATCATGAGGCCAAATTTTTCATTAAAGGAAAACACAAAAGGAGCAGATGATGTCAGAACAAGGCTTTCCCCCCCCCCTCCCCCCCATTCCCTATGCACAATCTTTTATATACGGGACTCTGTCATACTAGGTTGCTTACAGCTACTTTCATGTAATATTTAATAATAACTCTGTCAATATTGCTGGAAAGACATAATTTTTTTTTTTTCCTGGAGACATTTAGGGAGTACTCAGGAGTAGATAATATTTCCATAACCTAAATTCATGCTCTATCTGAGAGGACCATGTCTAGGGTACATCAAAGGATGTTTCACAAAACGTGTTCAGTTAATTTGTTAAGTAATGATGTATAGCTGCTAACACTATGGTAATAACAATTATTTCATATTCTTCATGCTTACATCCTTCTCTTCTCCCCCTTAAATATCAATGCTAATCTAGGACTTTGTTAAAAGTCTCTGATATACTGGTAATATTTTAAAAAAAAAACAAAAGCAAAGCACCCTAGAAAAAACAAGTCTCATATTGTAGCTATTACCAGAAGAGATGAGATAGCATAAAACAAAAGCTTCCCCTGAAATATGGTTGAGTTTATTTTTTCCTTTGAAATTCAGACCTTCAGAAAACACTAAGCCATAGCAGGCTTTTCTATGTAGTCAAAAATAAAAATTAATTTTTGAGAAAAAACTGGACTATGGTAGAAATTGCTCAGTAATATTTGACTTTTTCGTGACAAACATTCATTATACCTGGGACTAGACTAATAGATCTTCAACTAGTTAGTATCTAGACAGTCAGTATCCTTCTCACCAGTGGAGTTAAAGCAATTTCCCACACTCTCCCCATCTAAGTCTGTGGAAAAGGCACTCACCAAGCAGCCTTTTTTATAGCTGCCCAGAGGGGTTGTTACTTTTTGATGCAATTGGGAACTTGATCTGCTGTGTGAATTTCTCTGTGTCTGAGCAAGAGGGCTGGTTGAGGAGAGGTGAAGTTACATGCACATTTCTATGTTTCTTCCTTTTCTAGTTCCTATTGAAGATTTATGCAGTATAATTATTAGCTGAAGCACAAGCTTTGGTACAACTGGAGCCCTGAAGTTTCAGACCTATTACAGGGAAGGTTATATGGTTATGTGCTGTGTTGTGGCACAGTACTTGAAGTACTAATTTATATTCTTTAAGCTTATTTTCATAGGAGGGTTTGATCTGGTTTTCCAAGTCCTTGTGCTGCAATATGGTGCTCCTGTCTACCATGGGGCTCTGGGCACTCTGCTGGAGCCCAGACAAGAACAAGCCCTCCCTCAGCTGCAGCATTCTGCAAAAATCTGATCCTTAAAAGGAAATCCTTCTAAGAGAATTCTTATATATTCTTATGTGTTCCACCCCTTCCCCCAGTAGTTCCAATTCTAATGCCTTTGGGTGATATTGCGATGGATTAGCTCTTGGTCCTTCAGATATCCCAAACTGAGTGGCACTGATGAGACAAGTATTCAGCAACTGATACTTTCAGAATAGGGTATGTGACAACAGTGATAAATATGCAGTTGCTTCTGAGGCAGCTCATGGAAATGGAAGTGCTTTAACTGACAGTGTTTTCAGTAGCACAGGCCCTGGGGAGTCTCAGACAAAGGAAATATTCCACAAGACTTTAGGAAACAGAGTTCTATTCAATTATTCATATTTTCACTGGGTTTCCATTTTTTGAGAATGCTTTAAATTGCTTGATATTAACTTTGTTTAGTTTTGAGGATTTTTGTATGATTACCTTTGTTTGAGAAATATTGGAAACACTATTTGAAATGGTAATTATGCTCCAAAGTTCAAAGGGTTTAGGGAGTGATTCTGTGATTCTGTGATTTCCTGGAAGACAAATGGAGCTGGGAATTTACACCCTGTGGCAAAATCGTAGTTCTCATGTCCATCATTAAAATTGACCTGTAAATAGCTTAAGGGCAAACAGCAGGCAAATTAAGATTTTTCCCTTGTTTGATAGAACACACACAATTCAGGAAGGTGGCAGCACATAAGGAAAGTCAGATATTGCAAGATGCTCAAGTTCTGGGGAGAAAGAGAAGTGAAATGGAGGCAATGCCATTATCCAGCCAGAGTGCTGAGGTCTATGTGCAGAGCACCCATGGGATTGCATCACCATCTATTTGCTTTTTAGTTTCCTTCTTGGTGTTGAGATAACTGGCTGCTGGAGAAAAGTTTATTCTGCTAAAATGACTTACTTTTTCTTGGCTTTCCTGTCCTTGATGTCTTTATTTAAAATCCAACTTCTGGAACATAAACCTGTCATGCTTTTTTTTTTTTTTTTTTACAAAAGCAGAAAGTTTTGCCATCAGCCCTTTCCAATGCAGGGATAAGGAACAGGAATATTTCTGGGACAGTTCTTGTTCCAGTAAGTAATATGTAGGAAATCCTGCATGTTGTCCTTGGTAATGGGCATTTACTATATGAATATGTGAGTTTACTTAGAGGTAACTTCTTGAGAGGCAGGGTAAGAGAGGAGAGGTATGCCTGAGATGGCAAATGCTGTTGTGGAACAAAGAGGCTTTGAGTTCCTAGACTGACCTCCTGTTGAATTTATTCCACTTCTTTGGCTGAGGAGGAACAGTCATGGCTATGAATGGAGTTGATCCCTCTCTTGAAGAAAATAGTTAGGATTGTTGCTCAACAGGAGGGGATCCTGGTGGGAGTTGTCCTAGATATGCAAACTGTTCCTCTGGTCTCTTGGAAAATTAAGGCTGCCTTGGTTATCCTTAGGAGACTGATGCCCAAGTAAGAGAGACATATGTTAACACGGTTTTACTAATGTCTTTCTGTTATGTCTTATTCCTACTGAGAGAATAAACTATTTTGAGTATGAGCAGATTCCCTGTTTATGGTGCCCAGCAGGAAGAGCAGCATTTATCAAACATGGATAGAATGCACAGGGAGCTTGCAGGATGTGCTCCAGGAATGGCAGAAGGATCATATGTTGGTACCACATCATGGCAAGGGAGAGACAAGCATGGAGAGGGGCACATAACCCTAAGGACAATGGATTGCAACCCAAACTTGTTTGCCAGTCAGAGTTAGTAGGCCCTACAGAGGACTCCCTGGGTGAAATGCATTTCCTGCTGATCCCAACAGTTATGGAACTTTTGGACTTGCTGGTTTTAAAACTGCATTTCTCTACTTGATGAAGGGTACCTTTCAAGCATAGAATAATTTCATAGAAATTTTATTTTCATAAGTGGTGGTGATATTTTAATATATCAGCTCAGAATATGATTAACACAGATCATCTTTATAGCTTCATAATTTCAGAAAATTCATCCAATATGACAGCAAATGAACATTTTCTAAGATTTTTATTTGTGCATAAACGCTGCCAGGATTATGTTTTGATAATTTGTTTTGTTTTCTTCTATTCAAACTTACAATGTTCTTACTTCCCAGAATATCTGTATTATATATACAGCTGTAGTTTTCAGGTATTTGATTTCAGGGCCAAATGTGTGTATTATGGTAGAACAAACACAACTATAGTGACTGAAGTGTTGCCACTTGTTTATGTGTCATCATCTGATTGCATAAGAAATTGACTCTGACTATTATTACAGTATGTTCAGACTTCTTACTGCATGAAAGAAACATTCTTATGATTCACCTCAACATTTGCCTAAATCAGCAGTCTTTAGCCCTGAAGTAATTTGCAAACTATTAAATATTTCTGGAGTTTAATACTTTGCTTTCAGATGGATGGCAGAGCTGTGTAAGAATCACAAGTTATTGCTTAGAGTTTTTCTTTTGGGTAGACAAGAACCGAGATATCTACCTAGAACCATCTATGGATGTGACAGGAGATTTTAGATGGTTTTAGAGATATGATTGCAAAAAGATTTCTTATATGTAAACTGGCTCTCTTGCAAAAGGAATTTTTCATCCCATCTGCTTCAGGCAAGAATTCTTTAGGTTAGGATTCACTTAGTTCCAGTGTTCTGACAAAAGTACAGGATAAACCAGAAGATTCTTGGGAATGACAGAACTGCAGATTAAGACTTGCACAATGTGAATTTTACTGGATTTGAAAGTTTTTCATAGCCCATCACAGGAGACATCTCCCACAAACCAGATAAAAAGAACAGGAATGAATAGCAGTGAAGTCACCTTCCTGTGAGTCAGTGAAAAGGCATTTGAGAAGCATGTCTGTCTTCAGTTTTGGCTGACATATTTCTGATTCTTCACAATTTAAACAGCTTTATTTCCTGATATAAGACTCAAAAGAAATAAGACTGTGCTTGGAAAGGTATTTTATATTAAAATAGGATTTCACTTTTGGGGACATGAAGGAAATAGGTTATAGGTCTATTTCTTTATGATGTTAACACCTGAGACAGTAGCAAATATAAATGGGAATGGCACTGTGCCAAACAGGCTGTAGATTTGGTTTATTTCCAGCTTGGGGTGGTCAAAGGATATACACAAGGGGTGAGAAATTGGTGTTCAGCACTGCTGTGTATCCTTAGGAATGATATTTCAGGAGACTACCTCAGCTCTCAGTTTTCTAATGACCAAAGAGTTTAGAAGCAGTGTTGACAGTTTTATAGGTGTTGCTGAAAAAATTGTTAATCATTGATTGTGAAGGATGTGCTTTCTTCTTGGGGAGAAAGGGAGCTGAAGGGAGCATTGTGTCCTGAATTAATGCTCAAGCCCACAGGACATAATTAAATATGGAATCTGGCCCTCATCCAAATGAATTTGATACCTGTGCTCTAAGCACAACATCTATGAAGTCAATCAAATGTGATGCTGTTGTCATACTTCTCATGCCAAAGAGCAATGAGATATTATCCAGTGGTTTTGCTAGAGGTATCCATTACTTGTGTGACTGGTATTTACTTTTTATGTTCAACAAGAATCATAATCAACTTTCATTAAGACTAATGCTGAGTGTTGATTTACTACAAAGAATATTTCAATTACATTTAGCATTTTGGGTAGGACATGATAATTATCTGGTGTTGACATTCAATTTTTTAGGCCCAAAGTTTACAAACAAATCCCACATCTTTGTTAGGTACATTAGCAATTGAAATACTCTCCTAAATCACTGTCTGTGTAAATGGTAAATCTTTGCAATCAATCTTGCTTTTCTTTAGAAATAAATTTAGGAGGAATTTGCATAATTGGCCATGCTTGATAAAAGTCTGATGTATAATGTTGTCTTTCAAATGCACTGCTACCTGGAATCATGATGAAGTGTTAATATGCAGGAGGTAAATATAAAACATGCATTTAGTACAGGATGCAGATGATCTCACAAGGTGAGAAATGGTATCTAGTGGTGTCATAATTTTAAGTGGCTTTATAACTTGATGTAGGGCTTTCACTATGAAGTACGTGAGAGAAACGGGCATCTCAGTTGCATCTAAAGCTTTAATTTGCACTGAACTTTGAAGTGAAATTTAAATGGAAAAGTACTTTTAAAAAACAGTGAAGATGATGCAAACAAATATTTGCACTGTATAGAGTTAGTAGAGGCAAATGCCTATATAAGAGTAAGCTTTTGCCTTTTCTGCTACAGCTCAGTTCAGATTTCATAAGAGTGCTGAGAGCTCTGCTGTGCCCCAAGGCCATGCACTCAGCCTGGGGCTGGAGAGGTTGCTCCATGCCCATGGAAAATGCTGATGGGGCAGTTGTGATGTGGAAGTGACCTGCCCACACCTCTGCTGATGTCTTTAGCATCTCCTGCAGGCTTGAAATTTATGTGCTTGCTTCTCCTTGCCCTGTGAGTCAGGAAAGGGGTGAAACAATTTGATAGCTGCTTCCCATCATTTTGTATGCTCGGTGAGGGATCTCTCATTACTCCTAAGTCTGCAGGGTCTATGATGGGGTTATTGTAAAAGCCCTGGGCTTTTACAGTAAAGCCATTGTTTGCATGTTTAAGAATCTGTATTTACTCTCTCCTAATAGTGATGTCTGCTGCACTGAATGCTTCTTTTATTCCAGCTGTTCCTTTTGAGAAGATAATAAGAACACCTTCCAGCATGCTGGGCATTTTGTAAGTCATGACTCGTGGGCCAGAACTGACTAACGTAATCTGAGCAGTGATATGTAATATCCTCAGCTGTCAGTTGTTAAGGAAAGAAGTTCAAATAGGGCTGCCAGTGTGATGAGAGAGTTGATAATGTTAAGTGAGCTGTGAGCTGCATGAATTATCAGTGTGAGGATCTTAATTGCAGAAAAAGCATCAAGTACCTAATTTCTGTCCTTCTGTGCATATATTAGTGAATCTGAATTCTTGTGCATGGTGGTTGTGCTCTGGGCAGAGAGTTCACTACTAGTTTAAAAAAAATTAAAAATTGGCTAGTGGGACCAAAGAATTATCATACAAAATGATACACATGTTGGTGTGTTATTTGGGTTGTTTTTTTTTTGGCTTGTGTTTGAACCATAACCAAACTATTAGACATACATGTTTCAGCATCTTTTTCTAGTTGAATTCACCATGCCTGATTTGCATGCAAACTCCAATTCTTTCTTGATTTTCAATCTGCTGTTGTTGTGCACAACATATCAAAGAATTGAGTTTCAGGTTTCTGTCCCTTTTCTAACATAACACATGGTAAGAAACAACCTGTTTCTGCATTGTATGTAATATGTTGTAGAACATCATTGCCATCCTGCCATAGAAAATGCTGCCACTTAGTGTCATCACAGCGTTGCACGTGTATGTATGAACTCAGTAGTATGTGGAAGGGGAAGGACAGGAAGGATTGTGTCTAGTCAAATGTTGGACAAAGCCCACTGGATTGAGCACTGATATTTTCAGTGTACTGTGTGGTTTTCTGTAATCCACTTGTATGTGTGCACTGGTGAATCAGGAAGACTTGTGAGTCTTTGGGGATTCCTCACTAGAGCCTTGGCTAAGGAATTTTTCAAGCACTTTCATTCATGAGAATGAAATGACCCCCAGGAAGCATATTGAGTTTTAAAGCCTATTAAGTGAGTTGGTTTCTGCTAACACTACTGGTAAAACCTTCCTGACTCAGGTACAGGTAAGCTTATTTTTTATTTTTCTCCTAAAAGCAGCAGCTGAGTAGACTGGTGATGCCAAAGGGTGCAGTGTGGGAGCAGTGGAGGTCTGCAGCAATGGTTTCATTGTTCATTAGGTTAATTTTGTGACTCTCACTTTGCTCTCTGGTTGAGTAGGACCAGAGGATGCAGAAGTTGTGCAGTCTTATTGATCAGTAATTTCATTAGTTCTATAGATAGAAACTCTGGCTTCACTGAGAATCTATTTCTGGCTGATGACATCATGGATTTGGGGGGAAGACTTATGGAAATGAGCAGTAATTAGTTGTATTGACAGAAGTGCCAATTTTCACTATTTTTTTCTTTTTTAATTCTGTTGACTCTGGCTTGCTGTCTAGGCTAACATCCTGAATAGTGTTCTGCTTTTTCTGACCATTTTACTGTTTCTGTAGGCAGGCTGCAGAAATCTGCCTTCTTGTCTGCTGAAGGTAGGGGATATTAAAGAAGCCACATGAATATCTTCTGAAGCACTTACTGTGCTCTTCATCTTCAAAATGGGTGCATAGGGTTATGTGATTTCATCTCACAAGTATAAGTTCTGTCATCCTGTGTGGAGACAAAACTGCAGAGGGAATCCATATTTCCTCACAAATAAAGTGGTGTTGAAAGTCCTGCAGGCTCCTAATTGTCCAGTCTGTCCTTTGTTTTCTAGGAAGCTTGAAATGTGCACAGACACATCCTTTGTAAATAAGGAAGAGATCCTTCCCTATTCATCTATTTATTTATATAATAAAGTTGAAGGCCAGTATTCTTCTCCCTTTGTTCAGGGTCAGCTTAAAGTTTGTTTAAAGAAGCTGCAAGAAGCAGAATTTGTTAACTCTAAATACTGTTCTGCTTGTGTTCTTTCCTGATTTAAGCCATTGATTATTTTGCTTTTTCCTGATATTTCAATGATTGTCATAAGATAATGAGTTAAACAGCCATGTGCCTGACTTCATCTTGGGGAGGAATAAAGAGAATTTCTCAGGGACATGGTTAAATGAATTTGTTTCTTTGATTTTTATAAAACCTATAACTAAAGTGAACTCTGATCTAATCATGCAGCCAGGTCAATATGGACACTGACTCAGTGTTTGAAAGCTGTTGATGCTTTTCTCTTCATTCTTTTTTCTTTTAGGAGAGAAATTACATACACAAAGCTCTACTATATATCTATTCTATGACATGGTACAGCCAAGAATCAAAATATGCCTTTAAGTATAGTGGGTTTGAAGCTTTTTAGGAAATATATAATCCACAGGTGCTGAACATTTTGATATTACAAATTAGTGCTTCTACTTTTGAAAAACAGCTTTATAGGTGTTAAAGCCAGCTACCTCTAAATTAGTGTTTCTGCTCTGGGACATCACTTCTGCAAAATATCTCCCAGCTTATCTTGCCCAGAACAGAACAAGGAGCTTTCTAGCAGGAACATAAAGCCACTGAGATCATTCAGAGTTTTCTCTGACAAATTCTGGGTTTTAAAGGTGTAAAAAAGAGACACATTGTGGTGCTTTGACTGATAAACTTGAATAGTGTATAATATACCTGCTTTCCTGATAGAGTCACACTGAAATACTTCAACAGGCCTGGAAATAGGAGACAGATAAGAAGCAAAGCACCCTCTTAATGACCTCTACTCAGTGGTGAATACTGTAAAATCAATGTACATCTAAATCTCAGAGAAAGAATGAAGCTGCATTGATTCTGGATTACAACTAAACTGTAAACAGTCTAATTTGGTTGGTTGCTTGCTGCTTTTTGGTATTCTGAGCAAACAGCTTTTTAAGGAGATGCTTTTTCAACCTTTGGACCTTCAACACAGTACTTTGCTGGCTTGTTTTTTTCTTTTTTTTTTTTTTTTTTTTTCTTTACCCATCCATTTACATGCATGTGTATATATGAAAGGTATAAAGAGTTCCTTCCTACTTATCTGCAATATATGTTCACTATAAGCACATTTACTTTTTAGATTAAAAAATTTTTTCAGTTTCTGATGTCACTGGGATTGATGAATACAATACTACTACTAGTTGTTGCTGCTATTAATGTACAAGCATATATGTTTGCTGACTTCCACTGTCTTCAAAGGAGTTTAACTGGAATGGAGGAAAGTTTCTGGACCAATCTTTTGTTAAATTCAGTGACCCTTGCAGCAGATCAAAACAAGATGAAAAGCAGCACATACTTTTGGATGACTGACTTTTGCATTTTTACTTTAGAACCTGTAATAAATTCTCTGAATTTAAGTGGCTAAAACTGTTCAAAATTTATGTGTCTGCATAAAATATGGAGCAGTGTGTGCTGGGACTTAGAAGTGGGAATAAGGAATTAAATTGCAATTAATTATTTATAATCTTGGTGAATTACAAAATCCTTGACTTGTTTTTCTGACTTACTGCTTTTGCTTAGACAGCTTCTTGCTTTTCTCTTGCATGTGTCAACTTAAACATAAAAACCAAAAATCAGAAACAAAAACATTTCAGATCCTAATCAGAGTTTTATGCCAGGAATTTTCAGAAGGATCTTTACTCCTGCCTATGGGTCCAGAGAAAGGAACAGGACATGTCCCTGGAGTCTTGTATAAATATAAACAAGAAAGTGTGGAAACAGAAAGTTATGTCTTTGGGTGCTCACAATGAGTTTTCTTTCTCTAAAAGCACCAGGTGAACATAAGGGAGCATCACCCCCCAGCTCCCTCCACCTCCATCATCAGTTGGGTGATGACTCCACCATATTAACGTGTGATTTAATAGCTACTGTGTTCAGGATTGGGAAGCAAAGAGGTGTCAAGTGTGTGCTGCTGCCAAGCTTGTCTAGATCTTGTCATGAAGAGTCACTGAAGTGCTGTCCTGGAGCTGGTGTAACAGCACTGGATGCTGAGCTCTAGATGGCTTCTTGGAGGCTTCACATCCCAGGTGATGCTCAGTAGCAGAGGCAGAAGTAGTGTACTGTCCCTTAACCTTGTATTACTGCTGGTCTGACAGAGCTGGGAGAGGGTAATAATTCCTGTGGGTGTAGTTCTGGTTAAGTAAGAAGGCTTCCCAAGGCTGGGACACTGTCTCAAATGGAGTAATGAGTTCTGTTGTAGTTAAAATGATGCTAATTGCAAGCAGTGACATTTAATGCCAACCAGCCAATCCTTCTTCAAGGGGATTCAGAAGCATGAAAAGGACTCTAAGTATTTTTCTAGTAACAAAGGGCACACTTTCAGTTCTGTTCTCACTGGCCACACCTAATGATTACCCTGAGGAACTTCATCTGTCAAACCCATGCCACTCATCACTGATCTCATTTAAGCTTTAACAAAGCACATGACCCGAAGTCTTTCGATTCAGTTATGCAGATACAATGCCCAATGCATTAATTAGCGATCTTAAAAGCCACTAATGTTTAATTCTCTCTTTAACCTACCTTGTCCCTTCCCCTACCTCTCAGCCTTCCTTTTGATGCTGAAACTGTAGTTGCATTGTGGGGAAAGCAGCCAGCTGAGGTAATTGAAGGGCTAACATAGGGGTTCCAGTGAGTGTGTCTAAGTGTGGAAATACCTAAAATACAGGGGAGAAGGCTGAGCTGGTAAGGTTCAGCCAGCTCTGTGGGTGAGACAGGGCAGGTATTTGACTGTGGCACAGGAGTGTTGTAGAGTACTTGAAGAGGAGGATTTCAGTAAATTGGTTTCTTCCCAGGTCCAGAATCCAACCTTTTTCATTATCTAAACAAATTTTGCTTTAATTTAAAATAATATTTTCTTAAAGCTGCATGTGCCAGACTCTTGGAGAGAATTAGTACCCAACATGTTAGTCAAAGTGATTGAGAGCAGAACCACTATCATGTCATGAGAAATGGAAAATATATGATTCGTTCAAAAAAGATTATCAGTAGTAAAATTTTAAGAGCCACTGCCTTGGGATTAGCAGCCATGTAGAGTTTTGAACAGACTATTTTTATATACCACTTGGGAAGTTAAAATTATATAATTATATGCATTAAGACTGCTATAATAATCTTTTTTTTTTATTGGAAAATTGTTCCCTGCAGTTTCTCTCTAATGCTTTTTTCAAAGTCCATTTTCAAATGACCCAGCTGAAAGGTTTCCAAGACTGATTTAATGCCTTAAACTGTAGGTATTAAATCTCTCCTTGAACTTCTGCCTGAGCAGCAGAATTGAGTCATGATTCTCATATATTAAAAGTTAAAGACCAGATTTTCTTTGTAATTTGTGTCTCCAGAATTCCTTTTTTTTTCTTTTTTTTTTTTTCTTTTTTTTTCTTTTTTTTTTTTTTTTTTTTTTTTTTTTTTTTCTTTTTTTTTCTTTTTTTCTTTTTATTTCTTTTTTTTATTGTGAGACTGTGATTATTAATGTTTTTCTATCAAGTTAATAATATTTTCATCAAAAAGATGCTTATAGCTTTAAGCCCAATGGCCTGACTGTGATTGAATTGGTGCTATCACATGCCAGACCTCACTGCTCACTTTTTTTTTTCTGTCTTGAATGACAATCCTGCCGGAATATTTTGAAGATCTTTTTTCCTGTGTTGGTATATTCTTTTTTTCTCTCCTATAGAACAGATCCTTTTAGTGGAGTTACAGATTTCTGAGCAAAGTTGCAAGAAAGTGCATCTGGACAGTTTCAGGATTTGTCTTTTACCTATTGCTGAGATGCTGGGAAAAATTTTCCTTTTTAGCTCTGGTTCTCCCTGTAGAGCAGATTATGGAGCTTTGCTACATGGGCATGTGGGGAGCTGGCTGTATGATACAAGGAATGTTGAAAAGTGCAAACTATCAACAAGATAAGCAAATAAGTAAACACCAGCCATACCAAATATAAAATTCCCTCTATTTTCCATTTTTATAGTCTAAAACAATGGGTGACATTCAGCAGAAAAACATTTGTAGGCTCTCTGAGAAGATGGAGAGTTGTGACAGCTAAGATGAGCACAACTTAATTCCCATGATGTGACTGGCACTTCTTAGGTACAGTTTCTCTGTGTCATAGGGTGATCAAAATATGATAAAGTATATGGTTAAAACCAGTTGATCTTAGTGCCTTTCATCCATATGACGATCCTTGGTAGTAGAAATGAAAAAGAGAAAAGGGAGAAAATCTTCTGCACTGTGCTTTAAAGTGCTCGAAGACTTTTTGCTGCCTCAGAGTCTCATCTCCTGCAGCTGCTGTGTTATTGTGCTGACTTTCATAGTTGGGTTTGGAACTGTTCCAGCATTTATTCCTGCCATGGAAGACTGTTTTTTTCAATTCAAGATCACAGGTTGTTGCCAGCCACTGCAAGAAAATAAATGATAGTCCATAAGTGTGGAAAACCCACTGTATTCTTGGATTTTTCAGTTATTTAATTGTATGGTTTTAATGATTTCCCACACAAGAACTTCTGACACTTGCAACCGTAGCTTTTAGAAAAATTTGTTCTGAATTTTTCATTATGGGATCTTTTCCTGCAACTGAAAGGTATTTTTGATTTGGTATCATATGCATGTGTAATTTAGGAATTACTGTTTCCACAAGTGTTCTTTGAGCTGGGCCCATTCTAATATAAAATGCAAAGTCCAAAGCGATGATATTTTTTTATTTTGAACTTTGGCATTAGTTGTCCAAAAGAACCTAGTTCTTGTCAGTGGTCTAGTAACATCATGTCATATTGGACTATAAAGATGTGGGAATTGTCTCCACAGTCATTCCCAGAATTGACAGGATAGAGAACTGGCATAAATCCCCCTCTTTTGAAGAGTGATGCTTCTTGAGACTTGGCTGTTTGGGAATTCCTTTAAAAATCCTCTGTTCATAAAGAAAAAAACTGCACTTGGCTTTGCCGCTCAGAACCTCCTCAGTGATGACACAGATCTTTGTCTCAGCAAAAGTAGCTACTTAGTAACCAAGGGGAGAGGAGGCAGGAGAGATAGCACCAGTGTTTCAATCAAGTTAAGTGCTCTTCATCTAAGAGGTTCAAAGGCACTTGCAAAAAGCAGGGTCTGTGGAAGATGACAACTTAAGCCTGGAAGTTATAGTCCCAGGACAAAGCATGAGGAGGGACAGAGGACATGAGCATACTTAACTATATTGAAGGTACCAAAAACTATACAGAAAAGACAAAGCAAAACCAATGGTATGATCACAACTTTTCGGATAGCATTGGAAGCTTATTGAGGAGACAGACACCAGGATGGAAAATCACCCCAAGTGTCAGTCTGGAGTATTTTAAGAGAGGGTGCAGACTAAAATTAAACTGACTGGAAAATTGCTTTTGTTAACTATCTTTTCTGGAGCACATTAGGAGTAATTTGCAGATGCACAGAGACCTACAGACTGACAGGCTCATCAGCTCCAGAAACTTCACCCTGCTGTGAGATCTGGGGTACATGAGCTATCAGAATTGGAGGAAATGCAGACTGAAGTGCAAGAAGCTGGAGGAACCTGTCCTCTTCAAAGTACAGCAGATCTGTCCTTTCCCTTCAAGGACAGAAAATACAGTGGTATGGAAAAAACTGATGCTCTTTTACAGCTGCTGCACCTGGTTAGCCTCTGCTGTACAAAGGCCAGAGCAATAACAGTGAGCAAAAGGGCAGGGATCAAATAGCTTGTTATATTTTTCCCCCCCATGTCTCATCAATCAACATACTAGGGATTTAGATTTATGACATTGCTCTTATCTCAAGCCTTCCCAAAGTTCAGGGTTGGATGGATGGAGCACAGAGGATGAGATGCTGATCTCTGACACTTCTGAAGTAATTCCATTGAAGGGTGTAGTTCTGCCTTCAGGACCAGACTGCAGCTGCATCAGGTGCCCTGGAAACAAGCACCCCTGTGCTGGCCAGTTGCCAATGAGAGAATTTACTGTATCCTAAATCAGCCTCACAAATCTGCCCCTGGCAAAGACAGTTTCGTAAGTGAGATCAGAACTGGGGCCACATGTCTGCAAATGTGTTGGTATTTCATGCTTTATGTATAACCTGTATCCGTCAGCCTATTGAACAAGATAAGGTGTGTGCTGTGTTTTTGTTTTGAAAACAGTTAAATAGAGGAAAATACTCCAGAAGCAAACAGCAAAAGCTCATAGTACATTATGCTGAGTTTCCCTGTGACTTTATTGCCTTTATTTTGCTGCAGCTACAGAAAACTCATTTAAACTATGAAACTTCTTTGGCATGGATTCTTTATATTGATGAAACAGAGCTGACTTTCTCTAGGGAAGCAGAATGTTATTAAAGCACTTAACCTAGCACTGCTGTGGCTATCAATTATACCCTTCATTTACACTATACAAGGCTGAAGGCTTATTTGAAGTTCAAGAGGTTTTTTTAATGAGATGTTAATTGAGTACACCTGCAGTTGGCTAAAATTGTCATGGACAATTAAGTGTGATCTTTTTCCTTCCTAAATTCTTCCTTTTTCCTTGGTTCCTGTACTGCATTTCAGTAAATGTGTTCAGTGTAGAAGTACTGATTTTTAATAGACCAAGTAGAACAAGAATCAATGCTAGTGATTTATGAATAGCACTTCAAGTGTACTGTTGAAGCCACCATGCCTTTTTCTATTTACATGAACCTAGAAGGCTTAAACTCTGTGCTTTGTAACTTGATTAAGCTGGACACCATTTGGACTTAATCAACCAAATCATCTTACCAAGCCAGCTTGGTCCTTCGGCATCCTGAAGTAACTTTTTTGTTCCTTTCTACTTCTACTGCTGCTTCCAACTTTGTTAAAACTACACAGACTTATCAAAACAGGAGATAAAACCAGAATTGGTGCAATGGTTTTTGTCATAGTTTTAGGGTGTGTTTGGCTCCAGCTCTCCTTGATTAACTTTATGACAGATCTATGGCCTCATGTCTCAGTGAACAGAATTCTTGTAAGAATTCTGAAAGCTGCTTTAAATCCACATCAAATTTTTGTTTCTGGACTACTGCAGTTCTGCAGTTCAGCATATCTGACCTAGGCTGCACTAAATTAAAGGGCAAACTTAGGACAGAATGTCTGCTGATAAGAGGAATTTGGGAGATGAGAATTGATCTATCAGACCAAAACAACAAACAAAGCACCACTTTATAAAACATCAGCTCTCAACAGATATTTTCATTCTAAACAGCAACAATAACAAAAAACCCCCCATATTTATAGGTATTTTACAGCCGCATGAAGAAACTTTTCATGATGCTTGAGCCTGAAAAGGTTCATATACCTCCAGGTTAGTCATGTTCTACTCCCATTGTTGAGTAGATGGAAGAATTTATAAACTGACTATAACATCATTGCCTGATAGATCCATCAGTTTTCCAGGTCTAAGTCTTAATTGGCCACATTCAGTTCAAATGATTATTAGCAGCCTGCTTATGAGCTTTGTATTAAGGGTATGTATGTACGGAATGGTTGAGGTTGGAAGGGACCTCCAGTGTGGTCCAAGCTCCTGTTCAAGTGGAGCCATATGTTGCAGCACTTGACTGCAGTGCATTTGGAAGCTGAATTCTGAGTTGCTCTAAAGAGAAAGATACTGTTATGGAGGCAACTGCATGATTGTAACAAATTTCTCTGAGATCCCATAGTAACAAATGCTAAAACGTTTATTTGCTTAATGAGTTCTGAGTGCCTGCACAGTAAATTCTATTGCTGTTCAAGGCCATCTGTGTTGATTACAAATAAGGTCTTGGTGTCAGTCACTAATATGCTTTAGAAAAACTAGATCTCCAGGCCAGACTCTCCCTCATCTTGTCTCTAAAGAGTTATCAATTTCTACAGGTTTTTATTAAAATATTGCATTTCAGGAAAATATTCACTCGTTATTAGAAAGCAACAAGAAAAAACATGATTTACAAAGGCCAAGAACAGGTCAGAGTATAAGGGGGGAAAGACTAGGACCACAAACTAACGAAGACTGAGTGAAGATAAAGACATTCAAATAATGAAGAATCTACAGATGAATAGAGAGGGTTAATTAAGCACTGACTGTGGTTAGTGATTCATCATGCCTTGAAGTCTTTAAATTGACATAACAGTTACATAAAACAATGTATCTGATGTGTTAAGTATGTTCTTAATTACTTCTGCTTTCAGCTTCAAAGCATTGCCACCATCAGCATTATTTTCTCAAGTCAAGTGATGTTTTTTGGTCAAATAGGTTGCCTTTGCAGTTTTCCAGCATGAGATGTTAGTAGTTATCATAAAAGGCGTCAGGAAGGGTTGTTGGCCATAGCAATTCTTGCTAGACTCAAACTATAGTGATCACAGAATTTCTGGCACTTTATAGTGATTAATCTGTAACAGGGGAATATCAGCTGTTAAAGCAAAGGTCAAGCAACCTAGAGAGAGAAAAGGAGATTAAAAAAAATTATTTTCATAAATCCTTTGGTTTTGTATAACAGATTAAATTGGTTTGCCTACATACTGCTTTATACTGAGGAGTCTGAGATAACTTCAGTAAATGTGAGACTTAAAACACAAATGAGTATTGATGAATAAAAAGTTTGAGTATTGGATGAGCTGTATGAGAGAGAACTGGGAATAAAGCTGAATGGCATTTTTGGTCAGAACCACTGGTCATTTCAACTTTTAGAGAAACATGTCACCATGAGGAAACAACAAATGGTTTAGACATTAAACACTGTAGTAGCCTGGTGTGTACCTTTCCTCAGCTTGAAGAAGGCTGAACTCATATAATTCTCTCTGCAAGTAGATGTCTTAGCCATCAGCCTTTGAGAAGGAGAGAGGGACACCAACACAACTCTTTTCCCAACTGGTCCAATTTTCCTTTGCATAAAGCAATTGAGGATTCAGTGAGCTGGAAAGCAGAGGGCAGTGAGTTTCTAATGAAGCACTTAGGCTGCTTAGCTGGGAAATGGCCCAGTTGTGATGAATCTTCACCTCTGGTGCCAAGGTCCAGGTAGTCTCAGCAAAACAGGGATGAATATCCATCTGCTTCCCAGGTTCATGTTTGGCTACTGAGAACTGGGTGACAGAGGAAGGGCACTGCTGATTTTGCTTTGCCTGCCTTTTGTTTACAATAAGATTTTTTTATTGGAGTGAGAAAACTTGAGCCATGTGAACCTGAATGTTTTGTTTGTTTGGTCTGGATGGCAGTGGAAATCTCAGTAATTTGTGGAGTCATATTATTAACTCTGGTGAGTGAGTGTGAAAACTTGATGCTGGAAAAAGGGGGAAAAACCAAATCTGATCACAGATAATTCACTACTTTAGCTTTTCTTTCAGCAAGTAATTTTTGAGCAGTTGTCTATGGACCTTCTGGGTTTTCTCTGTTTCATCTAAGGGGCTCAGGAAAAGCAAGTTTATATGCAGAGTCTACAAATGTGAATATTCCACACTCTCCCTGGAACATTTTTTAGGGTCCATAAATCAAAAGATTGAAGTTCTGTTCTCTAAACATACAAAGCGTGCAGCAATTTTCCACAAGAAAAGACTAAAGTGATTTGTTACAATGCAAACTAATTTTAGCACTAAATTCTCTGCTGTATTTGCTGCAGGCTTCTTTTGCCCCCAGAAAGAGCAACTTTGCAGAGCAGAAATGTACACACAGCTCTGAACAGAGTTTGCTCATTTATATTCCCAAGCCTCTAAAACCACAGTGCAAAACTTGATTGGCTTCACTCAGTGCTGCACCTCAATGATGTGCAGACCAGAGAGCTCAGAGTCTGCCAGGAGGGAGCATTTCAAGCTCTGGCAGGAATTACTCACTAATAAATTGAAGGAAGGCTTTGAAAAGCCTCCAAAGAGGCAGGTGTTCAAACTAAAGCATTTGCACTATTTTCACCTGAATGACTGCTTAACCTGAAGTCTTATCAATATATGAACACGGGACTGAACTTGGCTGTGGTACAACAATGTGATGGTGTTACAGTGATTCTGATATCTATAAGTAGAGTCCATGATCAAATAATGAGAATATTTTTTTTCTCTAGAGGAGACTCATTGCCAGTCTGTGGAGAAAGCTACATTTAAAATTAATTAATGGATGTTCAACAGAGTTTTGAAAGTTAAAAATTGTGATGAAAAATCCACTGAATATATTCAAGAGGATTTTTTTTTTTTTTTAAACAGGACATCTAAATGAAAAAATCAAACCCCAAACACCACCATGTTTGTGGAAAGCACATTTATCTAGTGGCTCTTGAAGGCATGGTAGTACAGCCAGTGTGATGCACTGTATCTGAAATGATCTGCACCAAGCAGAACATTTTCAGCTGTCTTTGGAAAATAGAAGAGGATAAAGTCAGGATCCCTTTGGGGCCTGATCTGAAGCAGGTGGAAATAAAAGGGGAAAATTTTCCTAAACCAAATGGCCTTTAAATTGTATCTTTTAACATTCATGGTTCTACAATTTGGAAGCATTCTCACTGTTCATGTAGCCAAAACCATGGGTAATGTCTTTTGACTCTATTTTGCCAATAGCAAGACTCCCAAGGATGTTAGCTGAGCTATGATTATAT
Source organism: Calypte anna (assembly GCF_003957555.1). NCBI lineage: Eukaryota > Metazoa > Chordata > Aves > Apodiformes > Trochilidae > Calypte > Calypte anna. Next base: position 6,724,976 of record NC_044260.1, on the reverse strand, counting down.
TCTTTGTGCACAGTGAATTACTTATTACAATTTATAGCAACTGCTGACAATTAGAAGGTGGAATTTTTCTTGTCTGCCAACTTTAAGCAATTTTTAAAAAGTACAATGAGTGTTATTTAGACCCTACTTCTTCTGCTCTGTTTTTCCTGTTCTGTTGATGGTCATTATTGTCCTCTACCCTGTTCCACTGAAGGCTCTCACATCAGAAGGAAGATAACTGCTTGAACCAGTAGAAAATACTGTTCTTTCACATTTTATGTAGAAGGACACTCCTGACAGACTTTTGTTGATTTTATAGCTTTGCTTAACCTCCAAGATCATCTTTGTCTCTAGCTATGAATGTGACAGAAAATTCCCCATCATTCTCTTAGATCTACAAAATTTATTAATGTTGCAGAGTGAAGAGAGGGAAAACCTGAATTCCAACTCTGCAGAAGTTTCAGCACATGTGGAGAACAACTTAACTCAGAGTAGGTTCAGTGGAGAATGTTTGTGGTCTTTAACTGGAGCAACACAGTTCTCAATGTAGCCATTCTTCTACATTACCTTTGAATAGTGTTTGTACTAACAATGCTCTATATGTATTAATGAGAAATCATTTTTTTTCTATAATATTTCCTAATTGTATAATGATTTCTGTAGCTGCCAAAATGTGCTTGGTAGTGGTCATTATCAGTCTGAAAAATCATCTTCATAAGAATGGATCACTTATTTAATATCACACAAATGATAAAATGATCATGCTCATTTGCTTGATTGTAATCAATATCCATTGTATATTGAGCTGTAACTGTTCTGTGCATATCAGTCTATATTTCACATGGAAGTGTCTATTTCATGTTGTCTCAATCCATCCCTTTCACACTGAGGGGCATGGCTGGCAGCAGCAGAGGCATCAGCCTCCATTGTTGTGCTGCTTACTGCTTCTAAACAAAACTCTCATGGCACTGAAGACAAAAACAGGCCAAGATGACACAGACTTAAAGCTTTTTGGCTTCAGCTCCAGACAAGCATTTGCTGCTGCTTTAGAAACCAAAAGAGGGATTCACAATGTTCCCAGGCTATTCCTAAGTGATGCTACCTGAGCTGGATGTCTGGAGAATGGATGTCCAAAGCTAGGCTGTATGGATTTGATCAGAAGTTCTGTTCAGCTTTGAACACAGGAAAATATTATCTTCAGATCTTCAATGATGATTATCTTCAGATGATCAAAAGATCATCTTCAGATCTGCTGATTAGGGATTGAAATTCTCTTGGAAGAGAAACAGGTGATACACATTTACTGGTTGGTTGTGTGACCTTGTACACTGCTAAGTATGAGACTGTCAACTGAAATTTATTGGAAGGTAGAAGTATATCTGGAAGATTCTTGAAGGTAGGATTTCAGAAATCAAGAGTGATGAAACTTTTTTTTCCCCTTGCAGTATTCCCCAGGTAGTGTAAGTGTATACAGCATAAGAACATTGTGTGAGGTGGGGTCAGATCCTTGTCACTGGCAGCAGCATTAGATGGGACAGCAGTTTACCTCCTATAGATAATGTACAGTAGCAAAACATCAGTATGATGTCTTTTGCTTTTCTTAATAGCTTTCTTTTCCAGGCAGTTCAAACCTATGCTGAAATCCTTTGGAGAATAATTTTGCAGCCAGGGCTTCAACACTTTTTTCCTTTCTCTGGGAACAGTTTCTTCTTTTCATCATATAAAAATGGGTGGTTTCAAGTTTTCTTCTGATTCTCCAGATGGCTTAATATTAAAAGTGTTTTGTTTTGTTTGGTTTTTTTTATGCTCTTAAGATAGGTAAATACACCTGAGACTTTGAAAGGCATTTAGGGATACGGGACAGTGTTAGCTTTAAACCTTCCCCTTAACTATGTCTTGTGGTCTTGCAAATCTTTGCCATTAACTGGGCTATATAACGTTACTTATATTCAAACAACCCAAATCCCCTCACTATGAGTTAGCATCACTAAAGTTGTGCAATCTGAACTTTTTGTCATCTTGTTTAAAACTGTCCCTTTAAGAGTCTTCTAGACTCTGTGCCTGTTATATAACCACATTAATTCCTGAAAAGGAAACAAGTGATTTCCTTGGTCTATTCCAGATCTTTTTCTGATTTTGCTGTCTTATCTTGGTATGTTTGAGTGAGATAGTGTATATATAAATATCCAGGTATTCCCTGAAGACCTTCAGGTGTTGAGACCAGAAGGTAGCCTGGATTTCCCAGGACACCCCACAGATGACACGAATCCCACAGATTCAAAGGTCAGGTGTTTTGATGATGTGGAAAGAAACCTGAAAAGGAAACACAGTGGGGTCAGGGAAGTGAAAATCCAGCCTGTGTGTGTCAGAACAACAATTCTTGTACCTACTGGGAGAATTTTCTGAAAGCTCTTTCCAGCCATGCTGAGTTTATATTATAATGGTCATAAAAGATTTTTTTCCCCTCCCCTGCACTGAGAAGTGATTTAACTTGACTTAAGGCATTAACCTTTTTTTTTTTATTATTTATTTTTGAAAATTTCTGTGTCCATATGGCAGCTGCTTTCTCTGGTCCCGGCTATTAAAAATGTATCATTTTTATTGGTTGCATGGCAACAGATAATCCCTTTGTTCTGTTTTGTTTAAACAGATGCTGAGAACTCTGCCTGTCAGAATAAGTAAAGCACTACCCTCAGGCTTCCTTTAAAATAGTGAAAGAGGGAGAGTATGGGGCTAGAATGGATGTTACTTCTCAAAGTAAAACTTTGTAGCAAGCAACAGACCTATAATCTGCTTAAATAGTTATGCTTCAAATGTACTTTGATGCCACAGCCTAATTGGCTTTGGCAGGCTTGCCTGGAAGGTTAACTTGTATGGACCAGGACTGGGATTTCCAATTCAAAGGCCACAGCTCTTCTGATCTGAATAAAGGAATTGTTCTGCAGAGAAGCAGTAAATTGAGAACAAAAATCTGTTGAAATCTAAAGCATTTTTCATTAACTTTAATAGGCTATAATCTCAGTGATGTTTAATGAGACTGTTGGATAATATCAACTGTAAGTGATACCATGAGGCTACAGTTCTGATTATTATTTCTCTTGGATTGATATAATTTCACTGATACTTGGAAAGTTTCTCTTGGATTCCTTCAGCTGCTCTAAGGTAAGCAGCAGGGTGTAGGAGCTTCACAAATGAATGCTTCAGTGGCCAGTATTACCTGTTATAAAACAAGGGAGAGGTGAGTGTAACATACATGCTTGTCACAGAACCAAATTAAACACTTAAGAGTTTTCTCACGGGATACTTTTTGGTTACTTTTGGATATTAGCATGTCTCAAATGAAAATTCTCCCTGGACACTTCTATGGGGCCATGGGATTGCATTCCTGGATTTGAACTGGAGCCTAATGAAGGGAGGCTGTTTTCCTGTTTATTTAGAGACAAACACTGTAAGGAGAAAAAAAAAATGTCAAGTTTTCTGGGTTTACTTCAGATTCTGAGTGACTTCTGTGGCAAGTGGAGGCAATGAAATGGGTCATGAGAAAGCTGGTTTTCAATCTGCTGAATCACTGACATGCATGGCACAAATAGGGAAATCATGGTCAGCTTCTCAGCTGTCTACTTAACACATCAGGGAGGGGAAAGGTGTTCTGAGCAGTCTCTGCTTCTGAGTGACATGAAGGGAGTAGGTAAGGACAATTCTCAGTGTGGTTTTTTTGAAGCTGAACAGAGTTCCTTGAACTCAGACTTATTGATGAGATGTCTGTACACTCTCAGGCTTAAACCTTGATCCTTTTCAACACAAAGATGAAAGTATGGATGAGATAAGACAAGGGCTTTTTTTTGTCCTTTAGAAATGAGCTATTTGTTTTTCAAACCAGAGGATGTCCATGCAGTACTAAAACTATTTAACCCTGAATCTAATTAGAAACTTGTCTCTCTGCTTTGATATCCTTTTCCAATCGGAAAATAATGACAACTTTTCTGTTTTCTTGCAAATAATAAGGAATCCTGCTGCGAAATACTGTCTGGTGTGGGCCTAAGGAATACTGTCTGTGTCTTAGGTCTTTTACTGGCACACAGATTTAATTATCTTGTACCTTGTGAAATGCTCTGCTTAGGGAATCAGTTCCCTGTTGGTTTGGTTTAAGCTCCACTTTGAAGTGAGGAACTGAGTAGTAAATTTTGCAGTAACTTTCCTTGCATGTGTTACACTATGTGTAAGGAGATTTGGGAACCTCTGCTTTGCAGTATCAGCTGTTTGCATAAGTTTCTTTGGTGGGTGAAGGTAACGTAGTCCCAGCAGCTGATCTTGCATATAGGAATGCAAATCTTGAATGATTTTATTAGTATCAGAGGAGTCATTTTTAGTTTGCAGGGGTGTAAGTGAGATTATTGTCTGACTGCTGAAGTGCTTTGCAGAGGAAAATCTGCTGTTGTCACTTTAGTGGGAACATAGATGAACACAGAAGTGTGGCTTCTTTTTTGGCCTGCTTTCTACCTCACGAGTCCTCAGCTGCAGTAAGTGGAACTTATGCTGGAGGGAAGCTTTATTCAGTTCTTCCAAGAGTAATTTTAAACCCACGCATTTTATTGCTCATTCAGTTGAAAAAAAAATCATGCAACAAATTGTCCTTAGGAGCTGGTTCATTTATCAGTCTCAACTCTTCTTTGTATGCCTCTAATGCTATTACATCATCTAATTTGCCAGGTTTTAGTGTCTTTCTCAGTGCTGTGGCACTTAGAATTTACTTCCTAATTCCTTTGTCGCATAGCCATATCTCTGAACCTCCATAAATTTAGAATGCTCTCCAATTCCTCTAAAACATCAGAAGGGATTTGGGGTCTCAGTCTCAAACTGAGTCTGCTTTTCACCTGACTAATGGTCTGGAAGAAATAATAAATGAACCCTATGTCACAGGCATGTCACATTTTCTGAAGACATGGGGTAAATAAATAATGAACTCGTTTGATATGAAGGCATTGTTAATTGTCAGGCAGGGGGATGAACACAGAGGACAGAATGCTGTCTGACATCAGCAATTATTTTATTGATGCCTCCGCATCTCAATCAAATGCAACTCTTTCTTGACAGGTAGTATTTAGCAATGATGGAAAAATGGTAGCTTTGAGAGGAAGGAAGGTGATGGTCTCCAGTGAATGGTGGAATATTTCTATTAGCATCAGAATTTTTTGGATACAGTTTTAGCTGCAAAACTGAGTTAACTCTACCTGGTGAGATTCATAAGTTTATTCTAGAAAATGAGTTCTCAGTTGATATCATCATAGGTATTGATCAAATCCTCAGAAAATTGGTGCAGTTCTAAATCAATGGCATTGGCTCTATTGGCATGATCCTCTTTAACTTGGAATTGGTTTTATGTTCCTTAGAAGTGACAACAAGTCTATGCTGCAATGAAAGGTGCTCCAATTTTATGGTATAATTTTTAGAAGTGATTCTGTTTAAAGCAGACATGACTGGGAATAGTTGTTTTGTCATATTTGAAGATCCAAATATCAGTCTAACTTGGGCCATGGCAGACGAAGTTCATGTTTGTAAGACCTATATCCATATTTACTTGTCTGCTTAACACCAGTTTATGGTGCCTCAAAAGAGGCACTTCTGTGGTCACCAGAAAACAACTCAACTTTGATATGAATTGATGCAGGACAAGAGATGAATGAAATGATGAAATCAGCTCTTATGCATCTATAGGCCAGAAGAAACTAATGCTCAAAAATCATTGGAAAAAAACCAAAACAAAACAACCCCCTCAAACTAATGCTCAAAACTGAAGAGTGAAACCTTTTATGTAAACTTGTCTTTAATTAAAAGAGTATGCCATGACATGTAATAGTGAGAAAGAAATTTTATAGACTATGTCAACAGAATAAAAACAAAGAGGGAACCTGCTGCGTGTGTGCAATTTGCAGCTTTAAATAGGAAAGCATCATAAATGAAACTTCTAGTTACAGAACAATAGTAGTTGTAAACTGCAGATCTCATCATGTGTCTAGTTTGCAAATTACAGATACAGGCAGGAAAAATTGCTGTTTGAGAACAGCTTCTCAATTACTACTTCCCAATGTGTTGGGAATTTTATTGTGTTGGTCAAGCAAGGGAAGAACACTGATTCTTACCCATACACCAGACATGGGCTCTGAGACCTGTATAGGCCTGGAGATCACCAGTTGGCCTCTTGCTCTGCAATCACCATGTCAGGGCATCAGGTTCCTCAGAACCTCCAGCACAAAAAAGGAGCCTTTCTCAAAAAACAGTATGCACTTATCTAGCTCAGGTATGGAAGGAAGTCTCTAGAGCTTGATGGTAACTAGAGAAAGAATCTGAGAAAGGCTCACAACTTTCTGCCTGAGTCCCCACTATTCACTGTGCTTGTACTTTTCCATTAGAAGGTCTCAGAACTATCTCATAAAGCCATTTTTTAGATGGAGAAATATAAAGAAAAACAGGGGATATTGCTCAAGGTATCTCATGACATTTATCCTGCTAATAAACGTCTAGAATATCTTCCCTTTGTAATGTAAACTTTCAAAGTAACCTTTTTCCAGCAAGGACAGATGCCTCTAGGGCAAATATAAAATACAATCTAATTCAGGATATTATTGTTTTTCTACATGTTGCAAGTTGCCAGTATTTCTATTTCCTTCAAGTGTTATAATGCCAACACAGTGATTTAAGATGCTGTATGTGTATGAAAGCACTTATTCAAAGATTCCTGTAATACTGTAGGAGAGTGGTCATTATTTGTCTTCCTATCTTATCCAGCTTTCCTGTAGACAGAAACAACTTGGAAAATGGCATCTACCTATATGCATGTGGTGATGGATGTGTATGCAAGTACTGCTAATACATATTTTCTAGTATTTTAATGAAAACTTAACATAAGATGGAAGCTTTACAGTAGACTATACATACTGCATAAACACTGATTTCTGTATCATCTAACTATAGGAAAGTGGTTATTTTGAGCTTTGTTTCCGTTAACCCATATGCACTAATGATCCCATTATTGATGAGATCTTTTTCAAGCTGTTCCTAGTACTTCCTCTATCCTTCGTGGTAGTGGCAGACTGAAGTGCCTGGGATAGCCTCCCTCTTTCTAAATTTTAAGTATTAGAGGAGCTTTAACCTTCATCAGCCATCTAAAAGGGCTGTGGTGCTCTGAAGTTTTCACTGAATAGTCTGCACAGCTTCTACTTTTTGACCACCTATTTTAAAACTTCTGTATGCAGGGGTATGTTCAGTTTTGCTGATCTTAAATTCCTTCTTCCACTATACCAGCTTTTGCTTAAAGCTTTTCTTGTCTAGTGTTGAAATGCAATACTCATCATCATTATCATCAGCTATGATAGTGTTGCCCAACTTTTCTTCACACAGAAGCAATGTGTTTACTAAAACCATTTTGTCATTTTTGACCATTTGGCTCTTCAATCTGTGCATGAAGGGAACACTTGACAGTTCCTTTTTGTTCCTCTTATATCTGAAAATTTCCTTTTGTTGGGGTTTCTTCAGTTGTTTCTTTACACATCTGGAGAAAAGGAGTGATCTATGGCTTTCCTACTGTGCATTTTTAGTAGTTTCTCTGCTCTGATTTGTATCAAAACCAAGAACTTTGGCTTTCTTGCACTTATTATATGTGTGGTTTATACCTGCTTCCAGTTACTCCCCCCACAAGCCAACTTGGTTTCTTAGCAGCTTCAGCTTTCTTTGACTTAGACTGTGTTTTTTCTGGACAACCAGAAAAATGTTCTTAAGCTGTTCCAAATTATTATAACGTTTTTCTTCTAAAATTCCTTCTCCCAACTGGTTTAGGTCTTTGCTTCCCTGCCCTCCTCCCCCAGCTTCATGAAATCAATCTTTTTGAAGCAGCAAGCATTTATATTAGTAGTTTTGGCAAAGTAAAAAGTCTTCTGTTTGCACTTGAAAAATGCAATCAAGTCATGATCACTTCTTCTTTGGATAATACCTTTTTCTGTGATCAATTTACTCCTTATCACACAGATGAGTTCTGATACAGAATTATCTGTGTTGGATGCATCTTTTCTGAGTTAAGATTTTGTCATCCATAGTTTCTTTGCAATTGCAAGGACAATTTAACTCTGGCAGCATGAGTTCTCTCTGCATAAATCACAGATTGAAGCCTTTTTCTTGGTACTTGGTGTTCAAGGAGCTGCTCACACTGATTTGTACTATGGGAGGGGCACCTTTTTCTTAATTACTTGACAAGGGGCTGACCTGATATATTTTTGCTCAAAGACAATTTTTATTTTCAGCCATGTGTTCAAATAATTTAATTACATTAAATTATACCATTCAAAACTTAAACAACAGGCTACAGTAGTCCCTGTACCTTTTCCAAAACACATAGACTCACACATACATACCCACACACCTCCCCTTCCCCCCCAAAGGAAATATTGTTAACCTCCTGACTACTGATATTTTCCAGAAGTCAGATAAATCTGCCCTACAAACTGGATCTTGTCTCCCTTGTGCTATTAGTCAGCCATCCCTGATGAAATTCCTGCGCTGATCCTGAAACAATGAGATCCTTGTTCTTTTGATGCTTGGAAATTTTTAATTAAGTTACTCTGAGAATGGAGAAATCGAACTCTGCACAGGCTGCATATTTTTCTTTGAGGAGCAATACTTCTGCTTATCTGCAAGAGACTGGTAATCAACAGCTGTGTGCACCTCTAACAAATTCTTTGTGATTAGATGCAGCCTGAATCCTACGGGATTGCTACGTGGACCAGTATGGCAAACTAATGCATGTTTATTTTCAAACTCATTCCCCCCTACCCCCCAGTAATTAGGCTTCTCTGAGCTTTAAAACATACTTCTTGACACTTACCATGTTTATTCAAAAGAAGCAAACTCAACATCAGCATGCACAGTAACAGGAAGATTTGCATAGGAAAATAGCAACTTGGGGTCAAATAATAGACTGGAATTATTGCTGTGGTTATCACTTTAGTGTGTGTTAAAGTAATTATTACAAGCACCCAAGAGATACACAATACAGTTCATGCATATGCTTGCCTTGGAGAATACAGAACCCACACTGGAATTAAAGTGCTTAATAAAAAAAGGATAGTTGGCATTAAATTTCAAAAAGGATTTATGAGAAACTGTAATAAACTGACTAAAGAATATGGTTTAGGCTATGAAAGAGGGAAGACCTAGAACAGATATGAAGGTTTTTATTCCTAAAAGTGGTCTTATGTAATCGAAATCTGGGCTATTACCATATTTTTTTCTTTCCTCGGGAAATAATTAAGCATTCCCTTCTGATCATTTTATGGAATCAATGCTTTTTCAGCACTGTTAGCACTATTTGTCTTTGGGAAGTGCACGTTTATGGGTGGTAATAATTTTAAAATAGCTGACATTAAATACAAATTTGCTTTTTTCCCTTGACAGAGAACAGCATGAATGAAGACCTAGGAGGGGTATTACAGTCTTAGCACAGGCTGCCCCAGTTAGCTGTGAGTGGGCTATAGTTCCAGGTCTCTGTTTAAACTTGCTTTGAATTTGAATCAGTCAAGCTCTTGTTTTGCTTCTCCCTCCCAAAGAGAGGGAGGGGGCAACCCTCAGGCTCTCACAAGTCATCTTTAACCTGTGCAATCTGAGCTTGGGGTGTGAAATCTCCTGGGATCATTGAGTGGGACTTGAGCAAAACTGGGCACTAGTGTGGAATAAACTGATGGGAGAAAGAAACAATTCAAGGACACAGTGGATGGCAGCAGAGGAAAAAATGAGTTAGCCATCTGGAAATGTGCAGAAATGAACAACAGTTTTCCCCTTGTCTCTTCTCTTTTCAGTTTTCCCCTCCAAATTGCACAGGCAGATGTGCCATGCAACAAATTAGTTTTCTTCCCACAGCTGTTTGCTTTGTCTGTTCTTCTCAAAATCTGAAAAAATCACATGGGTAGAGCTGGAGAAAGATGGGATAGCTCTGATGCATGGGGGGGGGAATTAGTTTGAACACCACTCACTTTTTATGCAGTTGCTCAGGAAACTGAGGTGGTGGTGGCAGAGTTGGAGCTGAGAGCAGAAAGGTGGGAAAAGAGCCTGGGAGGAACCTGTGCACGGTGGGGGTGCAAATAGCTGATCCTATCTGGTGAATCCTCTCTGGTGAATTACCACATTCTTCTCCTCTACTGTAGCCCTGTCCTTTCACTATGTTTGTGAACTTGAGCACTCCCAGTCTGCAGCTTGCCAACCTTCCACCTGCAGAAAAAGCCATGGCAGAAAGTGCCTCTTCCTTCATCTCACATACCCACAGGCAGGCAGAGAAAGCACAGAGTTCTGTTACCACATCTTCTTACCCTTTTGTGGGGTTTCTTCTTCTTTAAAATTTATTAAAATACTCCCCCTAAAGCAGTAATACAGATTATGCTGCTAATCATCTCTGTGCTTTAAAATACTTGTAAATGAAACCTAAACACCAGCTTGTACTTGAAGTCTAATTACAGGAATTCACTTGAGATGCAGGTTTCTTTGAATTTTTTAAGGATGTAACCTTAATAGAAAAACCTGACAGGATCAGCTTCTGTTTGGAAGAAAGTAGCTTTGCTCTCCACAACCCCTGCCTGTGCCTGGCATAAAGCCAACGTGTCACTGGGTCACTATTTCTCAGCTAAATCAGCTGGAAGTTCAAAACTGATACTAGAGATACTGTGTTGTTCTGGCTTCATTCCTTCCTCTGCACAGAAGCTGCTTTAAGAATTTACTGAAAGTAAAAATCTTGCACTGTGTTAGATCACCCGTAAATCATAAAAGCTTTTATTTCAAAATTTTCTATTGTATGTGGGATCTCTAGAGCTTCTCCCCAGAGCTTTACCTCTGGCGTGGCACTGGGACACTGAGAATGTGCTTTGTGAGTCTGGATGGTGCCAGGGCAGCAGCTGCAGCAGAGATAGGGAGAGGTGGTGTAAGAAGCAGTAAATTCCCCTGAATTTCTCATGTATAGAAAGTGGCCTGGGCAAGAAGATTGTGGCCATTTTCTGTTCTTTACTTATTACAGCATTTAAACCACATGTATTTCATATGTATGTCTGTGTGACTGTGGTGAACAGCAGGGATATTGCAGAGCTTGGCTTTGAACAAAAAGGAAATAGTAAGATATAAAAAGGTATTCTTATAAGTTCAGGGACATGGAGAAAAACCCAAGAAGGGAGAAATCATGCCAGGAGTCCAGCACTGAGGTTGTGTTTAGAAGCTAGCATGAAGAGGAGGGAAGCTGAACTTCATGATTCTTTTCATGTTGCTTGTAGCTTTTTTGGAGATGTAAGAAGGATAATGAGGTGATGGTTAAAGCAGCCCTAATGCAGAGTAGGATGAAAGCTTGTGTGTTCATAACAGACATATAAATTAGTGAGACAGTTTAGGAAAAGTTTCTGCTTCTGTTTTTATGGACTGTACTGTTAGCCTGGCACTACCTGCGTTCATCAGAGCCCCCACGTGTATTCAGCTGCCTTGGGAACAAGCTATGCAGTGGATTTATGAATCCACAGAAGCTGCAGTGCTAAGCATGGCTGCCTTTTCCTCCTGATTACATGTTTCTTATTAGGAAATATTGCTCTGCCAGTGGAGCTGAGTGCGAGTTCCACAGACTGCACATGGTGGAGTTGCTTTATGTGGCTTAACCAGGCCCTGAGGACAAACCCTGGGCCTCTGGGGCTGAATTTGTTCCCTACCAGCACTCCTGGATGTTTCCTCAGGCTTAGCACAAAGTAAATATGACATTCCTACCTGTCAGAAATAAAGGCTCTGGTGGGGGGCTGCGATTTCCCTAATCCCATCAAATAGCAATAAGATATAAGGCTAGCAGGCAATTTAATGTCAGGAATCCTTTCTCAGTCAGAATACTCTGACACCTCTACACCGCAAGAAGTGATTGGTCTGATAGCTGCCACTGGCTGCAATTGCAGTGTTCCAGGGTGCCCTGTGCACAGCAGCTGTCCTGGAGGTGAGGTGATCCATGGGCATTTGAAAACACACCCAATAGAAACACTACTGCAATTAGTATGTTTAGGTTGCAGCTTCTGCTTATTAGTGGAACTTAAATGGCATCCAAGGTAGCTTTGTAATTGCTCTGAGCCCTCGGAAGAGAACTATCTGTTAATCCATGGCATGGCTTGCAGAGAAGATTTGTGGTGCTTGTCAAGAAATTTATTGAATTGTTGTTTATTGTTGTTATTAAACATTGTGAATACATTGGTATGTGGTCTTTCCATTTACAAGAGAGTACAAATTTACCTCCCTGCTGGAAGAACCTCTTTCAAAGCTGAAAGTGTTTGTAGAGAGAGAAAAAAGAGAATGTTAAGTGAAATAATGTCTTAATTGTGATCGTTTATTATTGGTATTGCTGCAGTGTTTAAACTGAGACTGGATCTTTTATGTGTTCAGTGTTGCACAGAGGCTGATTACAAAAGCAGCTTGCCAAAAGAGCTAAATGAACAACAGATAGAAGAAGAAAAATTACTTTTCCCAGATCTCAGAACCAGAGAAAGGAGCTGCCCTGCTTGGGGTTACATAGCTCTCTATGGCAGAGCTTGAGTATATCAGCACAACTCTTTGCCTCCAGATTGATGTGGCATCTTGATTTTTATCTAGTCTTGCAATAAGAAGTTAGTGCTGCATTGGTGAAAGTGCCTGTGCTGCTCTACTTAAGCAAGCAAACACCTTGTGTGTTCATACTTATAGAAAGTTAGCATTCAGGTCTGAAAATATCTTTTAAACTCTCATTCTTACATATTCATGTTTCCTAAGAAGATGTATCTGCCAGCAGCTGCAAATCCCATTGGTAATACTTACCTGGTGCCAAATGACCCTGTCTTTTGTGCACTACTCTGGCGTCCAGGAGGTCTGAGTGTTAGCCTGCCAGGTAAGCTTCACTCTGGTAAGATGCTGCAGGGCATATGGGTTTTGTTTCTTTACTTTTTATTGCATCTTTCAGCCTCAAAGTACTTATTACCACAAGAACCACCTCCCAGAGTCAGCCTAGGTCATTACAATCCTTCTGTCTTGTTCTCAGCTGAGCTATAAGAGCCTGAACATATCCCATTGTTTCTGTGTTCCTTGGAAACCACTTAAAAGGGAGCTAGAAGGGTGTACCAGCACCCTCCTGCCATCAAGTTCTCAGCATGCTGGGAAAACTGCAGTGGCAGGGCTGGGACCTACTGGGGAGATACCTTGAGGCTGGCAGCAGTGAGGGGCTGGGGTAAAACTGAGAGTTTGGCTACAGCACAGGTCTGAGGCACCTTTTTGTAGTTTTGGCACAATATTGTGAGTGCCATGGTGAGTGGTTCAGACATTTGCACAAGGTTGGTTTTTGCTCCAGAGCTTTCCAATACTTCTGCAGTGCAGATGCCTGGAGAAGAACAATGCCCCCACTGCTGGCATCCCAAAGCTTATGCTTCAACCTTCTGCCAGATTCCAGAAGTGAATAATTTTGCATTTTCGTGCTGTTTCTCTTGTGTTATCTGAGGCTTGTAGCTGGGATGGGCAGGAAGAGGGAATGAAGAGATCCTTTCAGTAAGTGCTTCCTGCTGTTTGCTGCCACTTTGGCTTTGCACAGTTGGCACAGCAGAAATATTTGCTCCACGGTGTTCTCAGTCTCCCTTGCTGAAACAGACATTTCACTGACACGACAGGATTCTACAGGATTTGTGGGCTTGGTGTGCTGTGGGGTTTTTTTGTTTGTTTGTTTATTTGCTTGCTTTTAGGGCACTGACTCATTTCCCAAGGTAGAAGTTTCTTTAAGAAGGAGCTTCCTGCCATGTACAGTATTTATTTCTTAATTAGCTGAGCTAATGTGCAATTAATGTTTATAATGCAAACCTGTCTGGGCCCATCCATTCACTTAATCAGAATATTCTTCATAGTTGCCTTTTATTTAGCAGTTTTTCTTTGTGAACAAAATCCTGTGGCTGTGCAAGAACATTTTTCTTGAGCCTTGCTGTTAGCTTTGCTGTTCCTACAAAGTTTGGTCCTTTGGAGGCTGGTCTTGATGAACTTCTGTTCTTTGCTGTCCAACAGGTTTGTAACTCCCAGAACAAAATGAGCCAACAGCAGAACATGTCCCACTGCCAGGAAATTTTTGTGTGTTTGATATTTGTTCTTATTTTCAGCCTGGAAGTAAAGTTCCAGTGTGAATTAATTAATCAACTTTGCTTCAGATTTAAACTGGTCTGGAATTGGATTTTCTCTGGTAACTAATCTCCCCTGGTAGGGAGGTTAGACAAAACTTTTTGCCATATTTTGATGCCACCAGCTTAGGCAAAGGGCAGTTAAACAAACTTGGACAAAGATATATGAAAATTATTCAATCCTAGATACAATTAAAGTGTAGACATTTAGAAATACACATATCACATGCACTCAGTGTGATGGAAGATTAGGGGCTGGACAGTCTGTAACAAGTATCCTTAACTTTTTCCAGAAAAAATAGCAAAGAACTTGGAATAATTGCTCTGTACCTTGAGCCTGCTGTGAACATGAGGTTTCTATCTGGGTAGTGTTATCCCTGTTTTAAAGGTTGGGGAGACAGTTGTAATCATTGCAAAGTCAGAATTAAGTTTTGTGACACACCCCACACCCCCCGCAGTGCCCCTGTACATCCTGGGAGAGCCCTGCCTGATAAAAGGGGGCTTCTTGATGAACTTAGTTAAACATGTGCAGGGGTGTCTTCCAGACATAGGTGCCATTATATTCATACCCTGCTCTGTGTCAAGCACAGGTGTGCCAGAGGTATGTTTGTGTGAACAATATGGGAAGCCTGCTGTCCCCAGAACACTGCAGTAAAATTAACAGTGTGCATTTAATTGCATGTTCCTGGCAGCTGCCCTGTGCCATCCACCTCTCTGCAGCAGGATGGCTCCAATAAACATTGTAATTACCTTGCACTGCAAAGGTCCCTCTGTTGCCTAATAGCTTCGTATCACTGCTACAACATTCTCTTCTCTGCTGCTCCAAATTAGTCTTCAAAAGGGATTATAGTGAACCTGATTTCAGGGATTTATATTATTTAAATTATAAATATCCTGCAAGAATAGGATTTGTAATGGAAGTTGGAGTTTTAATATGTTTATGCAGATAACATATAATTTAAAATAATTAGTTTGTGAAGAGTGAGGTGAGGATCAAAAATTTAGAAGAATTAACACATTTTGTTTCTTAGTGCTGCAGCTAAAAAGGTAATCTTGTGTCTATTACAGCCAGTAGGAACTGGCACTGCTAGTGTGGGGTAATGGTGTGAAATCTGCATGCCTGATCCTGTTGTGTTTGTGCGGGTCATTCCTTTTAGTGTGTGTGTCGAGTCCTTGCAGAAACCCAGATAGCTGAGAAGAGCAGTGCCTACTCCTGTAACTTGATCTCACGGACCTTCTCTCTGGGGAATTTGGGTAAAGGCTCAGTTTACTTGTAGGAAAGCCTACAGTGGGTGATGGCCTTTAAAGTGTCTGGAGGAACTGCTTAGCAGGGCTTGAAGACCTGCATTGTCCTGGTTTAGATTGCTTGAGTTGTGGAATGGAAGTTGTGGTGAGCAGGGAATAACTGTTCATGTTTCTGCAGTCATTCAGGACTATCCAACCAATCTTGGCTCTTGGGAGTCCAGTAGGAAAACTTAGTACTGTCATAACTGGTATGACTTCCAGCTGCTGGTTGGACTTGGCACATGTACTACACAGTGTTCCTCTCCTCTGCCAATTTCCCAGGTGACCTGTAGCCCTTCCTCTTCAATTTTGTTCAGCTTCACATAGACATTCTTTTGTGAGCATCTATTTTTGACCTTGCTATATTTTTTTTTTCTGGCCTGTTTATATTAGGACCTAATTGGTATGAATGCAATGCACTCAAAAGGGGCTTAGCTGGTACAACGTGCACCCAGGAGAGCTGGGTGGGAATAACTTCCCTGGCAGGGGAAGGGTCAGGCTTGTCAGGATTTTAAATAGCAAAGAGCCTTGAAAATTCTCTGTAGCCTAGAGTTCCTCTCTTTTGGTTGAAGATAAAGTAAGACAAAAAAAAAAAAATAATGTCTAGGATATTTACGCCTCTTCAGTACAGGGAGTGAGCCAAATGGTTATTTGTCCTTTGATGCCACAAGGTTTTCCAATTTTAAGTGTCTCCCATTAGTGGCAGACACATTATAGCCAGCATTCAGAGGCAAAATAGTGTTGTTTGAGGATATAATCATAAAAAGAAAATAGGAAAAATACAGTGTAGCTGTAGCAGTCAGAAAGATGTCAGAAAGCTTGCAACATCTCTGTGGGCCTGGATGCATGTAAGAGCACCTGAAGTAGGAAATGCCCCCTGCCCCCGACTTTTTGGAGCTTTTCAACATCAGTTCTCCTCAACCTGTCTGTATTAGGGACATCATGGCTCATCTTGAGATTATGAAGTTAAGTGCTATCATGAAGTTAATAGAGGACTGATGTATAAAATAATTATTTGGTTGTACAACAGTGAATCACGTTCTTCACTCCATCAGTTTCTGGGCTGTTAATTACAATGAAGTGCTTCATGGTAGGGACTAAAGGAAAATCCATTATGGTGTTGGTCAGCATGGAAGTAATTATATCCTCTTGCTTTAGTCTGTGGTAAAAAAGGCCTCAGTAAAATTGTAATTTTTCTTCATTATGAAATAGGAACATTCCAAAGTAATTAAAGTGATCATCATCAATGTCTTAATGGTGGAGAATCAAGAAAGAGGCAAGACCACTGGGTGGGTCAACTTGTAGGGCATTGAAATCAATATCCAGTATATCAGACAGTACTTGAAAAACACTAGTGAAAAAAATCAGAATCAGGGACCTTAGCTTGGAGTTAATTTAGTCTTATTAATTTGAGGAATGCTTCTGATGTACAAATTAGAATTTAGCTGAAGGCATTTATTTCAGGCATGATTATGGACTTCATTGAGTATGTGTGTGTGCAAGGAAAGAAAAACCTTTTTATGCAATGTTGCAAGATGCTCTGTGTAAGCAGTTCTCAGTGCAGAGTTCCCATGCTTTGTTCAGTGATTGACTGGACTTGTGCATTGGAGAGATATTCCAACGAGGAGCAGGTACTTTGCTGAGCTGATTTAGCTAGAGACAAGTCAACCCCTATTTGGGGGAAAAAAATCAAATCTAGATGCCCAGTACTTCTCTCAATATCTGCTGCTTGTGGTGTACAGCCTCCCAGGAATGGCATACAAAATGACTTATAGGAACTTGCTATGCTTCAGAAAGAAGATTTAAAACAAACAAGGTATGCTATAGGCAAATGAAGGCTGTAGAGCATCAGATACATGTTGCCATAGCAATGCTGCATGTAGGGCATAAAGAAGTGGAATAGTAAGAAGGCAGCGGGGTCATTAACATCATCAGCAGGCTCAGTGGAGCACAGCTCCATGGTAGACAAAATGGCTTCATGTTTTCTGCAAAAAACATCTGTGGGGCTGATGAACAAACAAGAGAGAAGATGGTGAAAATATAACAGTATTGGGAGTCCTGCCTGTGGTGAGACTGACCCTGACATCTGTAGCAGCTGCTTTGGTTCTCCCCAATGCTGTGATTTGCAATGTTTCTACACTGGGCATATCCAAGGGTATCCCCTGTCTGGGGGGTTTCTTGTAGCTGTGTCACAGCTCTTTGAGGGGAAGGGTGTGACTATGGCTCAGAAATGCTCTGCAGTGTTTCCCAGCATTTCTGGGAAGGTGACAGTCAATCACTGTTTGATTCTTCTTAGCAAAGGGATCTGGGATTCTTTATAGGCTTTGATGTATCAAATGAGAGGAGCCAAGTTCTGATTTTGGTTACATGGGAGATGCTAAGAAACAAAGGGAGGAAGGAACAATAATAATACAAAAAATTAAGCAAAATAATAAAAAAATCTGTTCCATATGCTAAAGCAAGAAGGAAAGGCTATAAATGCTCCTGCTGATAGGCACTGAGCAGACTGTGTTGTGAGATCCTCGATGTGGGGATACATCTGTGTAGCAGCCACTTAGCTTGTGGCTTTTACTATCAATAAAATGCACATTTAATTTCTTTTCTGGGTTTCTTCTAATGCCATTTCCTGAATTTCCAGAGAACAACTGTAGCAGGGGAAATAGAATGATTGATCCCATATTATCACTGCTGTAAAATCACCTCCAGCTGTATGTCAGCTTTATGTGGTACAACCAAAGTCAGTGGGATCTGAAGAGCTGTATAGAAATCAAGGTGGGTATTAACAGGGGTGGATTTTCAGCTGCTGTGAGGTGGGATAGGTACTCTCAGAGCAAGAAGCTGCTGCTCACTAATTTGTTTGTGACAAAAGGAGATCTTTTGTATTGTACTGATCACAGGAGTTATGGAAGTTATTTAGATTATTTTAAAATATTGGGTCAGTGTATGACTGAATACCTTATTTTTTCTTTTTGCATAATTTTAGTTACTCTGAAATTTCTTTTAGTGCTGAAGTGATTTTTGTGCAGGCTTTTTTCTATGGTGTCTAATTAAAAAGACAAGATTTAGGCTTGAACTTATTAAACGTTGCTGTGGTAAACAGACATCGTAATCAGGAAAAAATTGGGAACTGTTAACCACTGAAACAGAGCCTGTGTAAAAATATTTGGATTAAAAAATGATGAGGCAGGGTTTTAATGACAAACATCTTTTCAAAGCAATCATGCTTTCCCAAGACAGAACCAACAAGCAGGATTAGTACTACATAGTGTTACACCTTGTTTAAATTTCCATAGAGGCAAAACTCTTGTTTTCTGCAGCAGTTATTGGTGGTTCATGGTAACAAATGACACTAAATCACAGCTGACAGAAGATGCTAAGACTGAAAAGAAACTTCCAGTTCTGACCTCTTGTTTTGACTCCTTTCTCCAGCAGCATACTAGTGCCTTTGAGCTGAAGTGCATTTTAAGCTTTTAGCAGACACATGCTCTCTCCCTGCTGTCTGGGCACTTTATAGATCTTCATACACATCACTTGCTGCCATTATGAAGGGTGAGAGATGCAGCTGGGCTGGGGAACGAGGACAAAGTATACTAGGGAACTTGATTCCTTTATTCTGTAGTGATGAAAAGATGCAGCTCAAAGGCACTTATCAATCACCTTTCCACCTTATAAAAAGGTGGTAAAAGATTGTGCTTTTGGTTGGAGCCTTTGAAAAAAGCCATACCCCCACATCCACTGGGGATAGAGACGAGATTAGGAGACCACAACTCTGCTCCCAGTAAAGCAAGGGTATCAGTCACCCAGTTTTAGATTAAAGGTATGGAGACAAAGCTGTGGCTGTGCTACATACTGTAGGGACAGCTGTACAGCTTCTTTCCATCCAGTGGTAAGGGGTCAGCAGAACTGTAAGGCTGGCAGGGCCGTTATCCTTTACCTGATAGCAAGATATGAAAATGCAAACCAGAAAGGAGTTCTGCAAGATTTTAACTGTCATTCCTCTAAGATTCAAGCAATTTCAGTATTTGCAGCTCTGTTCTGGAGGAGTCCACCATGCTGTGCACCTCTATTGGCAGTGCTGCTGTAGAGCTACAGATCAGTAATTCTTTTGACATGCAAGTGAATCAATTGAACTCTTGCAGCCTGTAATTAATTTGCACTTGTTGTGAAAAATCTATAAATGATTGTTATTGGTAATGAAAGCTATTGATCCAGAGTGCTCAAACTAGGTAAACAAATAGTGAAGGCTCCAGGTCAGATCCTTTGCTAGCCATCACCAGCACTTTAATGACCTCAGTGGGGCTTTGTTGAGTAACATCAGCTGAGAACATGGCACATAAAATTTAATGTTCCTTGAACTGTTTCAGGATTTAGTAATAATGCAGCTTATGTATACACCTACGCTGAAATTTTCAGTGCTACCTAAGGGAACTGAATGCTAATTGCAATGGAAATGGGCACTCAGAGCCCTGAAATGGCCTTCCAGATCTCAGCTCTGTTGCACAGGGAAGCTTGCAGTCACCCCTTACACAGAGCCATTGCTCGGCCCCTCACTGATCTTTATGTTTCTGTGGACTTTTATTTCAACCAGAAATAGGCACCTTTCCTCTTCTTTTAAAGAATCTGAATTGTTCCTCATTACACAAATTTTGGATGCTTTTCCAGTGAACCTGTGGATTGCTAAGAAAGGGCACTGGAAAATAAATTTTCCAGCCTTCAGTTTCAACATGACTTTGTAATTTAAAAGGTAATTTAGGAAAGATACATTTTGAAACTCATTGCTGCATGTGCTCTCACTGCTGTTTCTTTTTGACCATTCAAAATATGTCTACTGTGTGAGAAAGAGAATGATATTTTAGTTGCTGCTATAAATTCTTCCCTAGCACAATTCCATTAAAATAATGGAATTCGGATTAGTTTGGGCCCACTTAAGAATTTTTTGGCAATGGGAGAAAAAAACCCAACCAAACAACCCACGACCACATTCTTGTCCTCAGGTAAAATAAGCCTGACACTCCCTTCTGTGAATTCATACTTCATCCTTTATTAATGTTAGAGGGTAATGATGCCCTGTATTAATTTTCTAGCAGCTAAAATATGATGCTGGTTTGAGGTATTTTATTCAGCCCCTCAGGATATTTGCTGTTGCCTGTGGCAGAATGTGCTGAGATGTGCATGTGGAAGTGGGTGCTTGGGCAGGTGTAAACACACATGTATGGGCATGAGCACAGAAAAGAAAAGAAAAAAGACAGGAAACCTCTGAATATGGAGGGGGGGCTTTTAAATTGTTTTGAAGGAATGTATAAACCTGTAGTGAGACAGGACCAGGTGCCCTGAGTTATTGATGAGTGGGTGGGGGTTCACCTGTGTCTGGCCTCCCTCCTGAGCATGTGCAGGAGCAGGGGGCCAATAAGAGAGCAGCTGACACCCATGGAGAGAGCTCTTACTCTTCAGTGAGGATGGAGAAGCCCACAGCTCGAGGAGCCCCAGGAGCAGGCAAGAAGGGGTAGATCCCGAGGCCTCAGGAACAGCCCTAGGACATCGTCCAGGAATGGGCTAAACCCCGAGGCCTCAGGAGCAGCCCTAGGAGCAAGAAGGGCTCCCTCCCGCTACATAAACCTCACAATTTTTGAGTGTGGTTTTATTTATTAAATCTTAAAAATAAGGGCTAAATAATATCTGAGCAAGTTAAACCTTACTGTTCATCATGAAAGATGAATCTTTCCTTAATTTCTAGGCACTTTGCTGTGCTGCTGCTTTTTTGGTGGAATCTTGAGAGAATTTTTATTAAAATGCAAATAGTGGAGCTATAACACTGCTCCCTGATTAAATGGAAGCAGCATCACTTAGTATTCATTTTACTCAAACGTAATCAAGATAAAATTGATTTTATATTCAGTTCGTGTAAACACTGCTCACTCTAGCTCTTAAAAACCCATAAAATAACAAAAATGCCAGCTTTATTTTTCAAGTGGATACAAGATAAAGAGAGAACTGCTTATATGCTTTATGTATTTATAATGGAAATAATGCTGGCCTAAGGTAAGTGCATGAGTTATATTCCTATGGCTATGTGAGGAAATTTTTACAGGCTGAGTAAAGCTGAGGCCTTTCAGCACATTCACAGCTCAAACTGAGCTCTCCATCTGTTCGTTACTTACCTGGGATAGAACTTCCTTCCTCATACCCTGAGAGGTCAAGCTATCTTGAATCACCTTGCAGGTATGGTGTGTTAGGGACACAGGGATGCTAACTGTAGATCAGACACTAATTGCAGGTCAGGCACTTTACTATCCATCCCCTATCACTTCTTGGGAAATAATGCTGTAGGCCCAGAGAATACCAGGCTACATGTAGACCTCTCATTGACATTTTATACCCCTTGATTCAGATGAGGGTGCCAAGGGCTGCTGGACTTCTGCACAGAGGGAACACTGTTTTTCAGATGCAGTGAAGTTTGTAGTGTCAGGCTCAGTTAAATGGGCTTGCAGTTGTGTCCATGGAAAAGTGCAACTCTGTGAGACAAGCTATAGATCAGGCTGGTAAGTCCTTGAAGTTGTGCAAACATGCAGGTGCAGTTGTGTGCTCCTGCAAACACAGGACATGACTG
Organism: Calypte anna; assembly: GCF_003957555.1. Lineage (NCBI taxonomy): Eukaryota > Metazoa > Chordata > Aves > Apodiformes > Trochilidae > Calypte > Calypte anna. The sequence goes on along the minus strand of NC_044260.1, from coordinate 6,702,929 downwards.
GAGGCAAAGCACATTTGCTGTATGTTGGGCTATGCTATGCATCATGTGCTATGATGGGCTCTGCTTAGCCATTAAAATCTGTCAGATGGTACTTACCTGCACTGCTGTCTGCAACTGGTGCAGCACCTACTGCTCAGGAAATCAGTCTGTAATTATGAGGACTTGCTATCCCACGTCCTCTAAATATGACTGGGAGATATGTCATAGTTGATTTTCCTGCCTGAGAAAGTGTTTGTTTTCTGTTTCTCTATGCAGGCACAGAGATACAGACATGTATGCAAGGCAGACCTTACAGTCTGCACTGAAAATCTGGGCACAAGACATTCCTACCTCTCCCTTTCTGACTATGGCTTTTAGGAATCACTTTCTGTTAAGAAAAGTAATAATGTGCTTGCTAAGCAATGAGAGTATTTTGCTTACTAAGAAGTAACTCTAAAAAATCTCCCTTAAGTCATAATGTCTGATGAGCATGTGAACTGAAGATAAAAGCTTCTATTGACATTGTGTTAATGCTAAGCCAGGGAAATGTTCCTGAGGTGTGGAGACCTCTGAAGTGCTTGTTGGGTTTTGTGAGGACCACTCCATCATGAGCAATGTTTCAGTTCTGTTAATTGCTGAGAGGAAACGTGGTGGGACAGCACAGGTGGCTGGTGCCCTGCACTGCACCAGTGTATGGAACACACGGACACTGCAGGGTGTAAGAAACCTGCCCTACAGACTGCTGAGCAGATGCCAAAATCTCCACCACTGATGAAGGAGCATTCTATGAAACCCATCTTTAGGGTGAATAAACCCCTGGGAGCTCAGTTTGCACACAGAGCACACAACAATGCTGTATCTCCCCCCCTGCTTTCTTTTCTACTAGATTTTGCTTTTTTGTGTTGATCTAAGGCAAGCAATAGAGTTTTTAAGTGAGTTTCCTGGGGTTTCTGAACAACAGTTCTGCTCATTTACAACAAAAACATTACTATTAATGCTATGATGGTCTTTTAGTAGCTAAAATTAGATTCTCCAGGAAGAAAATTATATTTTGAATTACTGTGAATTTTTGTGGTATTTAGTATTTTTCCCTAGATGGTGACTCCTATTAAAAATCATCATGCACATTTCACACACATTACTCTGAACAATTTTAAGCTTTAAGAAGTTTCTTTTTTAGAAGCCAGCCTTTGCTAAGAAAGTTAGAGCACTGGCCCAATTTAATATAAGTGGTAAATAGCAAATGAAAATGAATTCAGTTTGCAAACTGTATTTCAGGATGTGTTAAGCAAGTGAAAATCAACAAATCAGAGGTCATTCTTAGAAGACGCAGGGAGTGGGCTCCCTGGAGCACATCCCCTAATTAAATCCATGTAGAGGAAATGATAACATTTAGAGACTGGAGTCATTGCATCTAGGATAGGCCAGCACAGCAATTGTCAAGATGGCTGTGACTGCCTTACTGCAAATGACTAGAGGAAAAAGTAAGCTGGTGTATCAGATTTGTAATTTCTACCACTAGTATCTTACTCACAATGAATCCCCTATGCTTCTATTTTGTATGGCACTCCATTTCCAAAGAAAATACTTCTACATCATAAAAGTGTTATAAAAGAAAGGTGGAATCTCTGTGTGCCCCATTCATTTCACTTTTTGCATGTCTACCCATTTCCTAATGCAAAAATTGCACCATCAAGATAGACTTACAAATCCTGTTCCACCTGTAAGGAGGGCACCAAGCTAATAGTGCTCAAACATTTCTGAAATGTCTCCTTAATCCTTCTATCCAAGTTATTATGCTAATCACTCTTAGAATTAAATTTTTGTAATCCATTTATTATACTGAATTTTTCCTGCTTCACTGTAAGAGTGAAGAACAAACTCTTGTTTGCTTGCTTGTTTATACTGAATATTACTTAGTGTTAATGAAGATTATATATAATTACATGTGTGAGGCACTTTGGACAGCTTATACATCAACAAATGATCTAGTGAAAGCAACAAAGGAACAATTCCAGAAGATTTTCAATGCTTATATCAGTATTCTCTGTGACAGAAAAACTTCCTGAGACTGTCTCTCTGAATGAATGGGATTCTGAACATGAGCAGGGGGTACCTGTCACACCTGCTTAGTGCAGAGAGCCAGAAACAGCATGGGGCTTCTTTTTGGGTCTGTAATGGATGATGCCCCAGTCTTTGTTTTATTCTCTATTTGATTTTTGCTATCTCCTTAAATGGAGTAGCTTAAAAAAATAGCTAACTTTTTTAAAATACAAAGAAGTTGATTGCTCTTTCTTTGGTACAAGTAGCTGAATTTCAGGTTTGATACATTGGCCTTGGGGGTGCAAAAAACCCAGATTTCTTTTATTCTTGGGAGGCAGAGTTTGCTGGTTGTTGGGTTTTTCTTAAATCTTTTTAGACTGAGAAGGGCTACTATACCTGTCACCATGTTATGTTTCAGTTTGGCACTTTGTTGTAAATAGGTCAGTAGTACAGGTAACCTAAAATTCACAAAGGAACTGAAAATAAGGGAAGAACAATAGCTGTTTCACAGGCTGAATAGAAAAAGGTATGATGAAATCATTCCAGAGGCAGAGAGGAAATCTGATTGCCATGCTGCTTTATGATTTGTTCTTTCTGAGCTATGCTACAAATGAAAGGAAAGCAAAATATCCTCTGGTGATATTTCAGTAACACTACAGATTATGGAAGGATTGTAGCTGAAGACTGCCAAGCTCTTCTAAGCAAGGCTGTGCCAAGGCAGTGCTGATACTGCTCCAGTCAGATCTGGGCATACTCTGGGTTTGCCTTAGTCTTTTCTTTAGTCTTTTCTTTTCCTCCTAGTCCTGTTGATAATTTTGGGGGTCAGGAACATGATTATGGTGAACTGAAAGCCCACAGCAGGTTGTCTGTATTTTAGCACTAGCTATGGGCCCAGGAAGGCTTAAGACTTGTGGGAAAAAAGTCTGCGGAGGCTTAAGGATTCCATGTGCACGTCAATATGATTGTATGAAATCATTTATTAACAACTTGCACTCACTTATATAGAGAAGCCTTGTTTACACCATCATATCATGCAGGTGGCTTTGTATTCCAATTACACATTCCATTCTCACGGAACCACTCTTCTCACATAAGTATTTTCCTCTTCTGTTGCCAATTAAATTATCTCTTTCCCATTAGCTCATTTTTAGAAAACCTCTAACTAGGCCTCAATAACCATTAACCCAATGTGGCCTAAGCTAAAGTAAGTCAGGATTGCTCACAACCTGTATATTTCTGAACTGTTTCCCCAACAAAGACTGTGCATTAGGGATCAGCATAAGAGCGTGTTAGTGGATTACAAAGAGGAGAAAGTACAGACAGAACCTGTGATTCCTTAACCCTGTTTCCTGCATGTGTGGGACCAGTGCCAGGGAAAACACATCAGCCTTATTCTGCCAAGGTCTGTGAAACCGTACAGAGTTGGAACAACAAATAACACAAGGTTCTTTTTGGTTTAGGTCCCAAGATTAGAAGGTCAATGTAAAGAACTGTTCCTGTGTTGTCACTCAAGCCAATAATGATAACAGAGTCCTCCTGTGCAGTAATATCCCCACCTAAAAAAAAACACCTTTCCACGTTTCATAACTGCTTTCTGCTAAACTGTGATGATGGGTTCTCTTCAGTGTTGCCTAATCTTGACTAGAAGAACTGAGGGAAAATATTTTTTTGGAGAATATGCAGTGGTTTTCAACACAAACCTGGTTAAAGTCTGCGAGGTTCAGGGCTCTGCAGGGAGAGCTCTGAGCAGCACAGTCTGTAAGTGAAGTGGAAATGATCCTTAAGCTATAAAAGACTGCTACAACTGAAATTTGGCCTGGATATCTAAGCTTGAAAATTAACCTGTGGTAACATTTGATTTGCTATATATTATAAGTTGCTGAATACAGCCATAAAATTTAGCATGCAGAAGTCTGTCATTTCTTGCAGCTATAATTCAATAAATCTATCTAAAAAGCATCTCATTCAATTCTGTTGCACTTTTAGAATAACTGTGCCATCACTTCTGTGGGCTCCATATTTATTTCCTTTTTTCCATAAGTTCATTATGGAAGTTTTACCTTTAATAATTATTTCAGAAGAGTACGTTTAAATCCATTCAGCCTCATGGATCTTGTGACTAATTTAATGGAAGCTAAAAGGATGGTCTCTAGTTGCCTGCTCTACATAGGCTGTTATTCAGATATCTGGGCAAATATTGTCATCTTGGACCAATATTGTCATCTTGTGTCATCATCATCATCACACGTTCTTGCATCTCAATTACTGTTCTGAAATAATGAAAGCAGTTGTCAGGTCAGGGAGGTTGGATGAATTCCTCAGATCAGTTACTCCTATCTAAAATAATCTGTATCACTTTGCTGTGTCAGCACTACTTTAGCAGTAGTTTCCCTCAAATATAAACAGTCATTAAAGAATTATTTGGAACTTATGTCTCTTGATTTAGCACATAGTAAGGAGACTGTCAAATTATTTCAAAAGGAAGTATTTTAAGTTGGGAAAAACATATAGAAAGAACTACTACAGTAAAAATAAACCTCTTTTAAAATGAAGGATTTTAATATAGGCGAATGGACTGATTTCTAAATTTTTCTTTATTACTAAAACTGGGTGACTACACAGCTGCAAAAACCACAATAGCCATGCTGAGCAGGGAGAAGCCAATGGCAGCAGTGTTGTTATGGTTCATTTTCACATTTTATGGTGTTATTAACTATGAGAGAGTGGGGGCAAGAGAATGGGTTTACTCCCAATTGTGTTTCTAATTGGATGGAAGGATTGAATATGGCTTTGGGAAGCAGTTTGGGAAACAGCTCTGCTGAGCTGGCTTGTGCTAGAGCAGAGGATTGGTTCAGTAACCTCTTCTTTTTTCTTTTCTTCTGTTCTCCCACATGGGGGCCTAATGGATTTAAAAAAACACAAACCAAACTAACCTAACACCCCACCTTTTTATGTATATATGTGTGTATATATATATATATATATCTTGTAAGCAATGTCTCAGTTGTTTGAACTTCGATGCAGGCAATCTGGCCTGCTTTGTGCATTCACAGACTTGCCTCCACAGGATGCTCCCTCAGCAGAGTGCCAAGCAAGGTTGCTCATTGCAACCTCCTTGTTGCTAACTGGAGAAGAAAAATTGCCTTGTTAAATTCAGATTTTGGTGGCTGCACTGAAAGATAAACCATGCTTGGCAGTGCTGAGCTTTACCTCAGTCACCAGCTGATAAAAATTCAACAGCTGCTAATTGTTGCTTTTCTGGTGTCTGCTTGGGATTTGTGCTGTTGCTTGGTGTGACCCAAATATATTCAGGTTTTAGTCTAGGGTACATAATCTAAGATCCATAATAGAACAAGTTTGCTTTGGAGACAGAGGGGGAGAATTCATAATACAATCTAACAAAGTAACACTTTTCCATTTCCTGTCAGTGTTGTTCTACAATAAAGCTGCCTTTGTCTGCAGTGATAGTTAGGAGAAATTCAAATAAATTAGAACATACGAATCCAGAATAACAATAAGGTTCTGAACTATAGTGGATGTGTAGAAAATATAAAACAAGAGCAGATTGGTACTGGCCAAAAGCCTGGATGAAAGAGCAAGAAATTCGAAGTGCAGATGTAAGCAGATACAATGATAACAATGAATAAATTGTTGACTAAAACTGTTGCTACAGAAAAAGAGCGAGAAATATTGAGACTTTGAGTCTTTATTAGACAAATCTTTAAACCTTTTGAGTAACTGAAGTGTAAAAGAGGCTTTAAGTATCAACAAGACAAGTTAGTGTCTTGTGCTATTGAGTGAATGTAATACAGCTCTTTCTGCTGGGTCTGAGGAATATTACGGGGGTGATTTCCACCTCAGCTTGAAATCCTTAAAACAAAGGAAAGCTCTTCAGTACCTTGCTGCTCCCACTATAGTGTCACAGCAGTGTGACACCGTGAAACATAAAAATGTCCAATAATTCTGCTTTCTTCTCACTGGCTGGGCATGATGCTGACCGTATGCTAGACTGTGGGGAAAGATAGATCAGTGTTTCTAGATGATCAAAGTGCTTTATTGCACTGGCTCACAGGCTTCCAAAGTGCTGTACCAATATTCCTGGCTCAGTCACAGTGCAGGGATCATAGAATCATAGAATTGGCTGGGTTGGAAGGGACTTCAGAGATCATCGAGTCCAACCCTTGAACCACGGTTGCGGTTGCTAGACCATGGCACTGAGTGCCACATCCAGTCTCTTTTTAAATATCTCCAGGGATGGAGAATCCACTACTTCCCTGGGCAGCCCATTCCAATGCCTGATCACCCTCTCCGTAAAGAAATTCTTTCTAATATCTAACCTAAACTTCCCCTGGCACAACTTAAGACCCTGCCCTCTTGTCTTGTTGAAAGTCGTCTGGCAAAAGAGACCAACCCCCGCTTGGCTACAGCCTCCTTTCAGGGAGTTGTAGAGAGCAATGAGGTCTCCCCTGAGCCGCCTCTTCTTCAGGCTGAACAGACCCAGCTCCCTCAGCCTCTCCTCATAGGATCTGTGCTTGAGTCCCTTCACCAGCCTGGTTGCCCTCCTTTGGACCTGCTCCAGGACCTCAATATCCTTCCTAAACTGAGGATGAGGCAAGAGATGGTTAAATATGCACATCCTGCAGGGGGGTGCATGCAGGTGAATAGGAGTGGTCATGGTAACTGATGATATATTCTCATACCTCTTCACTTTGTATATCCATGACTCTTGCAATTTTTTGTCTGATTACTGTAGCAGCCTGCCTACACCAGCCTACCTCACATTTGCACAAAGCAAAGGATAGCTTGCCATAAATCCAGTTAATCTTTAAGTGTTGCTAAATCACAGGACTATGCCCTAACATGACAGAGGACACACACTTTGCAGCACCACTATGGAGGTGAAAACTTTTGGTAGGGAAGCAAAGAATATATATGGAGATGAGATATATTCTGCTTGCTGGAGGAAGCTTTGGCCCAATCCTGCCTGTCAACAGAATGAGTTTGCAAGACCTATCAGCAAAATTAATTTTGGCAGCCATATGTATCCTGTCCCATAAGAGCATGACGTCTCAAAAGAAGAAACACTGTTTGGCTGAAGAGCATTTTAGCTGGCATGGGAGGCAGCTGCCCGAGTTATTTAATTGATACAAATACTGCCTTCAGACATTTTCCTGGGGAAAACCTCATTTCTCAGCCATTAATTCAGTACAAAAAACTTGGTCAATTAGCCCCATAATTTTATTTTTATTTCTCAATATGAAGAGCATACACATGTGTGTCTGACAGCTTAACAGCTGCAGTCCACTAGGGAAAATCAAAAGGTAAAATACAGATCAGGGATTTTGTTTGTCTGAGCAGATGAGAATGATTTTTATGTACAAGCTATTTATAGAAGGGCTGCAGTGAGCTAATTAATTGTTTATGGGGAGAACTTTAAAGAGCATAACCTGAGATCTGACATTCTGTGTAATAATTATAATTAGAGAGGAGCTGGAATCAAAAATCAGAATGTGAGCACAGATACGTTTTAGGAAAGTTTTGAATCTGATCCAGATCTCACTGTGCAGCTTTTTTTGCAGCCATTAGCTTAGGCTAGAATGAAATCCTGGATTGGAGTTTGGCCTCCTCCAGGAGCTGCAGGCAGGTTCTTCACCTGTGAGTGAACTACTCCCTCCCCAAGCTACACATGGCAGAAGCTTCTGGTTGGGACTGAAAGGTGATACTGTTTTCCCTCGTGCTTGTCATAGGCAGTATTTTGTGTCCTGGGGCAATTCCTCCAACACCTAAACATAATGCTGTGAAAATGTTCTTACACCACAGAGGTTTAAAAGGGTGGTGGTCAGTTCAGGCAACCCAAGCTAAACAGCAGATCTGAACCACCTCTCTATGAAACATTGCTGTTAATTGTGAACTTACAAGTCTGTCTAATAAGGACCACACGGATAATCTTCTATTTATATATTAGTCTATTTATCAATGTGAGGTGAGAACTTGGCCTTACTATACAAACTTCAGTATTTCCAAGATGTGTCAAGATCCAGCTTTGTCTTGCAGCTCAGCCCTTCCTAACTCCCTTTTGCATTTTCATTCCATTTGCATTTTCAGTCATTTCATCAGGTAGCTAATTAAGCCATGCTGATATACAAACACCATTGCACAGCCTATCAGCTAGTGAAAAGTTCTCTGATATATAACATATGCAGCATGGGAATTTTTCCTGAAGTTGTAGTTGGTTCAAATCAAAATGACATTTAACTAATGGCATTGCTATGCAAGCAGATTAAATAGAGACTAACTGTGAGATTTCTTCTCTCTCTGGAAACAAAATGATAATAAATGAAAGCACACTGTATTTTTGTTTTTTCTTGTTGCATTTTGTGCTTAAATCAGAATTTCAGAAAGTACAAAAGAACCGATATAGAACTAGCAATGTAGAAGTTTCAGCTAAACATATATTTAGCTGTGAAAGGGAAGCCATGAACAATATCTCATCTGCACACACAATCAGCCCAGATTTGGGATAATATTATAAGGTCTTGTTCTCTATGTGCTTGTGTGCCCTTTGCCCAACCTTTAAAGCTGGGTATAAAAGTCTGTACTTTACCAACATACCAGCATCTTTCAGTTGAGCCTGAGCTGTTATTTGCATCTGCTCTGTCCTGCATCACCTCACAACAGCCTCTCCTTGTCTTACATGTGAATTTTTAATTCACAGATTTAAATTAATCTAACGTGATTCCTCAGGCAAGAATCCAAACCCTCTGAAATGAAAACCAGAATCTGGTTTACGAACACAGTGAAATGAAGCATGCAAGGTTTGTCTGGCTTTAGTTACCTGTTTCCAGAGATACTTGAATCTGCTTAAGTAAACTTCCATGCTTCTAATTTTCAGTCTTCTTATCAGGAGAACTGTTTGCATTAGATTTCTTCTGCTGGCTTCAAATACTGCCTGGGGGATGAATGGCAATGAGCTTCAGTTTCTGCTAAAGAATATGCCTTCATAAAGTATATTTTACATGTTTAATTGACACCAAGTCCTCTATCCATTTCAAAAAGGAACTAGACAGAAAGCACACATACCTGAATTCTTCATTCCAAGACTGAAACACAGAGAGTAGTCTATAGATTTGACGTAATGTACTGCAAATATAGGTCACTATACTTATGCATTAAGGGAGGAAAAAGAGATTATGTAATTCCAAGGATAGAACAAGTTCCTTAGGATATTGTGTTACAGCATGGAGCAATTACTCATGTGCAGAAAGTCCCTGTAGCAGACTGCAGGGCTGGAACATATCCTATGAAGTTTTCCCACACTGACTGTATATTAGAATAATCCTTTTTCATCGTTGCATGCTCGTGGGCATTAATAAAATAAACCCACTAATTTAACAATATTCTACAACTTTGCCTCAAGTACATTTTTTGTTCTGGCATGTAAAAATATAAATAAAATGCACTGAACACTGGGACTATATTGTATGATGATTTGTAAGAAGTTCTACAGCTTCAATGCTTTTCCATCTATTTATTCCACATTTTCCTCTTTCTTTTATTTTCAACTTTCAATGAATTTTTTAAAAATTCAGTGAGATAACATAGCTACCTCAGAGGAGTAGTTTTACACCATTCCACAGGGAAAATGTCATTCTTTAAACAGTTATAACTTTACAGCTTTTAAGAAAAATTAAATACAAAACCAATGTAAGAAAAGTTTTTCAGTAGATTGAGCAGCTTCTAAATAGCCATAGGGCAAAATCTTGATCCAAACCTCTGTTAGCTAACCGACTCCCAGTTAATCTGCATTTCATTAAGAAATAAAGGGTTAGACTGTAATAATTTTGTGCTTTAGATGAAAGTATCAGGAAACCATGAGAGATCTTAAAACCTGATTTGGAGTTTTACTGTCCTGCATCTGTAGAATATTGACTTAGACTCTGTTATTAAAGTTTTGGTCACAAGAGCCACTTTTGGTAAATATATAGGTATTTTATAGGTGAATGTGTTCTGCAGAAAATATGTAAAAAGCCATAGAAGAAAGAATTACATATGTACAATTTACTTCTGATAATTGTTCAGGAATAGAAGACTATTCAGAAACCTAGAATTTCAGGAAAAGGACAGGATTTATGCCTGTCATTCATCCTTCCAAAATCAGGTCAGGTAACATCTCGGGCACTAGATTTTGCTAGAAGGTTTTTTCAGAGTGTAACAAAGGCTGGAGCACCAAGAAAGATATTCTTCATTGTGGAAGTACACAGGAAAATATTCATCAATAGGGAGGGTAAAAAAAGGACCAAAAGCTGAGGTTCCTGTCATATATTTATAACTAAAGGAAATAAAAAATTTTAGTGTTATTATTTTGGATATTATAAAATTTCAGGGTAAATTCCTTCAATAGAAAAATCCCAATGCTTAAGCTAATCATTGCAGTGGAGCATTTTTCCTGAATCTTCATTTTTTGGGTGCTGATAACATCTGAGGCTTTGTTTGGTGTGAAGTTTCATATAGTTGATCTCTATCAAAAGCAGCCAAGCATTTTTAGCTTTGCTCTAATTTGATTATTTGTATGAAATTCTTTCAACCAGTTATGAGCTGTGAGATATGAAAAACAAAGATAAGATCTTTGCTATAATCCCAATTGAGTTGTAATACTCTCCCACTGGGTACTTCTCTGTTCCTTTAGGAAATTAAACCCCTTAAAATATTTAACCCCTAATCCACTTATTTCTTTTGAAAAACAAATTAAGCAGCCAAGTTTACTTTCAGATGCCTAAGTACCATTGTAATCCAAACCCAGGCCTTGCTCTGAAGTGAAACTAATGGTGCATGCCCTTACTAGCTCATGTTTGAACTGTTACCTGGATTAGGGCTCTGTGTGACCACCTCTGCTTCATTCTTCCTCCCTCCTACTGAAGGGGATCTGTTGCCTGTGCTGGTCAGAGCATCCTGAACAAAAAGCTTTTCTGTGGTGTACAATCCAACCCAGATCATTGCTGTTCTCTTGTGGGGCTGCAATAGTAGTAGTGCTTTGGTAGCAATGGTGCTCTAAGAGAGGAAAACTAAGGTTTGTAGGAAGAGGTAATATCTTTTATTACACCAAAGCTGGAGCCCATAAGGAGCTAACTTGCCTGTGTCTATATATCAAGCCAATGGAAGTTATTTCCTGTTAATCTGATCTTTTCTTTAGAGTGAAATCATTAGGGACAGTGGCACTGAGAGCTGATGTTCAAGCTCAGTTCCTACAATTTGAGGTTCCTCTTTTCCTACAGAGCAATCAATCCACTGCACTCCAGTAGATGGGCAGTAACTCACTACCACCCTTTAACTGATCTCATTGAGATGGAGGAGTTAAAGATTCAAGATTGAGCAGAAGGGAGGGAAATCGTGTTTGGGGGATGAGGTGACCCTGGCTCTGAGCCCTCTCCAAGAGCTGCTCATGTGTCACTGCGAGAACAGTCACTGAATGAAGTGCAAGAGGGTCTGTGGAGTGAGTACATTGCTGAGTGCTCTTGGATCTTTTTCTTAAGCTTTTACAATTTTATTCCAACTCTAATTATGCTTGGGACTAAACCCTGAAAAAATCTGGAAGGTTGCAGTAAAAAAAGAGCTGTGCTATGGTAGGAAAAGGGTGGCTTTCATTCTTGCTGGCTTCTTTTGTGTCACACATCTCAACTAGATACATGCTCCCCAAATTTCAGTTCACGTGGAGAAGGGAAAGCAATGATTCCACTCATGCCTGATGGGCTTCTGCTATTAAAAACTCTGTTAGCCTCTTTTCAGCCATGACTGCGTGCATGGGTAGCCCTGTGAGTTTTAAGAGCTGTCACTATGAAGGCTTGTGATGGGAAAACAAATGAACAAAATATTTTCTTAGAGTTCTTGGATCTGTGCAAAGCTTGTATGAAAAACTGCTAATTGCTCTGCAGTTGAAGGTAATGTCAGTGTCTGACTCTGCCTGTGCTCACATAGCAAGAGTAGTCCTTGTCTGATTGAAAGGTCAGAACTGTATTTCCTTGCAAGAGCTCAAATTCTCCAGGGAAAGAGGAAAAAGGACATCTGTGTTTGGGCAGAGGAAGTCCGGTACCAGTTCTGGTGCACATCCAGATATAAGGGGTTGCTGAGGCTGTCAGTGACCTGTAAGTCTTTCCAACTTACTGGTGTCTGTATTGGCAACATGACTGCAAATCTTTCTAACTTTTCCAAGGATGAACAAGTATCTGCCCTACAATCTCTCTACATGGCAACTGAGCACCTTGCCATATCTGAGGCATTTGTCCTTACTCTGATCTTCTGAGGCACAGGGCTGGGCAGTTGTTCAGCAGAACTGTTTGCTGTAAGAAGTATTCTTCAAGAAAAAAAGATCCCTCCCATCCTAAGGCAGATGGGTCAATTGCCTTTTGGAAGCATCTTTCTCTTAGCATTGACTACAGGACTTTCTGCAATAATATTCAACAAATGCCTGGCACCTACTGTTGCAAACCCTCTTGAAAACTGCAGCAGGTATGAAAGAATCTTTGGAAACCTTGACCTGTGTCACGTTTCCAATCCAACAGCTCAAGTAAAAGGGAGAACAAGAAATTGTGTTGTCCTGCGTAGTAAGCAATGTGATGCTGACCAGCCTCCAGTCCACTTTGGCTTTCAACCCAGTGGAATCTCAGCATCTCAACAATTATTAAAGGATTTTTAAATTGCTTTAGTGAACCTGATTTGTTTTCTTTACTTCTTTTCTACTCTTCATAGTGGGAAGAAAAAAAAAAAATCTTAAAATGAGGTAGTGTGCCCATACAGTAATGAGGCTATTTGTGTCCCATCAAGTGCTGTTTTCATCTTCATGTTCAAAAGATATTTATTCTGTTACTGACTGTGGCCTTTCAGGCCTGTTTTTAAGGTAAATTGCCAACCTCAGAAGGGATATGGTGGCTTGTCTATAACTGCATTAAAAGGATTTTCATGCTTAAAGAAAAAAATGTCAATTTTGGCATATTTAAACAGAAAGGACCTTTCATAAAATTTACATTTCAATACAAAAGTAGTCCTATTGGCCCTGAGTCATGCTGGTGTTTACATATGCATTTCCATCTCCAAGAGTACAGTGGTTCCAGTGCCTGTGGTAGTCAGTACTTGCTTGAAAGAGCTGTGATTAAAGTGAATCACCTCCAGCCAGGAGAATTTCAATGGTCAGAACTCTGACTTGTTCACAACACAGAAACTTCATGCAGGGTTTCACCCACGCAGGAATTCAGGGTTTTTAGGCAGTACCCTGAATACCTGGGGAAATTTTAAACTAACTGTGGAAGACTCGTGGGCTCTTCCTCTGGTGTTGCTGGCTTGGCTTCTGCTTATCCACCACTCCCTGGGATGACTTCCATTGAACCCCCACAGGTCCAAGTGCAGGATTCCTGATGGGAGAGGAATCAGCCCATAACCATTGGGATAAAATTTCTACAAGGGTTTGTGGCCTGCTAGCACCTCAACTGTTTGAATCTCTGGAATGTTTCCTTCAGCACCCTGTGTGGGATGGCTCTGCTGACTGGAATAGGGCTCCCTCCCAGCAAACCCTGAGCCAGTGGTACGATAGTCAGGGAACCTGGATCATATCCTCATGCAGTCCTTCATTACCTTCTCCTAATTATAACTGTATTTTTTTTCTTTTAATCTGCAGAGATTAGTACAATTGTATTGAGATTCTTTGTCTCCTTTGTGCATACTTATCCTTTGATGATCTATGTATAGCATTAGGTACTTCTCCTCTAATTACATCTGCCTGATTCTTCAGCAAATCTTTTAAGGCAACATTAATCAACTGAATTTGGAACAAAGAGCAGCTGAGGTGTCTCATGCAACCTTCAGGTTGAATTTAAATTGTGCTCTCCAAAATGAAAGGTAATTTCCCAATGTTTTTTTTTTTTTTTAAATTTAACTTCAAAGCCTCCCAAGTATACTTTATTTTTATAGATCTCAAAACGAAGAACCTTTTTTATTGCCAATATATTCAGCTCTTAGATGTATTCAGTTTATACCAGTAAGCCAGAAAAGAGTCACTATTCCATCAAACAACATTTAAGGAGTTTTCAGTAGCCACCTGGGAATGATAAATAAGCTCCAAGCTTTTTGCCAGAGAGAGTATTTTATATGTCCATAAAGAACAGATCTTTCCTGGCTAAAGTGTTGTGTGTTTCAATACATACTGCTCATCTGTCTGGTTTTATTTTTTTGGACATGATAGGCACTTTTCTTGCAAAAAAAGAAACTTTTTTTACACTGGACAAGAAGCAATAGAGAGATTCACTTTATGGTTTGACAGCTGTTCCTCAGAAAGCTTGCCAAAAAAGCATCATGTGAGCAGTCATCACAAATTCTAAACTCAGGACAGAAGTGCAGGCAGGTATTTCTGAACCATCACAGAATTGAAGAGAAGATGCCCTTTCCATGTAAGACAGTCTTACTGTATGTAAAATACTAACATGAAAAAGAATAGAAAATGTAAGCTTTTGTCAGCAAATTTAGAGCTAAAAATAAAAAGATGTAGGGGAGGTGGATTCACCATCCATTCAATGGATGGAAGTATTGATGGATAAAGGATTTTGGAACTAAAGGTGTTAGTCATAGGCCATGACAAATACTGGCATGCTTATGCATCAGGCCACAAATATTAAGCCTGGTATACATTGTAGTTTTATTTTGACTTCTTAGAAAATAATAGAAAAATAATCTGTAGGAAGGGAGGACTAATTTGTCTGCACTTTTTTCATACATGAGTCAGTGGATCCGCACACAAGAGTGGCAGAACAAACACAGGTAAATCTGCCCAACACAGCCATTTTTCTATTTTTCTCCTTCTTTCTCTGTTTTATTTGTTTTACTTTCTTCACTCAAGAGTGTATTACTACTCTCAAAATAAATAAGAAAAAATACCTTTATAATGACTGCCTGGGCTTTGGCATTTACTTTTTATGATCTACATTTCTCCTGCTAGAGGAGTGTTCATCTCATGCTTTCAGCACTTTTGATAGCTTTTTGGAGAAGTAACAGTAAAATTGGAGTAGCATCTCTGGTTTCTGTGTGCTGGAGTTTTTATTGTCCTTCACAGTTACCGACTGGTTGCTGTCAGCTACTTGCATCTCACTAAGTGAGGTGGAAAAAAGGGTGCTCAGCAGCTGAGATGGGACTTAGGCTCAGGGAGAGTGCACCCAAAGATTAGGAAATTGTGCCTATAGTATTAGGAGTGTATTGACGTTTTCAGAAATAATTCATAGTGCCATCTGTAGTATTTAATGGTCTGTGAAGCCAATAGAGATATTAGAGTTAGCACAGCTTCTGTGTGCTTCAGTAGCTTTAGATTAGAGCATGTTCTCTTTGAAATGGCAGAAATTATTTGGTTTGAGAAAAATAAAGAGATCTTCACATTTTAATAGCACTATTACAGTACTTTGTGTTTGTTGTGCCTTTACTGCTTTGCCTTCTCAGCATTCTTTGTCCACTTTTTCATGGAGTATGCAAGTAACTTGGGTCTAATTTCACTCATATTCATGTTTGCACTCTGGCAAAAACCCAACCAGAATTCCTATGGGAATTCAAACTCGTGAATAGTTGTGTTGGATTCAATGGTAACAGTCAGGTATTTGCAACCTGGGCTACAGGACTAGCAGTGAGTTCCAGGCCTGCAAACAAAACTTACTTGTATGTCTGTATTCTTGAAGTCTGTGGTTTTGTTTGTAAAGGTGCTTCCCACAGTTTCTTTGTGGAATCTTGAATTGAGAGAACTTTTGCTATAACAAAAACTGAAGTGTTTCTGTGCATGGACACCAGTAGGTACTAATGTGTAACTGAAAAGAATCTAGCAATAATAGATGTGTACATGTGTTTGTATGTAGTAAAAAAAAAACCTTTTAACTGTATCAGCTATTTGGTTCTTAGGGTGAGAGATCTTACTTAAGAGCCTTGACTTGAACTGCCTCAAATCTGAGCCAGGTACTGAGCCCTGGGGCACGGGTGCTGAAGTGTAGCCTTCTCTGTTCAGTGCTGTGCTTTGTCAGCTTCCAATGTGTTTACTCCAGATTCACGTGTTTATGCAGAGATTTTTCATGAATTCTGCATGCCAGGTCACAGAATCTGTGCACATTTTCATTGTAAAATGCAATTGTGCTATTTTGTGGAGGGAAATCAGATTTTTCTAGGACTGAGTCCAAGATTGTTTATTTCTGTATTTTTCTTTTTTCCATTTCTTTTGTGAAAGCCAGGAAAAGAAGTCCATTTTACCTCTGCCCATATTGTGTCTCTGGCACCAGAGAAATAAATCAGTAGCATTTTACTGAGACAATATGTAAATACAGATCAACCTTCCTCACACTGATCAATTTATTGCCAACTTGGCCTCCATGAAAGTTCAGTGTGGCAGAAGTGATACTTCTTCAAAACTCATGTGCCACCACCATTCAGTTCTCCATACATTGAACATTTTTTCTGGTTTTAATTAGTGACTTTGATATTAAGCCAACTGGCAAATATTTATTTGATGAAGATTCTCCATTCATTAACAAAATGAGAAAAAATGAATCTATAATAACGTATAACTGCCCCATTAAGCAGCATTAGCTATCCATTTGAGAGCTAATAATGTAAAATACAATTTTCCGACCACCAGATGTTGATGAATAAACTGGTGCTAAATTGGTGGCAGTAAAGCAATAAACAGGTCAGAGGTCGATTAGTTCCACCAGAAAGAAGCAGCCCACTGGGAAAACAGCAGCAAGGCTGTGATGGATGCTTAGGGGGTGATTGGATGGTGTTCTAGTCTGAATTTTATGCATGCAGCTGAGAGAGGCTGAGATTCAGGCCAAACTGATGGTTACCTTTATGGGTTGCTCTTGTTTCTTATTGCAACAAAGCCAGGAGATCTGGGCCAGGTTTGGAGGCTGTGGCAGTGCTGTCACCTCCCCAGCAGCCAGCAATGCTCGATGGTACTTTTGGCCCCACTGGAAGCAATGGCTGAACAAAATCCCATCAGCCTCACCAGGACTGAGTGCCTCATCCTGTACAGATATTTGGATATGATTTATCCTTGACATGGTCAAGTGAAAGCCAATGTGTCTCTCCTTGGGTGTAGCAACCCAAGAAAAAAAGTTTTATTCATACACATAATTCCATCCTTTGAGAGGAAAATCCCTCAGCATGCTGAGATTTGATTTCAGGTGACTTGAGAAAGGAAGATGAGAGCTACAGGATGAGACAGCTGAGCTGGGGGACCCAGCAAGGGTGTGTAGGATGAGAGCTGAAAAGTAGCTGCACATTACAGAAATCACTAATTGCTCCAATAACTGTGAGCAGGGCATGGTCCTGCACTGGGGATCACAGTTTTAGTGTTATTCCTTTTGGTTTTTGTAATAAAGATACTTGAAAGGAATGAGTCAAATTTTCTGTTCCAATGCATCTTTTTGAAATAGTGCTACAGAAATTAATCAACTTCTCTTAATCATCCATTTTACTCTGACCTATCACCTTTACTTACAGCACTAGCATGTAAATCTTATGCACACTGTGTTAAACTATGTTAATGTATTCCACAAATCACTCCCAGGGTTTGCTGCATTATGTTGAGCAGAAATGTGATGTGACAAAGAATAAAGGAGAGAACATGTGCATCTTTCTGGAGACAAATTCCAACTCTAATTATTTCCAAGTCTTGGAAAATACTCCATCTCTACCAAAAGCACTGTGGTCATGACAGTGGTCTCTATTTTCATCTTCACTTCTCTCCTTACAGACTCCTATCACCTTAGGACTGTGTTGGAAAGTAGGTTAAGGGACAAGAAGAAATAAATATCCATCATAGGGTGCAAACTGTAACCAGTTGTGAGCTGGTAGTGCTCAATGGGTGTTATTGGCAGAGGAGAGATGTCAGCAATCCACTGTGCTTTTTGTGCTGCTGATCATCTTTGTTGTATTGAGAATTTTCTCTCTCTGGAATAATAGATCAGTTTTTCTCTCTGAATGGCTATTTCCTCCTCCTTGTATACAATACAAAAGGTATCTCTTAAGTATAAAAGCTTCACATCAAATCTCTGCAGGATGTTCTTTGCCCAAATCTCCACTTTAAAGGCACTTTTTGCAGTGCAATATCTGAATTACATCAGATACATGGCAGCTTTATTTCTTCTGAAAACAGTAGCTCTGAGCAGGATTTAAAGTGAACAAAAAACTGCTGGGAGTGGCTGCGTAGAAAAACTTGTGGGGTTTTGTAAGTAAAATTATGCTTTCTTCTTAAAAAATTTAAAGTCTACATATTATATTTTTTTTCCCCTCAAAAGCAAAGCCATACTTTTTAGAAAATTCCACTGGGTGCAATTAATAGAGATGATAGAAATGCTCATAGTAAAAGCTGAAGATAGAAATCCAAAGGAGTTTAACTCAGAATTAATGCTTTGATCCTGCACCCACTGATACCAATGCTTGCTTTGAAACATATGGAAATTAATTCAACTGAACTAAAAACCTCTCAAAACTGTTTATGATTGTAGCAATGTAAATGTTAGATATGTAAGATAGAACTGGTGCCAATAAGCTTTCCTTCAGCTGTGCCCAGATATATCTAGGCTTGGGTGTCAGGGGCTGCCAGCCCTGTGCTGCCTCCTTGGCCTTTGGGCTTGAGCTGGGGCCACTTGCCCCCAGCACATGAGAGCCCACACGGCTCATATGAGTGAGGAGGGAATGGGATGTGCTGTGCTGTGTCCCCATGCATGGATGGAGGGGTGAGAATGACATGAGAGATGTTGGGTTAGGTGGCATGAGGGAGGAAGAGGCAGCCTGCTATGCTGAGCTATTGATTTAGTGCTGCATGTGCTGAGGGCACCAAAGCTTTCAGGGGGGGTGCTCAGAGGTGCCCCAGATCTGGGCTCTGCCTGCGTGTGCCCATGGCTGTGCTCACCCAGGGGGCTGCTGAGGGAGCAGCCAAGGGTACTGAGCCTGCCGGGGGCTGTGTTACTGTGGGCTCCAAGGCATGGTTCAGCCTGTGGGAAGCTGGGATGGAAAGCACCGTTCTGTACCTCTGGGGATGGCTGATGTCACCTGCAGCTTCTGATTGCAAGGTTCTAGGGCTGGGTGTGCATAAACACACAGGACAAAAAGTAATCAGATTATGCACATAGCTTCAGTCCCCATTTTTATTTTTTCCCTTTCAAACTTTACTGTAGGAAATAACATTCAAAGTCTTGGTTTGACCATCATCTTCCTTTTCTGTCCTATTATTACCACTCAGCATTCATTAAAAAAAAACCCAAAAACATGTAAATATTTTATGGGCAAATTTTATTTTTTTCTTCTCTTCCCTTAAAGCAAGCATTGAGAATGTTGCTGGGTTTGATTCATCCTCTAACAGCTTTCTCCTGGGCCCACAAACATTCTATACAGAGACATGCCTGCTTTCTTTCACAGAAGAGATACATCAACTTCTCAGTGTAGAGGGCAGTCCTTTTGTAAGTAAGTATTTCTGTGTCATTGTCCTGATATTAGCATCTGGATATATCTTCAGAAGGCTGTGCTTCTTCTGAGTCAAACCCTAGGTGAATGATCACCAAAAGAATTTAAAAAAGATTAAGATACTGTCATTGTCAGTTCCATTTTCTTCCTTTCCCTTTTCAATATGTCTGTGAGTGCTCATACATATATATGCACACATGTATGTGTACATGCACAGGAAGAACACTCATCCTAACTTTAGCCTGCAGATGCACATTAAGAAAAAAATGAGTAATTTGCTGATGCAGTTACAAGTGGATGGTTGTTTCTCAGAGCCTAAGAACTTGTAAACGTCAGTCCAGATCCTGGGGCTTTGTCTCCTGTCAGCTTTCACACTCAGATCAGCTGAGTAAGTAAGCCTTTTAGAAAATTCAGCCTTCAGTTAGGGTGCATATTTTAAAGGAATTGTAAGAATTCTGTCTGTACTGTCTGCTGTTTTGCATGGAGAGTGCCCTTACAGAGCTCCAGCAGCTCTGTGCTGTGTCTTTTGGCATCTGCCCTCAGAGCTCTGAGCCTCAAGCTCAGCCCCAGCTGCCCTGGCAGTTTGCTGATACTGATCTGTCAGTTCCTATACATCAGAGGAACAGTTTTAAAGAAATGGCTGGGGAGAGCTACCTCTTGGTCATGACATCTTTTGCAGTCCCCTTGAACTTAATGTTTAAAATTCAGGCTGCTCACCTGCCCCTCACTTTATTACTGATGTGGTACTAGGAGAGGGAAGGGGGGGATGTCATAAGAAGTATGGGCTTATTCTTCTCTGTCATTTTTTTTCTTTGTTTCAAATTTCTTAAATGCAAGTTCACAGAAAGGGTAATTACTTTTTGCAACAGGCATTCATCTAATGGGAGAGTCATTTGCAATGAAAATATTTTAAGACCTAGGTGAAATGTTGCTAATGATTTGCTTTGTCAGGTCATTAGGTAGCTTTCAGGCTTCACTGAAGGTAGCAGGAGTTCGCTCTCAGCATGACCATAGAGGAAGTATTGTCTTAATTTCTGATCATATCACACATGCTTTTTATAACATCAATTTATGATCATAATCTCTTCTCTTTGTGGGGGGCAGTGATGGGGAAGAAGGGGTTGGATTGCTCAAGTCAGAACCAAGGCACAGCACGTGTCACTGCAAGTGCAGTGCAAATACCCCCAGAGCAGGCACTCGCTGTCTCCTTGAAGCTTCTCATATTTTTCCTTATTCCATTAATGGGTTGGCTCCACAGTCCATAAATTTTTTGTTTGTTCCTTTTTCTTTTTTTCCCATTGTTTAAAATGTTGTAACTCAGCAGGCAATGGCTGGCATGTGTGCTGCTTATCCCAGGGTTGCTTCCCACAGGGTATAATCCCGTGTCAGGCTGACATTCCTGGTGAGCACTGCTGAGGCCTCTGATAAACAGTGGATTTCAAGGAATGTGCTCTGTTATAACAACCTCAGACCAGGCCATCTGCAAAGCACGAGGATCTTTGTGCCTTTCTAAAAGAGCTGCAGTTCTGCATAGAGCTCAAACCTCTTCCAGGCAGGAGCAGAGGAAAGCATTAAGGTCTGTCTGAGCCACCAGCAGTGTAAGAGCTCATTCTTTTTCTTGACGTTTCTTCCAAACACAGTGAAATCAAACTTCAAAACTACTCAAACACAGCTCAAGATGTAATAATAATTTGTGACTCAACACCCAACCAGAGCTTTGGCCAGGCTCCCTGTGAGGCACTTGTGAGAGGATGCTCAGTGTCACCTGGATGTTTGCCTTTGGACAGTGGACTTGCAGAAGCATAAATTCAAAGTGTTTCATCAATGTTGGCCCATTTTGATGATAAACTTGCATTTTAGTCATGGGAACCTGAAAGATCTATCACAGTTTTTCCTGGGATTAGGTGAAAAATCTTTCTCTGGATTGGTTTTTTTTTTGTTTGTTTCCCATTTTAGTTCCCTAAATACCACTCAGGTATTTAGGTTTATCTAGGATAAAGAGCTAAAGAAATAATAGAATTTTCAATTATAATCAATTATAATATTAATGTAGGTAAAATATCATGCTAATATTTTATAATTATTTTTAATAGAAACTTTTCTATAGACTATTCACAAACTATTGCATTCAGGTAGTTCAGACACTGAGTAAGAAACTGTTCTTAGAAATATTTTACTGGAAAATTCTACTTTCACTTGTTTAAGCTACTTAGACACCTTTTCCTATCACCAGTATAGTTTGTTTCATCATGGTTGGTTCAGGTGGCAGTGTGAAGAAATGAAGAAATACAGCTTTTGGTGCAATGTAAGAAAACAACAGATTTTTTGGCCTGCTTTATTTTACTTCCTCCTGTTTCCAAATGAATTCTCAGATCAGGGTGTGTACTATATAATTAAAATCCTAATCTCACTTATTTAATCTCTTCTCAAAGCTGTACCTTAGTATCTATCCACAACCCTGGCAGAATTAAGAATAAAGTGTTGTCAGGGCTGGCAACGTGGTTATTTCACTTGTCATTTCTCGTTAGCCCTCACTTTCACCCATGATCACTGAGTAGATAAAATATTTAAAAGGATGTGTTGTGGTGTAGCTCAGCTGAGATGAGCAGCAGAGGCTGTCAGCAGATGGGGTCAGCAGGCAATTTAACCCTCTGCTTTTTCTGGGGCCTTTGTAAGCCAAGTGTTGTGAAAATGGGCCACTCACACAGAAGGGTCCAGGGCTTAATGCATAGTTGGTGTTTTCATTAAGAAAATTTGGCTTGGATCCCTGGGATTATAATGATTTGTTTCTGATGTGTAGTACTTTCAGGTCTCTGGGAAATGAGTAGAGAAAAAAAAAATACATCTGTGGGTGTCCCAGCATAAGTGATAATTTAAAAGTGGATTCTGATCTCTTGTGATGCATGTATATAATGCACCTACAGCACACAGAGGATCTTTATCTACAAACAAACCACAAGACAATGCAGAGCAGTGGGAGGGAAATCAGAAAGGCTCCAGCTAAATACAGCCAATTTAGGGTGACTTAGGTCTGATTCACTGTGGTCCTGAGCACCTGTTATATCACTGTTCAAAGAGGGCTCAAAGCTGAATGCCTCAAGATGAAAAGTCATCAATAACCAGGTTTCTTAAGGTATATTATAGTCTTTACCAACTGCTGTACATGGGCAGGGTTTTGTTGCACCAGGCTCTACACCTCATTCACCTGTTCTTGACCTTCCCTCTAGCAAAATCATGTCCCCTCTTAGGGAAGTGCAGGGCTTTGGCTTTCTGGCTGTACCTGCACATCTCATCTATGTAAAGAATTTGAATACACTACAGTGTCTTCTACTCATTACAGGCACAGAAGAGTGCAATATTCCAAGTGTTGCCTGTTCTGCATACCAAAGAGGTGTGGATCCCATCACATTTTACATTAAGGGCCATTTAGAGTTATCCTGCTGAGGTCAAGTCCCATGGTCTTGGTTTGTGTCAGAATGAACACAAATCCACAGTCCTTGTAATAGATCAGGATGTTAAAGTGCACTTTACCTCAGCCTGTTTCCTGCTGCCTCAAAAATGAATGCTTTTATGGGCATCATCAGTATTTTTAATAATGATTTAATACTGTGTTGGAACCTGGGGTTTTTTTTTTGTTTGGTTTTTAATAGTGTGAGAGCTCCCAGTAGTACTGCAGTTGTTGACAGCATCATTTTGTTTCACTCCTTTCTAAAGAGCTGGGTTTGTTTTTTGGTTTGTTATTTTTTTCCTTTTTTTTTTTTTTGTTTGTTTGTTCTCAATCAAGCTGAATCCTGTCATTTTTTAAAGAAAAACATAAATCCCTTTTCCCTCTCTTCCCTTCTGCCTCTGCTGAAGGTCATGTCTACCTTTATCAGACAAATCTCAACTTTTTTTTTTTTAATGCTGTGTGAATGAAACTCATGACAGCACTGGGACACCCAGGTGAGTACAGCATCCCAATCTATTGGCTGATGTTCAAATGCATGATGACAGATGTCAGTCTAAGTGCAGAGGGAGAAAGGAAATAAAAGACATGAAGTAATTAAACCAACATCACACATCAAGGCACTGTCAGAAATAAAATCTGCACCTTTTTCTTAGCTATCTTTGCCCCCATTTCTTAAAAAAAAAAAAAAAAAAGAGAGGGAAAAAAAGCACCATAATCTGAAGAATTTTGTCTCTATCTTTCTCTCCCTCTCAGTATTTTAATCCAATTTTGGCTGTTTTTCCTAGTAGGTCTGCCCCACAAAGACAAATAATTACTGATAACATTTCACATTTAAAAGTAGCCTTTTGTGGTTGGAGAAATTTAGTAGGTAGACCAAATTTCACCTTTGAGTTGTCTTCCTGCATACAGATGATACCACAGGACAAAGATATTCTGCAATTACAGGTAATTTATTAACTTCCATTTTCATGACAGCAAGGCTCACCATTCAGCACTTGGATGGCAGGTTCATCTGAATGATAGATAAGTTCTACTCTGGTTTACCTCTAAATATTACTAATGGGAATTAAGAGGAGTGCTTCTATTTCTGTTATACCTATCAGTAGGTGTCCTGCATGCCCTAAGAACATTCTCTGTTTGCTAGGATTTACTTGAATGTTGCAATTATACAATTAGCATATTTACCCTGCACACATAATTATACATAGTTACTGTAATCATGTCAATATGAGATAGGCAAAGAAAAACCTTGCATTTAATAAGTCCAAGTGAAATTCAGATGAGAAACTCAACATTAAAAGAACACCAAGGGCTTGATAAAACACTGAAATGATTCATATTCAGATCCAACAGAAGAATATGGGCTTGCCAGATAGCTGCTCGTTTTAAATATTCAGATATTCATCTGTCAGTGTATATTTCCTTGACTGCATACAGTTCATGGCAAGATTTTCTGAGAGAATAAACTCAAATGCAGTGACTAACAAATGTGTATCCATATTATAGAAATACATACACAGAGGATGTACTTCTGGTGTTCTGAAAGCTGAATATACTTTAACTCCCACAAAACCATAGCACAAACACAGTGGATACAACAGTTACTCTGGAAAGAACAGCTGTGCAGAAGAATTGATTTTGAAGTTGTGATTTGTAGCTGAATTGCTATTAAATTTTCAGGTTATTATTAAGTCTTTTATTCAGCAGATAATATGGCAGGAGGGAACACTGAGGGGTCATGGAGCTTGTGTCTCTGCCCCAGGGCAGGCTCAGCTACAGCTGAACTGTCCACGACCAGGAGTTTCCAGCTGCTTCTTAAAATCATCCAATGATGTGGTCCCCAGTTTCTATAAGTAATCCATTTCAGGACTTTGTTAGGCTTACTGTTAGAAAGACATTCTTACCACTTAATTTAAAACCATCTTCTTGCAATTTAAACTTGGTTTTCTTGTCCTTTCCTTTTTGTAGCTACCTTGAAGATTTTTGTCATGTCTCCCTTCAGGCCAGGGCAGTAGAAAGCCAGCAGCAGCTTGCAGGGATCTGGGAACCTCTGCTTGCTTCTCTTCCCCTCTCCCCTTTGATTGCCTTTTCCAGTTATCATGTGTGTTTACTTAGCTGTGAGTCAACAGAGAGGGTAAAAGGGCCTATTTTTGGCATTTAAACCACTTACTACAACTCTGAGTAGAAATGCAAGTGGAAGTAAAAATGTTGGTTGCTGCAATATTTTATTTTGGATATGGGCAAAGCAAGTTCCTCTGTCACAGAGGAAATGCAGTGCTCCATGTGTCATTCCTGGCAGAGGGACTGAATCTCAGTGATGTGGTCAGATTACTGTCACTCACTTTTATGGGAATATATCCAAGGTGAAGAAAAAATGAGAATTTCCTCTCCAAATATTTCCCAGAGGTGACTTGTGTCAAAAAGCCAATGCCAAGTGGAAGGTGATTGCACCCCTAAAAGCTTCAGTCTCCCAGAATTCAGATATATCTACAGGTTTAAAGTTCCTCTGAAATTCATACCAACAGGGCACAGCTGTAATTAACTTCTTCTAGATTTATATGGTTTACATCATACACTGTAGGGCAGAGATACCTGGCAAAAGCTGCTGAGAGATCTCCTGGGTGTTGAAAGCTGCTTATGGGATGCTGCAGGCAGATCACAAAAGTTTTGAGTGACAGCTTTTTGTTAGTTCACTGACTAGTAGAAGGCAGGCAGCTCTTTCAGAACCTACCTTTGGGGATTTGTATTCTTACTGTAGAAATGTTAAACGGAATTCCATGTTGTGTGTCCAAAACAAGCTGGCTCATCTGTATAATACACTCTCTGCCAGCTTTTTTCTTACCACAGACCAATCAGTCTCCCATCAGAGAGATCAGTCTGACATAACACAAAGTCCTGACTACCTCTTTTTAATAGCTTATGGCTTATCTCCAGAGCATGGTTGTATCTAGAGGCTATAACCTAACAAGACAGTGCAACCTGGTACCAGCCACTGGTTCAGTATACACAAACACAGCCATTCAATGAGAAACAGTAGTTTTTAAACTTTCATTACTAATTAAATTGTACTTTGTATTCTATGATCTTGAGGCTAGGCATTCCAACTGCTAAAGTGTCACTCTTTCCCAAATACTCTTCTGATGTGACATGTATTTCACAGATATTTTTTTAATTGTTCACTAGCACTAACAGAAGCATTTTTTTTCCTGATTTTTATTTATTGACTAATGTCTATTACACCATAAATTTGTGTGTACCTGTGTTTTATTTTTTGTGTTTGAGAAATTTAGAAGCCCAGAATTACATTGGTTTTCTCTTGAATATTTTGGGTATCTCAAGTTTTTTTGCAAGTTTAGAATAACTAATGCAGAGAAAATTATAGATATCATAAAGAAGAGAGGTTAATTCTCATAAAGGATCAGATTCTTAAGAAATCAAAGCAGTTTAACCACGGTTAATATATGCAGTATTGAGGCTTTATTTTTCTGAATGTATTTCATAGGCTGATATAGGGCAGGAGTGCTGAAGCCTGTACTCTGTTCTGATACCATCTGTAAAAGCAGACATGTATTCTGGCAGTGCTTGTTGTCTAACTGCACAGCACTTTTCTCAGTTATGTCCATCACTCAGTCTGGAGTAAGGCTTCATCACTAAGAAAAATGCAAAGTCTGTTTTAAGTGATGCAAAAGGGGTTTTGTGCTTCCAGGGGGGGAACCCAGGACTTTAGAGATATGGATGGTCTCGTGATATCATAGTCTGTAACTTCCCTGGATGACCAGTTCTAATATGAACTGGAGTTTGAAACAATAAGAGATGGTGTGCTGGAATCTCATTGAATGTATGAAAAAGGGTGAACAAGATCTTCAGCTCTCATAGATCTGTACATTTTGATAATTGACTCCAGTGCTCACTTATACCAGGTAAAAACCTGAATATTGACTGGTAGAGAGGAAGACAAGTTCTCAAGGAATTTCTGTGGACCAGTTGGATATTTATCATCAGGCCACCCAGCTCACTGAGTGTGAACAGGAGCCACTTGGGGAAAAGCTCTAAACATGTGCTCCTGCAAGTCTCCAGGAGGAGATTTTGAAGCAGAGAGAGAATGTGTGTGGTTCAGCAGCCAAGCTGAAAAATATATTTAAAAATCACTATTCTGTTTACTAATTACCACTGGGAACTGAGGAGAAGTGATGCTTTTACAGAGCAATCAGCAAAAAAGTTCCATAGTCTCATACAATTTTGCTGAGTTGGTACAATCCTAGATAAGGTGGTTTTCAGTGCAGATTTCTTAGACTCCCTCTAGGAAGACAAAGAAAAAAGTCTGAAAGCCCTCCTGAGCTGAATTTCTGGTTTTCAGCATTTATCCTTCATTCCAAGATTCAGAACCTGACAATTGAGCTTCCAGCTGCAGCAGCTTTCTTGTCACAAGTGAAGATGAACTTGGAGTGTGGTGTAAACGCAGGTTTTTGTACCAGCCATAAAAATAATGAAAAAACCCTCTTTGATAAAATTTTTGCTTTACTTGAATTTTAAAGGGACAAAGCTCACCACACATTTCAAGAACTGAGAACATTTTATCCCACATCCAGGTAACTTCAGTTCCTGGGAGACAGTTTCTGTGATTACAAGAAGAAAGGTCAAAATGAGAAAAAAAAGTCAATTTGTTAAGAAGTGGCTTCTTGAAAAGATAAGGCTGTCTTCCTCCCTATATGCTTATCATGTGGTTTAGTGTCTACAGAAAGTGCCCTTAAAATATTCCCTTTCAAATCTCTGTTCCTAGGAAGGTTATAGAAAGCCTGACTAGGGTATGGGATTTTGCAGTAAAAGGAAGTGAATCCCTTCTCTCTGTAGCTCACTTTTCTCATGTGTAAAAGCAGGTTAACAATGTTTATTTGATGAAGAGCTTTGGGGGTAATGGTATTGTGTAAAATGCTTTGTAACTAGAAGCATCTTACCTAGTTATATTTTTACTATTATTGCTAGTAATGGTAAAAAATGAAGAGAGCATGGGTAAGGCACCTGGCAGTGCTTCATGCCTGACTGTCCAGGCTTTCTCATTTAGGAATACAAGAAAGAGGGGATGTTGTGTCCAGCTTTTCTGCCAAGGATCCTCATCTTTGTGGCTCTGGACTGCAGATGACAGCAAGGCTCAACAGCTCTGCCACACAGGCCAGGCCAAAAGAAATGAGAATTCCCCTGATAACTTCAAGTAGTTTGGTGGAAAAAGGAGAGAGATGTAAATTTTCCTCACCACTCTTGAGTGACAGTGATTTGTGGGAGCTTGGAACAGGATCTAAAAGGAGAAAAAGCAGTGGGTTCCATGTTGTGGCCAAATTAAACTCAGGTTTGAAGAGCTGTTGAAAAATTTCTAGGAACACATTTTTGGGATTTTATGCTAAAATTATCCTGAAATATCCCTCCTGTATGCACTAAGAAAGCTCTTCTGATTAATGTTGACAGGATGCTTCTCTGTTTCTTCCAAGAGTTGAATACACTGGGCAGAAAAGTCGGGTTCTCTACCAAGGTGTGGAGTGTTCTGTTGGCAAAGGCCATGGCTCTTACAGCCTGTGTTAAAAGTCCAGCATGAGAGAAGGCAATGGACTTCCAAAAAGGGCAGTTATGAAAGAGCTGGTCCTCTGAATATTTGTTCATCCTTTGTTGTTGATCACACACTTTTCTATTCCCAGTGATAAAGAATACTGCAAAAAAAATTAGAGGTTTGGAACCACTCAGAATAACAAAAAGATTTTTTCAATTACAAAATCATTTCCCCCCAATATTTAGGAAATCAATTTTGATTACACTTCTTTTTATTAAAAAAAAAAACAACTCAAGGGATTAAGTGCTTTGTGTCAAAAGCTTTTTGCAATTTCTGTGGGAAGAGCCATTTTTAAAGTTCCAAATCAACATTGTAGCAATGAAGCAGAAACATAAGTATCTCCTTTTGAGTTTAAAAAGCTGAAAACCAACCCCAAGATACTGATGCATCTCAAGATTAAAAGACAAACAACAACAACAAAAAAACGACCAGAAAACCAAACCAAAACAAAAAAACTCCAGAAAATCAATTACTAACATTGTCATCATAGCCAGAAGTAAATATATGATGCTGGATGGACAAAAAATCTTTTGTTTTGAACATACTGACATTGGCTCATCCAGCATAAACAGAGTGCAGAAGGGCTGCTGCTGTCAAACAAAGCCTTAGGCTGCTGGGGAGCTTATGAGCATGAGGGATATATTGGAGTATTGCACATACTTATTTTGTACATATCCCCCTCCATATTTCTTTTCATCAAACACATTTTAAATGCACACCAGGGACAAATTCAGTGTGCTAAATTTTGCAGTGTGTGATTGCTGTTGCAGAGGCTGCCCTCCTATACCACAGGCATGTGCTGTGGTTTTGTGGAGCAGATGCTGCCTGACACTGGCTTCCTGAATTTTCTGCAAATTCTGGATATGAGGGATCTCCCCTGAAGTTTTATTTCCCTCTTGCAGTCAATCTTTCCCATGCTGCTCTATACTGCATACTGAGACTTATCCCTCCAGCACTGCAGCCCTGCTGATTATTGCCATTTACTTGTTTTTAATACAGGCTGTGCCTCCCTCCTCATCCTCTCCCCTCCCCAGGAGGGTCAGGCCTGGGGAAGCAGTCCCAGCTCGAGCCCCCAGCCTGTTCCAGTCTGTTCCTCCCCACCCTGGGAGGTTTCATGTGAAACAGTGTGAAGCTTCTCTTGCCTCTGCTGGCAGCTCTGACAATTTTTCTTTGCAGTTTATTTTCTGGATTTAGCCTCTCTTCATTTGAGAAAGAGGATCTTGTTGCTGTGAAATCTTCTGAGAGCATCAATAGAGAGCAAAGTGTGGGACTTGCATCTGGGTGCAGATAAGATGAAGGCTCCTCTGGGCATCCCAGCTGGATTTGAGCTCTCCCAAAGCCATGTGAGATCTCTGCTGCCGACTGCACCAGAGGAGATGGTTTGAGCCCTCTGGTTCTGAGCAAAGACAAAAGACTGACTCTGTTTTCTCAGGCTTGGTTTTGGGGAGGTTGTGTACCAACAACTCTCACGTGTCCCCCAGCTGTGTCCTTTGCTTCTACAAAAAAGGTTTATGTGTGGTGTGAGGCAGCAATTCATGGCTGGACATTTCAGGAAGAAGCAGTCCTGTCCTCAGCACTTAGGACTCTGACAGTTTATCTCAAAGTTTTGGTGATTGTTTTTAGGACATTTGGAAGAAATGGCTGAAAGTGAATGAGGGCTTTAGGCCTCATCTCCATGATGTGTGTCAGGAAAAAGACTGTTTCCCTGTCACCCCAGTTTTATGGCTGTGCTGTTCCAGAGCCCAGCACCTTCCCTCTTCCAGTGTTCTTGTGAAAAGTCATCCACCCCAAATTTTAAAAATTGATTTCTCTATGGATTTCTTCTGGAATAATTGTGTCAGTTGGTTGTCCCAAATAAGAGACATCCTGATTTGCGCAGAAAATGCAAAGATTGCTGGGTACTAATACTTTTAAATGCTTTAGAAGAATCTCACTTTCTATTTTCTGGATCTCCCTGACTTGACTGGAAACCTGTGTCTCAGTAAGCAGCTGAAGACAGAGTTAGGAAGTATGTTGAGTTTCAGTTTTTCTGTCCTTCAGAAGCTGTATTTAAAAGGTAGAAAAATCAGATCCAGCTCCTGGTCTGATTCAGCCCATGCTGTATCATGAACCATTTTAGTCTCATCTCCTCAGTTTATATGGCAGTGGATGTGTATTCATCTCTTAAATAGTTTTGCTTTTAAATGATTCACATTCTGTTTCACCATTTGCATTGCACTTTATAGAAACTTGATGGAAGCCTGAAGGACCTCTTCTTTCTCCAGCTTGTCACTCCAGGTGGCTTTGCATTTCCCCAGCAGATGAAATGCTCTGGTCATGGCAGTGCAGTCGCATGCATTTACTAATCCTCTTTGCCAATCTCTTGGACCCTTGTAGGATGCTTCTCTGCACCACATTTGAAGAGTTTGCATTTAAATTGGTTTTTGAAATTCATGCTTCATTTTCTTATTTTAATCACAGTTCCTGCTGCTCTTGTAGTTTGTTATTATATCCTGCTGGAATACTTAGGAACAACTCAGGTTTCTTGTGGTTTTAGTAATAAATCTGTATCTGTTATTGCTGTTATACCAGGATCTAAATACCTCTTTAGTCTCTCCATGTTCTTTTGACTGTGTATATAGATTATAGATTGCATTTATTTTCACAAAAGATACAGTAAAAATAGGCAAAAGAGTAGTATCTCCATTTTCCTGATGGTGAACTGAACCTCCAAAAGATTATCTGATTTGCCCCAGGAGGTTCAAGACTGTGGCAGAATCTGGGACCTCCATTCAGTGTAGCTGATACACCTACACCAGCAGCTTGGACATCTGATCGTATGACAGAGAGTCAGTAAAGTCAAGTTTTTTCAAAGTGCAATTTCATTAAATCAGTGGGAAAAATTTTTCTGACTGTTAATATATTTTTCATTTCCATTAATATCTCCAAGTCAGAAGTGGTATGAAATACTGTGTCGTTTGCAACTAAATTGGAGTTTGGGCTGTGTCTGGGTCAGCCAGGAATGTTGTACTCAGCACACTGAGCCCAGTGTATTTCAGAAACTTCCCTCCAGGCAGTTACTGGGTGGCAAACATGCTTCATATTCATGAAGTGGTATTTTTCTGGAAAACAGTCCTATTACATTACTAGGAAATATACTCACTTGAAATTGTGGTCCTATTGCGTTTCTTTGAGTCTCTCTGGGTAATCCTCAGGCTTTTGCCTCAGGTCTTAGTGCATGACAAGTGAAAACATACTGTGACACTGGTGCCTTTGATTTGCTACCCTTGTTTTGTAGTTCTCAGAGTAAAGATAGCAAACTGATTCATGGCATAATTAGTGGTTTTGCTATTTTTGAAGTACTTCCATATCTCAGCAGACTGCATCTCATTCAATTTTCAAGACCAGATGCCTTTTTCCATTTTCCTGGTCCCTAAAAGGGTTCAATGTTGCGTGTAGGGATGTGTTCTGTGAAGATGCTCAATTTTAACTTCTTTGGGGTTGTTTAATACTCTGCAAAATCTGTGAAAAGGGAGGGAAGCACTCCTGAAATGGTATGTTTGTAAGAAAAGTCTTGCACAGTGAGTATTGACAGCTTGTGAAAACAGTGGAGACCTGGTGGGTGGTATAAGCAGATCCAGTATTCTGTCTGCCTGAGACCTGTGGCTCCTGGCAGCAGCACAGGAGACATAATTGAGTGGGCATTTGCTGAGAAGTGGACATTGCACTGCTGAGAAGCTGCTGTAAATAGGAGAATTTAGTGGCTGAAAGTTTCTGTTACACTTAGAACAGTTTCTTGGCTGTTGTGACGTTTAGAAGGGAGAAATGTGGGGCACTATATTTTCATTACACTTTTGCAGAAGCTGTGTGGGAGCAGCTGCTGAGCTTTGCAGTGATTCATGTTGCAAAAAAGGAGTGTTTGGAAATCATATGTGACTGAGGAGACTTGCAGTCTTCAGCAGGGCTGAGAAACTGTTTGGCCACTTGGGTCTGTCTTTCTGTAGGTCCTTACTGAAGCACTGGGAGTTCAAATTTAGTGCTAGAATGAATTATTCACCTCTGAAGTTAAAAGAACAATTTTCAGCTCAAAGTTTCAGGCTGTTTTCTCTAGCCATGATAGAAGAAGCACTAGTTGGAAAGTTGGAGGTGCTGTAGGAGTTCTTAGTTGAATTCAATTATAATAAACTTGGGACCAGAAAAAATTAAATCTCAATATGTCTGAGAAAGGACAGATGGGGTGGGGTTCTCAGACTGCTTTTTAAGTCCCTGGTTTGTGTAGCACAGAAATTTTCAGATAATTCCAGTCTTTATTTTGTGTATCAGATGATTCCAAGCAGAGGTTATTTATTTATTTTTAAAACACGTTTCTTTGATGTAAGATCCATTTGAGTTTGTAAGCTCACAAATCCTCATTCCTCTCCTCCTGCCTCTCACACCTGACATGTGAACCTGCCAGGAGATTACAGGTGTATTAGGTTAAGTGCCTGTGAAAATGGGAAGAGTTTTAGCCAGCTAGTTCCAAACTTCTCTTGTTGCAATCTATAGCAGTGCCATAGCTGTCAGATCTAACACCACGGCTTAGCCTAACCCTTCAGTTATGCACTTGGAAAGTCACAGCCTGTCAGAATAGCATTAGTGTCACTCCCAGCACCTCACCTACCCACTGCCACCTCACATCATGCCTGGAATATTAACTCATGTGCTTTCTCATAGTGATAAAGTGAGGATGATCAACTACTTGTCAATCAGCCTTTCAATCTGAGCTTCTGGCTCGCTCATAAATGATATAACCAGTAGCTAAAACAAAGTGAGTGGTTTTTTGCATATTTCTCATCTCTTCTCACATCAGAGAGAAATCCAAGGTGCCCAATCCATGCTCTGGGCATAGGGATGCTGCAGGCTGGATTGCAGAAAGCCTTCTTCACATTTGGGTGGGTGGCTGCTCACCAGTCTCTGCCGTGGCTCTCATCTGTTACTGGAGAAAAGGATACATCTCCACATAACTGAGCTCTCTTGGCATTTCTCAGCATTCCCACTAATTATTAATGACAGAGACTTTCTCTCCAGAAGATCACAATATTTTGATTTGCTTTTTCTCACCAGGAGGAAAGCTGACAATGAGGGAGCAGTCCACTTTCAAAAGACACTGTCAAGGAAGAGGAATTTTTCTCAGGTCTGGGAAAACATACAAAGCACTCAAATTTCAGGCAAGGTATTGTTTGTTGAATTGTTCTTTCTATTTGAGACGAAGGGAAGCAAACTAATTCTAAAGTGACATCCCTGCAGGAATACAAGGATATCAGGCATAATGTTTACCAGGAAATCCCTTGGATACTTAAACAATTTAGAGGAGCCTTAGAGTAATTGTAAAATTAGGTGTCTGACAAGTGCCTCTGTTTAACGTTTTAGCTAAAAAAAGAAAGCAGTGTTATGGAAACCTTCTAAGCAGCACATACAATAGCAAAACCTTTGTGACTGAATTAAAACCTGGGAGTGTGGAGATCTATTGCTTTGTCAGGGTTTGTGTATTCATAGGTACTCCCTGAATAAACCCCAGGATGTCAAAGCAGGTTCTGTATCACCTTGTTCTGCTCTGTCTACTGCTAACCTGCTGGCTCTCTAAAGAGTGATAACAGTGTTTCATAAGCTGTTTTTAATGTTCTTGCTAAGTTTGTTGTCAATTACTTAGTGATTGATTTTTTGGTACAAATCCATGATTTTACACATTTGGAGTAGAGTTTATGCAGTTGTGCCTCTACTTTGCCTCGTCTGATAGCAAAACATTAAACAGAATTAAACACAAAACAAAACATTAAACAAAATTCTTTTGGTCAAGTTTTCATCAGACTAATTGCAGTTTCTATTTAGTCTGATGCCATCTCAGAGACTGGCCTAGTTAAACAAAATTTTTAAAAGTAAGAATCATGATTTGGGAATACCTTTTACCAGCTGACATTTGTGTGGAAGGAAAAAAATGCTCTCCTCTGACACAGCCAGTCTAGAGATTTCTAATAAAGCTGCAGATGTTTCACCCTCATCATTTCTGTCTTCACAACTTTAAATCTTTTGAAATCAGCTGCAGACTTTATTTTGAATCAGCCTCTTTTGGTTTAGAAATTTCTACCTAAGTGAAAACAGTTGTATTCCTGATTGTTCTAGGCTAATTTCCAATGTGAGTGAGTATTGAATAAATTAAGGTGTGCTAATGAGAGACATCTCCTGTACTATCTACTTAATTTTGTGTTTATTTAGAAGCAACTCATGGAACAGTTACAATAGTCACAACCTAAAAGATAGGGACAGCTTGTGAGCTAAAATCCAGTATTGCTACATGCATGAAATCATAGATAAGTATGACAGGATGTGACATCTAAGATACAGTTTGACTTTCTAGTGAGGGACACAGTTAAGATAAGACACACTGCCCCTGGAGAAGAAAAAAAAGAAGAAAAAAAGGGGGGGAAAGATGCACTGTAGGAATCATTTTGATTTTTGAAAGAAATCACAGTGCTTCAAAATGATTGTGCTATAACATCAAAAACAAGGATAAGCTCCTGGGAAGCTATATTTGCAGTCATTCCATTTAACCATTTCAAGGTAAGTGAGTGGATAAAATCTAGAAACTGCCCAGAGCAGTGACACCCCTTTCAACACAGAGTTGACTCATGTTCTCCATGTGGTTTATGGGCTGCATAGATTACATCTACAGATCTTCTCTCTCCAAGACTTGATGTCTCCCAGTAACCCCCACTGTTAAAACTGAGCCCCTTGTTAGTTATTCTTTTTCCTTGCTCTCAACCTCACTGCAGTAAATGGCATCTAAAAAGCACACTGCACAGAGCAGGCAAAGAAATCCACCTCTAGAGGAGTGAGAGGCTGTTGGTCTTTCTGTGTAGTAGTGGCAGTTCTAGTGCTGTCACTTGTTCACTTCCACTCCACCCAGTGTAAAGGACAGTATGACACCAGGACAACTGAGATGTGGCTTCTTTGCCTGCCTGATTTGGCACATTAAGTGTTTTTTCATTATTAAAGTTCTAAAATGAGCTAAATAATAATTTCCTCATGGATAGGGCTATAAAAAAAAAAAACAAAACCAAAAAAACTCCAAGAAAAGACAGCTTACAAGATGACTGAAATTTCAGTGTTAAAGATAATTGAAATTTCACTTTTAAATCTGGTGCATGACAGAGATACACATAGAAATGGTTTGACCCCCCTGCAACCAGCAGAAGCCCCCAGTGACCTGGCTGAAGAATCTGGAGCAGGGTGAATCTGAGCACAGGCAGGCTGCTGCCTGGCAATACTGCTCAGAAAGCCAAATTAGCAGGAGCTTTTTTGCATGATCTGTCTTTTGCTGCCTGGGCATTTTCCCACAGTGCTTGGAGCTCTGATTAAGGCAGTCAACCATAAATCACTAAGGCACATGTCAATGAGGCCCTTACGATGCCACTGGGGATAGAGGAATCATATCCTCTTATTGCTTTAATCGTGAGGCTGGAGTCCATTAAAAATCCATTTAAATCTATGAACTGGTGCGAGGTTTAAACTGGTAATTTATGTCCAGTGGATATTAGCAGCACTTTTTCTCCTCTATCTGAAATATTGCCAAGAGCTGCTCTAACTAACCTATGCTACTCATGTTCAGGCTTATACAATATAATCTCCTTCAGTTTCTGGGTATATATCAGCAGGCAGCAGTAATGTTTATTGTCTGAATGAAAGCCTCTTATAGAAGTGTTGCAAACCAAAATGAAAAGACTGGTCTGGCTCACCACCAGTATGTGGAAAGTATTCCACACTGGGAATTGATCAGTGGATTGTCTGCCATCATCTTTCAACCTGCAGTTTGGAAGGACTTAAACTCAGTGGTAGGTATCTGATACCCAACATCCACCTACCAGGATGAGCTATACAATAATAACAGTATAGATGCTTTTAACAAACAGGGGCAAGTTCAGCCTGGTTAATTACTTTTTTACTTTTGGAGTTTGAGTACTTCAGGGTCACTCTGTCCTTGTGCTCACCTGATCTGCAAGACAAGGTGTTCTGCAGGGTAAGAGTTTGCACACACAATGTGAGCTGTTCTTGTCCATGCCAGAGCTTTTGCATGGTGGCCTTCAAAGGTAGGCAGCCATCCCTCCACTTGTAACTGACCAAAATCAGAGGCTACTAAGAAGTCAGGTTGAAACAGTGCAGAATCCGTATTTAATATTCTGTTCACACAATAAGAAACACTAAAGAACAAAAGCAATAACACAGCTGGCAGATGTATAACTGTCTTTCCTAGAAAAAAATGTAGAAGCAAAGACAATTTGGGCAGAGATGTCCTGATGCTGGAATGGTTCTGGCAGCTTCTGGGCTGCAAAATCTGGGCAGGTTCATGAACTATTGGAAGTAATCTGACTTTGTATTGTAAAAAGCCTTTAACTGCTTTATGGCAGCTTCCATTGCAGTTTTCTTGCAGAAAGGGACTTGAATGACAGAGGTCAATGTCATCTTATTTACTTACAGTATTAAAAAAATCTGGAATTTAAAGAGAAGTATGCAAAATCTTTTGTTCCCGTTGTCCTTTTTGCCATCTCTTAGATGCTATTTCAGAGCCCTGGTAGTTCAGCTATTCCATCCATCTGTCTGTTGCTGAGCCTTTTCAAACCTCCATCTCTGGTCCTTTGCCTTCTGTCCTGCTGCTGGGCAGGTCACCTGCCCACCTCCCCATGGTGCATCCGGCCAAGCTGCCAGCAAAGCACAGGTGTACCCCAGGCAGTGCTGAGGGGGCCTGGGGGGCAGAAGGATGGTTTTGTATTCATCACACGTCTGTCTCCAGCTACCTTGTCCATCTGTCACAGTTTCTTACCACGAGCAGGTGAGTACCTTGCCCAGGAGGACTTCAAAAGCAGAAGGGAAACTGGCACTCGAAGAGTGATGAGATAAGCATAATATTGGATGTAAAGGTCTGGATCACAGTTGGAGATCCATAAAGGAGCAAATGTTGGAAATTGTGGTGAGGATTATTTGTTGTTTTTTTTTCTCCCCTCTGCATTTAGAAATGATCATCAGGGTACAATGAAGCTGGCCTGATCAGCCACAGGCAAACAAACCAGTTGAAAACGGGCAAAGGTTCAAACATTTCTAAGCCAAAGTGCTGGTCTTTTTTTTTTTTTTTAAAGTGAAACTAATTAATTCCTATTGGAAATCTACCAAACTCTTTACTCTTTCTTCTGATAGCAGCAACGACACAGGTAACCAAAAAATCTCTAGATAGTACAGGTGTTTGCTAGAACGAGCAGCTGTTACTATTAGAAAAAAAGAGAAAAGTTTCCCTTCAACTTCAGCTTCATAACCCAAATGACAAGTTCAGAAATGATTTTTTTTTTTAAATGGAAAAAAATCTCCAACAGACGCTTCATCAAAACCTGGCTCATTGCTTGGCTTTGCTTGCAGCTGTTTTACTTCTCCTGGGTTTGGCACAGAACTGCTGTTCTAGAGGCTTTGTTCACCCTTCTGCATGTCCTTTTCTATTTCACCTTCCATTCAGAAGCCAATGTCTTTTTTCCCTTCCTTTTTTCCTCATTAGTGCCAAAGAAACCATTGTGCTGCTACCTTAGCTGATGCCTCAGCCAGAGACAGGAAAGCAGCTCCTTAGGCAGATAGAAGATGTTTGTTTTGTACTAAGTGCTCACTTGAGACAAAGAGCAAGCAACAAAACTATCTCCTTTCCCCCATCCTAACATTTGTGTTAATTTCCTCATATGAAGGTTCTTCTTTGAAGTAGCAAGGGACTTGAGGGCATCCAAATAATGCCTCAAAAGGCAAAATTGTACTTAAGTCAGCAGCATCAGGGAAAGCTGAAGTTGTGGATATCAGCAATTCAAACTAAGTTAGGAAGCATCTGATGGGTTCAGACAGCTTATAGCTGGCTAGTGCTGAAGTTTGCGTTTGACAGCTGCAGAACTATTATCCTTTTGATTTGTCCTGTGCAGAGTCCTGCAGTGGTTCAGAAGTGAGATGCCAGAATTAATGCATGTGACTGGGTAGAGAGAGACAGAAGCATTTTGAAATTACTCAGTGCGAGTTATGTTTTGTGCTTACAGCTTTTCTTTTTGACACAGGAAATGGGTGGTGATGTCATCCTTGTGTTAGTTGCTTAGTTCAGTGAGAATAAAGGACAGCTAAATTGGGACCCTGCAAAATGCAATACCCAGATGGCTGGAAAGATGAGTGAACAAGGTGCTTAAATGAGAAGCTTTTGTCTTGGGTCTGAAAAAGAAATTTAAAAAATCAAGTAATATACATCAGAAACAGAAGTGAAGTTCATTTTAGCTTGAATCGTGCATTGCTTTGCATCAAATCAGGCAGTCAGTATTGCTATACTCGTGCTAAAAACAGAAGCAAACCCAAAAACAAAGCAAGGAGAATCAGGTCTCAAAGGAGTCCCTTTGGCAGTATTTTGGTACTCAGAAATGGAGCTGGTGAAGTATATTTCACAGCCTCTGTGCAGGCCAGGTGGTGTAAAAGAACACCCATCCTGGCAGAGAGCCTTTGCAGTGAGCCTAATGCACAGGTGCCAGGGTTCACCCCAGCTTTTTCTTCTACACCACATCCCAGATATTTCACTGAAAACATTCCACCCTTTGTCATCACAGTGTCACCACTGCAGAATGACAGCAGGGTAAGCCAATGAGTTAGCCTGAATATTGCTGCAGGTGATGCTACAGCAGAGGAGAGAACAGTGGCTACAAGTTGGAAGCCCACTCATGTAATAATTATCAGGAAATTATACAGCCACAGTAAGCCAGGTATGGCTGCTTTTAGAAATGCCCCAGGAGAAAATAAAGTTGAGAGGGAATTATTTTAACATATGGCAATGTGTCAGTTGCTAATACCAGCAAGACATGGGTAAAACATTCCCCTAGGGCTCCCTGTGACAGTGGAAGGGGTTTACGACTGGTGCTGAACATCTCTCTGAATGGTGTAAAATGAAGTAAAGGATTGCAGGCTTCTCAGTATATTAGGAGCTGGGATACAGCTGAAGGAATTCCATCATAATAGGTATCTTCTGACAGAGGACAAAATTATTGCTGTAGTCTGTGCAATTGGTAAGGTATAATATTATTTTATTAGATTGTTTCACACAGGAGCCAGAGAGAGAGTTGATAGCCAAAGAACCCAGAAAAGTTTATCTTGCTTAGTTTATCTTAGAAGATAACTTTCTGTCTGATTTTTTTCTCTATTTTTTCAGCAGCACTGGTTATATGAGACATAGCAGCATAACACATAGGTACTAAAATTAGCAATGTTTTGTTGTACAAACTTCTTTTAAGTAATGATGACTGATGAGAAATGCTTGGGAATAAAACTGAAAAGGAAGGAGGAGTGAGGCATCGTGACTTGGTAGAACTGCTCTTTCAAAATTGAAAACATGAAAAATTGTTGACAAGCAAAATAAAGTTCTGTATGTAGGGAAGTCATCATGTACAGATTATGTTTGTTGGGGTTTTTTTGTTTGTTTGTTTTTCTTGTGTAAAAGTACAAGATTCAACTTGGTAGGTTTACACAGAGGGGTGAGTTCTTGATGGGCTTAGCTGGGAGTTACACTGCAGGATGGGGATAGGGAATGTCTGAGGATCATCCTGGCTCCTTGCTGGGATGACCTGAAGCACTCTTCCAAAGTCTGCCTTTTCTTCAAATGGACTGTGCAAATGTGGGCAAGTAGGGAGTTTGGGATATGCTCTGATGCACTCCTACGCTGGAAGAGCATGTTTGCTTCTCAGTCTGTAAGAGCAGAAATCTTCCTTGCCCTCTGCAAGGACACCCTTGTTATTCTTTTTCTCACCATTTGAGAAAACAGTTTCTTTGTTGGGTTTCTTTTTGTGTGTGCTGGCCTTGATGAACTGATGAGATGTGACAGTATAGCTACAATTGCAGAAAAACCAGGAAGAATGGCACATTTTTTTCAGGATGCTCCATCCTGTTCTAACATTTATTTGGCACATGGAAGTATTATTTGTTTTTAACAAAAAGCAGCAAATTCTGTCGTGGGAGCTTACACAGCATCTGGACCATCAGATTAAAGGTAAGAGTTAGTTTCTTGATACCATCTGGTGGTGATGAAAACATTCAGTGTGACATTACTTTGTGTCCTGAACAGTCACATTACAGAGGAGAGCAGAAGCTCATCCAGCCAAAGATTGGTGCACCATCTTCCAGCAGCTTTCTTAGCATCAGGTACAGGACATTGAATTACCTTTTTGTAAGGATGGATTTTTTTCCCCAGCTTTTCAGAGTGTTAATTTTAGAGGATTAAAGGACTCTGATCTCTGGTTTCCCACATGCAAGCATAGAATGGGAAAATGTGGATGGGCCAGGGTTTCTAAGCTTCTGGTTTTGCTCTTGATTGTTGAGCAGACCTGTCTTCCATTTGGATTTAGACTTGACCACAATGAATGAAGCTAATTAGACTTGGTTAAGCTGATAACACAACTGCAAGAACCCAAAGCTAAGCCCTTCTTGTCTTTGTCAAAGAAAAATCAATATTTTCATTCTTCCATAACCTCATTGCTCTGTTTAGCAACAGCAAGCCTGCATTAGGCTGAAACTTATGCACATAATTAGAGCTTTGGGAATTTGGAAGTGTTTTATCTGCAATTAGAATGAAGGTTTTCAGGAGCAGAGATGTGCTTTCTGTGGTTTTCTGCATTCTTAATGAAAATGAGCAAAGCAAAACAAATAAAAAGAATTGACCCCAAATCTAGAAAGATTTCCCTGGAAGCTTCCCTTGCCCTGTGTCCATCAGGTTTTCCTACTGGCATTTTTAACCTTTCT
This sequence comes from Calypte anna, assembly GCF_003957555.1. Classification (NCBI taxonomy): domain Eukaryota; kingdom Metazoa; phylum Chordata; class Aves; order Apodiformes; family Trochilidae; genus Calypte; species Calypte anna. The sequence goes on along the minus strand of NC_044260.1, from coordinate 6,661,581 downwards.
TTAAATCACTCACATGAATGCTTCAGTTTGACTGACAAAAAGGAGGCACCAAAAGGGAAAGATTCCAGATGAAAGCAGGATAGGTCCTCCAGTAAACACCTCACTTCACAAACAGTTGCACTGGGATCAGGGCCATAGCTCCTGGAGAAGACTAATATCCTTCATTAAAAGGGAATTACAAGCTGCACTTATGCATTTTTAGCTATGTTTAATTGCTGGCACGGTTGAGTGAGCTGCTTTGGGGGTAATAGTTACATGAGGTTTTCTGTTGTGTAATAGATTGAGGGAAATGGTGGGGAAGGTTTTGATCTCACACTGTGCAGCATCTCCTACTGCCTTTTGGAATGGTAACTGACTGTAGGGTTTTTTGGGGCTTGGCAGCCATAGAAATCCTGCCTGGGTGTTGTGTAATTGCTATAGAACATGCTGAAGCCCTTCCCTCCCTGGACAGCCAGCCCTCTGCTATCCATTGCACTTCCTTACAGAAGGATAGATGAGATAGGACAGAGCACAGAAGCATATCTGCAGCTGAGTCTCAATAAAATACTGGTAAGAGCTGCAGCTAAGCCTTTTGACTTGGCCATATAAAGTATTTCTAGTTCAATTCAGAGCTGTGCACAATCTCCAGTAATATTTGTGCTGTAATAATACCACATCTCTTGATTTTTAGTAAAAGCACTGTTGTCTGAATGGTGCTAGGATAATGAGAGTAGAAGTAAAATCAGTAAGAAGATCTGGTTTAACCTAATAGCTTTTACTATAGGTGTTGCACAGTGCAGAGAATGAAGTAACTCCCTGGATTAAGCAGCTTTCTGTGCTGCAACTGCATCTGTGAACAAATACATTATACACAACTTCAGTGAGAATTGTAATGGAACTGCCTCCTTGGAACAAAAGTACCAAAACCCAAACTTGCATCAATAGCAGCAGTAGGGAAAAGTATTCCTAAGTGCTCAAGCACAAAGGAGGTTTTAGGAAAAACTTCAAGCAGAGAAGGTTTACATCTTATCTATATTCATCCTTGGTTTTGTTTGCTTACAGTGTTCTCTGACTTACAAAGGAGATCAGCATTTGTGGGGACAGCTGGGACTGGGATGGCTTATTGTCAAGTCTCAAATGTCAATGACTAATGCTGATTTACATGCAGACTGCCTCTCAGCTTCATTTTATTTGCTTATTTATTTATTTCTCAGAAATGTTGTCATTTGCTTCTGAGGACCAAATCAATGAGAGGGTAACAAAGAAAATGCAATCTTATTGCCAATTCAGGAAAAGAAAGAAAAAAAAAAAGAGAAAAAAAAAAGAGTGAGATAAGCATTTCAGTAAATGTTTAACTGCTGGAGGTTTTTCCATTCAGGTGTTTGCCAGATGTCAGTAACTTGGGAAGAATGTGTCTTGCTGTAGGTCTGGAACTGCAGTTGAGCTCAGACTCTGTTTAGTCTCCGCTGTTTTGAGTTAGACTTTGGGTTGTTCACTATTGGTATTAAGCAAGTACCATTCCATTAGCTCTGTGCCCTGACAGCCAAAAAAAGTGAAATCCTGTAGCTCTCACCATCTGGCTGTGAGCAGAAAAGAGTTGTTTTTTCAATGGGATTGTCTTCTTTCCAAGGTGTTCCAAATTGTAGCTACGTGCCTTACTGGCAAAAATTAAACTCTTCAGGGCTGCCCATCTCCTGGATTCAATGCTGTAATTTGGTTCATTATTTCCCTCTCCTCTCCAGTCTCTCTCCATCACTTACTCTAACACTGGATTCTCTGTGAGGTAGAAATGAGCTGTTTGCTCTGTATCATTGCATTTCATTCTTTCACCCTGAAAAATGTTTGTTACTGGTGATTATTTATAACTGGAAAGAAATTGGCTTAATATTTTTACAGATTTCTTGTTGAGCTTGGCAAGTTAGCATTTTGGAAGTTACATATTTAATAGTGATGAGAAAGCTTGAGGTGCAGCCATTAAAATGGAAATGTTCTGCATCACCAGATTTATTTTGCTTGGTAGTTTGCAAAATACAATTGTGTTGTCATCAGTCCTTGCTCATGTGCAGCTTCCACTGACTTCAGTGGGAATTTGGTCCCCAAACTATTCACCAGAAAAAATTAGGTTTGCATAAATAAGGCACTAGATTTAATGTCAAGAGAGCTGGGTTCAATTTCTAGCATGCTGCCAAGCCTTCAGCTCTGGATCCAGCTTCATCTAATCCATTAAAGACGAGCAGACATATACAAGCCTTAGATCCACATGTTCAGCTCCTTGCTGAGCTCAGCCTGGTGTGTGTGTGCATCTGTGAAATGGTGCTAATAACAAGGTAGTCAAAGACAAAGTACTCAAACATAAAAGAAACTGAACATTAGAAGTCTGGCTAGGCTGGGGAAAATGCTTATCTCTTAAGATTTATTATAGTCACTTATTCTATGCACAGCCCTCGTGAGGACTCAGGAGGGTTAGGAGATTTATAAATAAGAAGTCGGGACTTGCAGATAAAGGCACAGTGAGATGGTTCAGCTCTTGTGGATTTATAACTAAACTGCATTGATTTTTATCCCCATTTTTTTTTCTTTTAATTTTGAGCATCTATGGACATAAGAAATGATCACAAATTGATGGTGACCCTGAAAATGGTGGCCCTGAAAGTCACTTTCTAATGGTGATGAAAATCTCTTATTAAAGATTTATGTGGAGTGAGGAAGGAGGTGACAACTATTTCTGTGGCTGAGTGAAAGTGCCTCAGAATAAGTAAATAAAACTGACGGTGGATTTTAATTATTAGAGAATTTTTTTCATTATAGTCAGATATCTAACCACTAACTACCCTGTTAAACTGTTTTCTGGTAGCAGGAGGAATGCAACAACAAATTTATTTACTTATTAAAATCTTTTATGTGTCTATTACTGCCACCAGTCTGTGGCTCCTCAGAAACATAGACTCTTATTGATGGGATCCCAGATGCTAACTAGAATTTAATTTAGTTAAATGGTTTATACTACAGATTGTATTTCTCCATGGATATGCACAAACAGAACAAGATAAAACCATTACCAGTTACTTTGGCTTTTTTTTTAAACCTATTTACACTCTTGTCTATTTGCGTTGTAAATATAAAATACTTAAAACTATTTATGTAAAATACTAGATTAATTTTTTTGAGTCAAAGTCTCATACCTAAGCCATTAAGTTGCTTTTAATGCTATTACTCCATTTGCAACTGTCCAGCAGTTTATAAGACACTACATCTGGCTCTACTTATCTCTTTAGTAGATTACACTAAAGTGAATCCTTAAGGCTAAACCCTCTAATTTACTAAAACACATGCACATAAAATTACAGCTGTCTCACCGAGACTTTCATTGATTTGAACAGAACTGGGATTCATTTAAGTGGTTATAAAATTTAGATAAGCAAACTTCTTTCAAATCCAGAGGGGAAAAAAAAACCAACCCACAAGTAAAATACCAGAACATCCCCAACCTGCCAAACAGCCCTAATTACTGCTTTATTGATTGGTTCATCACTGCCTTATTCTTTATCTCTGTGTCTGCTGACATCTCTCCCTGATCCCGTGGCTCCAGTAGCAGCTAGGGGTGCTTCTCACACTGAAGGACAATTTTATCTTGAAGGTATGATTTTTTTTCTGTGATTATAGCACATTTGCACCCTAAAAGGTAACTTACACATTGTGTAAGATGAATCTCTCTGAAACTTAGCTGCTTAAAAATTAGAAACAGAAGCTGAAGGCAGAGCAATGATTGATTGCCTGTAAAGTATAGAGAGAACATAGATGGAGACCTTAAGACATGATTAATTTTCAGACACCTATAGTTAGGTAGGAGTTTGGCTCCTCCTTGCAGGTTTCCTGCTATTAAAAGATCTCACTGAGATTTTCTGCAGATACCCTGAAGTGAGGGGTTTTTTAAGCTTGTACTCAAGTGTTTTGCTGAAACAGAGCTGTTTAGCTTTTAAGATTTCTCAAGTTTTTGTTAGTAAGTTTGTTAAATTTTAATAAATTTGTTTATGTCTCATCTAGACAGTTTAGGATATTTTATTATAGCCTTAATTGTGTTGGTCTGAAGTTTGCCATCTGCATCAGAAATGTTTGAAAAGGCTACTAAAATCCTAAAGAGAAAATTGATCATTTTTTTCTCAAGAGTTGGTAAGTTGTTGGCAGAAGGTGGTGCTGTTACCTGATATTGAAGCAGATAACTAACTCCCATGTCAGTGAACTTCTGATAATGTCCCTGAGTAGAGAAGAGATTTTCTGTTCTTCCTCCAGTCATAGATGTTAAAGGTAAATAATGCAGATGAGGTTTTCTGGTCTCTGACATATGACAGTCTTCTGAATTAGAAGGCAGATGGTGATGCCAAAATTTCTTCCACCACAAAGTAGGATATAAGGTTATCTTTGTCCTTTAGGAAGTAAATGTGGATATATCATGGTTTTTTAAATGAAATGGCTCAGTCCACTAAGAAGTACACGTGGACTGGATTTAATAAAGGCAGAAAATGTTTGATATAAAGGATAGCTGAAAGTATTACAAGTTTGGAATGTTGATTCTTTTTGGGGGGAGGGGATTGTGTTAGTTTGTGGGGTTTTTTCTTTTAATGAGCAGCTTGCTGACACATCTGATAATATCAGAAGTCACAGGGGAAAATTTGGAAAAATCTTAGAAGAGGATTTGGTTGTTAAAAACTTTTAGTTTCTGTCCTGTGGACTGGTGAAACAGTCAGGATGCTTGAGCTGGCAGGTGAAACACAGCAGTGAGTTGAACATATGCAGCGATTCACCTGTAGAGCACCTGAATCACTTCTTAGCTCTCCAGAATGATTTCAGGCATCCAAAACCATCTAACATTTTTTAGAAGAAAGTATAAAATGTTACTAATGATATAAGAGAGAACGTGTCATTTCTGGGCCTTCAGAATATACGTAGATCACGTTTTCAAGCTTTACGTTATAATCATAAAAGATAAAATCTTTTTTTTGTATTTAATAAAAGACCATATGTTGGGTTTTTTTCACCTAATCCTATACCTGTGGGACTCAGCACCCAAGCAACACACAGGTGTTCTTATTGTATTGTTTCTCATTGAAAGATGTTTGTTGAGGGGTTAGAATTGGGAAAATGGAAGGTTTTACCTATTTCTGCATTAGGATATCCTGAAATTATTGTACTTTTATGCAATTTACAGTTCCTGATTTAGAAAACATTAGAAAGTAAGAGGGGCTTTTCCTGAAGTAGCTCACTGGTAGCTAGTGTTCCAAAATATTTGGATAAATTCCAAAGTGTTCAAATAAATTATTCAAATAAATTCAAAGTGTTTGAATAAATTTTCATAATCAGAAAATTTGGAAATTTTAGATAGACATCCAAATTTTCTCCTGAACAGAGACCACATTTCAGACCTTTGAAAATCTCCTTGCCTGTTGCAAATTCTTCAGTAATTTAAGATCCTTTTAATTACAGTCCTCTGGAAAAGAGAAAAAGATTTCACGTGCCCATGGAGAGAGGATTAAACAACGAAAAAGAAAGTCTAAATAATGAAATAAATCTTTCAGTACTTGTGCTACCTGCTAATCTGAATCAGCAAGGAAAGCCCTGGTAGATTAGGAAGAGTGAGAAATATTTGTTCTCTAATGAAACAGCAGCTCTTTGGGGGCAGCAGCTGCAGTCAGGGGCTTGTGACACCAGAAGGGTCCCGTGCTGGGCAGCAGCCCTGGGGGACTGCATGGCCTCTGAATTTCTGGGATGGATTTGTACAGTTGCCGTGTGCATTTTCAGCCACGTTTTCAAAACTGGGAAAGCACAGCTTTGGTTCTTTTGTTAGACCAGCTCCCTGGATGTACAAATAACTAATAAAACATCTGCACTTTGGGGGTGTGTGCCTGGCTTTGCAAATCTGGCTTTTAGATATGAGGCACGGTGCCATTCCTTCAGAGAAGAGAAACCAAACATGTCAGATGCCATTTAAGATACAATTGAGTTGGAGACCAAAAGGGTCTTGTATGATTTTCAGACAAGGCTTCTTTTTTAATTTTCCAATTGGATTTCATGATTGAAGCTTGTTGTGAGAATTCTGAGACTAGCAAATAGCTTTTTATGGAGATTTGAAATACATTTTACACTTGAAAACTCAGTCTAAGCCATCAGTGCAACAACCTGGTGTTTTGTCTCCGTGCCAGTCCCCTGCTGCTCTCTTCCTGGCTAGAGCAAGTAGCACTTGCAAGGCATTTCCAGTGATGTGTGGCCAGAACCAAGCAGGGTACAAGTGGCTAAATGGAGTCTGTTTCATTGACTTCAGCTGAAGTCTCCTCTGCTGACAAATATCATCACCAGTCTGTGTCCAGACTTCAAATAGTGATTCTTACTATTCATCTGATCATCATAACATGGATCATGGCCCTTCTGTATGTGAAAATCCAGCTGTTTTCCACAATAGATGTTGGTTTTGGAAACATACATGGAGCAGGATTTCAGGTAGTCCTGAATTAATCTGCAGTTCCCAGTGCTTACGTTGGCATAAACCACTCTCAAATCACTGCAGTTTCCCTAAATGTCTGCTGAGAGATTCTTACTTGATTCCATTCTTGGTAACACTGCAAAGATTAGCAAACTTACCTGCCAGGCATTTTATGAGCTGCAGAGTTCCTAAGGGCTGACATGTATTTCCTATTGTTTTGTGACTCTTGATGCATCTCTGGACAAATGGGTGGCTTTACTGTTATTTCCCCTCAGAACATAACTGTAATTCAGGAGCTAAATGAAACACTGTAAGCACAGAGCTCCAAAACCTGAATTCTCCCTTGTCAATGGGGAAAAAAAATAAAAAATAATCAGCCTGAGGGTGGCACAGTCTAGCCCTGTAAATAACATCTATTCAGGTGAGTTATCCTGGTCCTGTAGGAAGCAGTTATATGTCAGTTATGATCACCTGTTTTCCCATTTTTTCCTGTGAGTTGCTGAAAATCATACCTTTCCCACAACTAATTGTATTTACTAATTACCTGTGAAAAAGCAATTATCTCCAGGTGAGGCAGTTCTTTGGGAAAGCTTTTTTAATTGGCAAAGATGGAGAAAGAATCTCTTCTATGGATGTTGTTTTTGGAAAAATCGTGCCAAATATTGTACCTGATATATCACATTAGACATATCAGATTGGGTTACATCAGCAATGTTGGATTACACCACATCACCAAGGTAATGTGCTGTGACAGACTTGCAATGCAATGTGTCAGCTGGAAAATGGGGAAAGATGTGATTTCCTGAACAAAATGCTTCTTAAGCTTTGTGGTATTTTCCCCTCTTCCAACTAAAGAAGTGGCTGATTATGTCTGAGGTATCTCTTAGAAGATTAGTTGCCTACTGAAGAATTCTAAACACTTTTTTTATTTGTTTCCAGGTTCTCCATGGATAATTAACTGGAATAGAAAGGTTTTGGGTTTTTTTTTTGCTACTTACATTTCCACACCCAGATTGTAATACATCTGCTTCCTCAAACTTTCAGTAGACTGAGAAAGAATTTCCTGACCAGAGAAAAGTTCTTGCCATTTGCATAGCTCTCTGGCTGGCACCAGATCTTTTACCATAATTCAAGCAATATTATGCTTCATGGAAGGAATGCCAAGGGGCAAGGTCAGAATCTCATGGTAAGGCTGCAGATATAGTAGAAAACATGGCAGCAATGCATATACACATCAGTCAGAACTGGAATTAGAAGATTTCATAGCCTGTAACTTATTTATTGTGCATATCTTCTCCAGGAATATCACTGAAGTACCTTACTGTGCCTTCCTTCATGAGTATGACCTAATCTGCAAGGGTGATAGCAGGGAGATCCTGCAGGCTCTCTTGTCTCTTGGAATGTCAACCTTCAGTGATGTATAGGAAGACAACTTGCACTAGCCAAGGTATTTCTCAAATTCCAAATAAAGGATGACATTGACTCTGGTTACCATGGCTGATGTGTGGCCATCCAACCTCACCAAACAATTGCCATCTGCTCACTGATCTTGGATGAGTTTCTAATTCAGTTGATGGCAAGAAGGTATCTTTGACAGAAGACTTGGTAGTGGTCTTTGTTGAGACTCAGAACAGAGCAGAAAAGGCAGACAGAGGTGCATTTCAGCTATAGCTGTGGAGGTAGGGCACAGAGAGGTGAAACAGCAGTGCAGATGGAAGAGAAAAACTTAAAACTATTAAGCTCTTTATGAAAGAAGGAGCTATGAAATCCATGTAGAAGAAAATATTTTTAGCATCTCTTCACAACTGCATTGTCAGAAATAATATGTGGTATTAATTTTCTTCCTTCCTAGCTGATTTTTTTTAACTGTCCACTTTTTTTTTGTAAGCTATGCAGTGCTGTCTGATATTGAGCCTACTTTCAGGCATACCTGAAACATCAAAAACGAATATACAGAGAATTTCTGAAGAGGAAAGTGTTATACAGTAATAATGAACATATTGTCCTTAAGGTGTGGAGGTTAACAACCCCAAATTGCTTTGGTACTTGTACATACTAAAGAAGAAGAATTTATATGTTTGCTTTCATTTTAGTGGGCTCTTGTGATTCATTACACTGGCACTTTAGAGTTCAGAATAGTCACTTGTCTCCTGCAAAGTAGCACCCTTAACTCTGTTGCTATTTGGTTGCTCATTACTGTCCCAATTCTTTCTTTTTTATTGCTGCACAAATAGACCTTGGTTTCACAGTAACTTGTCTATTGCTGCTTTCTGTAACAGTCATTGTCAGAAGGATCAGGGTTCTGGTGTACTCAGGAAAAATATCAGCTGTGTAAATCTACAATAACATTGCTGTTTAAACAATGCCTTGGATCATTAGAACTAAAAGAAAAAAAGTTTATGTACTGTGGATACTTTACGTTTTACGTTCAATAGGTTTTTTTTTTATAAAATGGTAGCACTCATGTAGAAAGCATTTACGTTTCACTTTGATTTAGTCTTAAGGACAATACAGTCATTTTACAATCTGTCCTGGGAAAGAGAAAGTGCATAATTGCTGTGCCTTAGGAATAGCCTAGGAAATGAATTATGAGTTGAAAGTCTCTAATCTTTCCCTGCCAACTTACACTCCTGCTTGCTTCAAGCAGGTATGAAGACCATTAAGAATAAAGGTGTTTAAAAAGGTATTCAGGTTCCTGAAGATGAAAAAAAGGCTCTCAGTGTTTCAGGGGTTTTCCAGAAAGGAAAGTTGGGCCACTCACATTCATTGAAAACAAGAGGGGCTGCAGGCCTGTTCCCCTCCATCCCTCTGCAAAAACTCCCCTACTATTGTATCCATAAGTTCCTGCAACACATTTATGGACCTGGATCCTAATATTTCTCTTGAAACCCTGGCTCCATACCCAGGTAGTATCCAGGCAGGGTGAGGCTGTCCCATATGTGGAGGTTTGGGTGCAGATACTCACTCTTGAGCCAGGCTCCACAGGTACCTGCACTATATGAGATGAAATGCATCCTGAAGTGTCTATTTGGTCCCTACTAAGTATATGAGAATTCCTTTGGGGCAAGCTCAGAAACAAAGCTTTCTGCTCTGGCAGCTGCATTTCCTCAGGGTATCTATACTTTAAACAAAGCCTTTGTGCTGCTGTCATTGGTTTTCATAAAAATGGTTATTTTCTATCCCCCATTATATATATGTAGTTCAGATTAATAAAAAAACCACCATTATTAGTCTTTTAACCAAATATTAACCTTTCTTTCTATTTATGAGCTGGTATTAATGCACACTAGCCCTTTCTCTGCACCTATTCCAAGCCTTTTCTTTAAACCTGTTATTATTTCTACATTCTATTAATATCTACAGCTGGTACAGCAGCACAATTAAATGCTTTACTTAACATGCAAGGTTATAAGTGATCTCTGTGATAGTAGTGACAGTAAGAAAGTGAATGAGGTTAAACTGATTCTCATTACAATCTGATCTTTACAGTCTCTGGTTGACAGGACCAGTATCAGATGTATATTGCAGGGTTAATTTTAAGAGAGTAAAAAGAACCTTGCTACCTAATGGAGGTATCAGGTGAGAATGGAAGAGCCCACACAAGTCTTTAATCTCTTTCAAGCCAGGACATTAATTGTGCTTTATTCAGTAGTTAAAAGAAATCCTTAATCACACTGTCAACATCTTCTTTTGTGCTCTTCATTTACTTCTGATTATAAATAAGAATCAGCTCTCCTTTGGCAAGACTGGGAAGTAGAGAAGTTCAAGGTCTTCTGTTCCTACTGCAGTAGGAAGATAGTATCTCAGTTCCATAGCTCTGTGGTTGCTGATTTCTTTGGTGGTGAGTTCATAGAGAAACTGTGTTCAGATGTTTTGTTAGATCTAGACAGAAGGGTTCTATGATGAGACTGAAAGAGAAATCACTCACTGGCTTGTGAGTGGAGTCACAGAACAAACTGATGATCCATGTTGGTAAGGGACTGAAATGGTGACTTTCCTGTGCCCAGCAAGACATTTTTTTAAAAAAAGTAAGACAGATAAACAGGTAAATCAGATCATTCTGTGCTTCACTCTGTGAAGAGCAGGAATTTAACACAATTCAAGGAAAAGTAGTAGTGACTACTGCATGACAAAGGTTTCTACAGAAACTACAAGGTAATGCTCAGTTCTGGATAGATTTACAAAGGCTGTGATCAGCAGGTATTCCAAGGCAGAGCTGTGAGTTTCAAAAAACTTGAGAATATGCCTGAATTCCAAGGCTTCAGGGCAGATACCACATCTGAGTCAGCGTTGTAACAGCAATGCCAAGGGCTTGACAGAAAAAAAACAGAGTCCAACCACCCACTCCCATTCAGGATGATTTCTTCTTTTGAAGAAATCTTCACTCAGGAAAGCACTGAAGGACTCCAGCACACAGACCAGGTGGTGAGGAAGCTGCAAGAAGTTAATTGCAGATAAGCAAGACTACAACTAGCAGTGAGGTATCTCTGGGTAAGGGAAGGGGGATGAAGACTTTAGAGGAAATGAAAAGTTTCCACCTGGTTTGAAAATATTAATATGAAGACCTCAGCACAGCAGTGCCTTGTGAGCACCCTCTTTTCAGGCTGCTGGAGATTTGCATTGCTAAGCTGCTTGCTTCAAATATCTCCCAGGCTTCTAAGGAAAAGAAGCAGATGTATCCTTCCAGGGCAAGGTGATAAGGTGTTTGAGTAATTTTACCTCTGGGTCCTACACTATGGCCGTACGGGATGTGAAGCCTTGGGGCTCCCGGATAGAAAACTCCTCAGCATTAATTACAGAGAGCTGATTTCTAACCACTGTATCCTTGATAAGTAGCACATGAGTAGGAGGGCAAAATAACAATTGCTTTGGGCTTGTAGAAGGTTTTGCACTACTGCTACCCCAATTATTTCCTTTTTTACATATGTTCAGCAGTCTCTCACCTCTGTAATTACTGCACTGAACACTGCAGCTGTTAGACACTAGACTTTTAACAAGCCATCATTACTTGCACTTGCTATCTTACACTTGAACAATGTCTATGAGAGCAGTGTAACTTCTTCACAACAAACTCATAGGTTTGTGTATAGACACGTATGTAAAAGCTGGTTGCAGCCACAAGGAACAGTGAAGAAGCCAAGGACACAGCTGCAGAATGTGGAAACTGATGCCCACTACGGTCATGATTTAAATATTCTAGTTAAAATTTATTTATACTATATATAGATCTACTGGGAACACATTTCCTTTCTTGAGAAATAGTGGCTGGGGATGCTGTCCAAGAAAAGCTGAGCCCTTACATGAGGAAGGTAACTGCCAAATTAGAAAACATGTAGATACCTGAAAGCCTCTGAAGTCTTATGTTGATATCAGATGTGAGGACAGCTATGTATTTGCTGTCCTTGAACACCTAAAGAAATGGGGAAGGCAGGTTGAGATCTGCCTTTTCCCATCTTCCCCTTTGCTTGGCAGTTTCTGTCCCAGTCTCTGTGCTCTTGTAAGGGTGCTGAATACTAAAAAGAGGTAATTTTGTCTATACCTGGGCAAGAAGGAGCATGGTGGGCCAGGTTATCTGATTAGCTGGTGGATTTTTTGTTCTAACCCCAGGTGGCCAGGCAGAGCAGGCATTTAAAAACTCATCCATCTCTTGTCTTACTGTCTTTGGATTTGCATAATTAAAAGTGAATTACTTGCTGTATTTTTAATATATGCAGTGAGAATGCATGAAAAGCTGAAAAATTACAGCACTCCAGTAATTCATGTCATGTCCCATTCAGAATTACAGCTTTCCAGTGCCAGCTCAAACATCGAGGATTCCCTGCCACTGTACAGCTATAATTGCTGAATTAATAACATTTTGGAGAGTGGCTGCACAGGATTCCTGACCCAGGTAATAGAAATACTCATGTGAAAGTTGATACATGTGACTTAATCTATTTCATATCAGGCTCAAATAGTGAAGAGCATGTTTGCCATGGCATAGGAGGTTATGAGAGCTGAGGCAAGGTGTTACTTTTCAGATTTATCTCGAGAATTAGAAATTAAATTTCCAGAGACCGGCCAGTCTAGCTTTTCTTCTACCAGGGAACTTGCACCCCAAACCTGCTGGTTTGCTCTGCACTTCTGGGGGGCAGACTTCTGCAAAGGTGGGGAGAGTGTAAAGGGAGATGGTGAAAAGCTTCTGCTAACATTTCATTACTCCAGAATCTGATTAGCAAAAACCAAAAAAACACAATACCTTCCTCTCACCTGCTGAATCAGGAATAAATTCTGCAGCTGTTGCTCTTCACAAAACAGTGTCTCATGGCCCCCGCAGCTATCTATGGAACTCATTAGGACAGGGATAAAAAGACTGCTGTTTCAAAACAGGATGATAGGAAGGTAACCAAAGTGGCATGAGCTGGATGAAATGCTAATGCCTGTTATTTATTTATTCTTTGTTCTTTCCCAAAGAAAAAGCCTGGCAACTGGTGACATTTACCATGACTTCCTGGGACCCTGATGAAGTGACCATCTGAAGCTGTGGTACTTTACATGTATTTCAGTAGGTTTTGTGATTCTTCATCACCATTGTAGGTTGATTCAGGTTATTAGTGAGCAGTTGGTCCATGTCAAAAGATCTGCTTGTACCAAGGAATTGATTTTGTGATTGATTTCACATTTCAAAGCTCAGGTGAAGCAAAAGCCAAGATGTGTGACTACTCCAGATGTTGGGCTTCTCTGCTCAGGGCAATGTTCTGAGGTAGGGATCTTTGCAATAGTTTCACTGAGGTTGTGTGTACCTTGTAAGTAAAAAGAACTGGCAGTTTCCAGGGTTGGCAATCTGGTCTCTTTCATAAGAAATACCATCATTAATTAAAATCTCCCTTTTTTCTAATTATTTCAGCTCTAATTCTCTCACAGTTTCAGAAATAGTAACATCCCGTTGTGCTAGGAAGAGTTCATTTTTTCTCCTTTTTTTTTTCTTTGTCATTGCCATCATTCTCTGCCCTCTCATGGCTTAAGGTAATTAAACTTCCAAAGTCTGGTCACCTCTCTGAAATATTTAAACATGATCAAAGAGGTTTTCATATTTCTTTTGCTTGCAAAGCTCCATGAGAGATTTGAACATAAAGGCTGTGTTTTGCCTTCTGCAAATAACTACAGGAGAGGGGCCAGGCCTGGTGAGGGATCAGTTCTTTCCACTCTGGCTCACTATTACCCAGACCCTGTGCTGCCAAGTTACTATTTCAAGAGCAAATATTTCAAGCCTTTTAGCTTCTAGGCTTTGTGAAGGTATTTAACCTGATCTTTGTAATTGCATCTTTGCCATTTAACACTAAGGTTAAAGCATTTACTGTTGGATGATAATAATTCTCTCAGCTGAATGTCTGCATCCAGCAGGTTATTTATGCAGAATATTCTCATAGTAGATACTCACTGAAATTTATACCTGCATAAAGGCATGTATGCAGAGCAGCTTGGGAGAAGAACATTAAAGAAAGGGAGAAAACTCTTCTGAAAATCATCTATGTAGAGCACTACTACCCCAAAGGGCTAAATAAAAACCTGGGTATTTTGAGAAAGAATCTGTATAAAACTGCAGTCTGAAGGCAAAAGGAGATCCTGCTTTGGGCAACTTGAGGCTGAACTGGGAGGGGATCTTTCTAGGCTTTCAGCAAAGCTATGATTTGTATCAGTTCATTAGGAAATCTGTGTTTTCTGTGTAGGCATTTAGCTTGCTGGCTGCTGTTTTCTTGAGATTTCTTCTATTAAGTGTCAAGCTTTGGTACCGGAAAATACTAAACACAGCTAAAGGTCAAAGTAAATCATGAATGAAATTGTACAAACTGATGTCCAGTGAAGGATGAAACAGAATGTCCAAGGCTAGTTCTCATAAATGCTCTCCCTGGATAAGAGGCCATCCATGCCCTCTCAGAGAAACCCCCAGGTGTGCACCTCGGAGGTGCAGGTGTACTACCTCCCTTACTGCTAGAAGTTGAGGATATGACTGGAATGCCCACAAATTTCACTCTTAAAATAGACAGTGGTTCTTGAATCATCCCAGGCACTTGGGGAACTTGATGGAATGCTTTGTTTTTGAGAAAAGAATCCTACTTCTTCCTCCAAAAACATAGAGATGGGGTGATCCTAGCTATCTGTGAAGGTCTCTTCAACTGCAGCTTGGCTTACACTGGGAAACAAGCAGAAACAACCCAGCTCTTTTCTTGCTTGTTAGCTTATGTGATGAGGGAAGGCAATGGAGCTTTACTACCTGTTGTAAGCACAGCAGTGCAGTCTATGGGACAATTCAGAGGCTGAGAGGGTCTGTCAGATCTGACCTTCTGATCCATGTGCTGGTATTTGATTCTTGCCTTGATCCAGTGTGCAAAAGCTTTCTGGTTTCCAAAGACAGCCAATATGATGCCAACCACAGCTTGCCATCCATAGTGCATTTACAAGCATAACTTTTGATACCAACACCTTGAGTGGCTGTTAGAGCCTGGTGTCTGTCAAACCCATTACATCCTCAATGGGCAAAACACCTGTGCAGGAAGGGCAGTGGGGGGATAACAGAGAGCATCCATCCCCCACTTAGTGTCCAACACCATGACACTGAGCCACAAAGACAACAGGATTTACAGCCCCTGTGTCCTGTATTTCTCTCTGGATATGTGGAGAGCTCATTTGTCTGGTTGCTGAGGTGCCTATTTAATAGAGTTTGTAGGAACGTTAATACCTTTACTACACACAGATATACATATTCAGAGAGGCTTTGTGATCATATAAAACTTAAGAAAGCATGAAAGGAATCACTTTTTACTGGGTACTTGCAGTGTTTTCAGTAGCAGGAAGGAGTGGCAGAATTAAAGTGAAGGAAAAATGCGTGTCCACAGATCACAAGCAGAAAAGTAGGTATTTTGAAATACTTTGATAGTAATAGGAGTGTTGTCTCCTCTCCAGTTCTGGGCTTTTTAAAGCTCAGCAGGCAGCAAAAATGAAATGTTTTACTGTTTTATCAAGTGCAGCAAAGTCACTGCTATTATATTTGCAATTTCATGACCTGGTAAACAGATACCTTTGTGCTTAAGGGTCTAAGTGTCAGTGGTGTAGAAAACAGATGATTATGCTGCTTTGTGAAACAGAAGATTCTTTGTGAGAAATATATCATACCTGAAGCAGCATTACTTGATATTTGCCCTTGTAGAGCATGATCCTGTGGCCAATGTTTTTAGAGAGATCAAGAATAAAGGAAAATGGTTGGACAGTTAATCTAGGGATTTATATAGTTTAGTGCAGGCTGTATGGAATATGTACTGCTCTCAGCACCCCATGACACTATTGGATTATTGCCTTGCTCCAGTGTACAAAGTCTTTCTGATTTCTTAAGGCCAGCCAATGCACTTTCTGGCAAAGCTTGCCCAGGCTTCCAATAACAACACCTCTGGTGCCTGTTAGACTCTGAAACAAAGGTGCCTGACAAGCCAATTGGAAACCTGAGTTTTCTTCGTTGCTGCATTGGACCATTTGCAAATACTGTAGACCTGGTGTAGCTAATTTTATAAATGAATTGGAGATAGGAGAGAAATATGGTTGCAGCAGGAGACCCTACCTGATTGTAGGTTTCCACAGGAAGCTCTTGATTTCACCAATAAATGGTAGCTTTATGCTCTTCTCTCTGTCTTACCTAATGGGTTATTGACACTATTACATTTATTTTCAAACACAGTCATTAGAACATTTAATTTGCAGCAGTTGTAATTTATATTTGTAATTTTGTCTAAGATCAATAAAGGAAACGGAAGAGATTTATAGTTCTAGTTTCAACTAAGATAAATTGAAACAATCTCTGTTTCCCTGAAAAGCTTTATTTAAGCAGCATTTTAAAAGAACAAAATTAATTTGATGAGATATTTGCATGCAAGTATGGGTAAGTAATCCCTTGTGTCTGGAAGAAATATTGGAAAGTGTGAACATGGTCAGTGTGTTCTTTGAAATACAAATAAACTTCTGGGAAATACTGCCTTAGTGTAGGATCTAAGGGGAGTCAAGTAACCATTTCAAAATATTTTGTAACAGCAGCAGCCAATAAATATCCTTGAGATCTGTTGTGATAATACTTCATAATAAGATTGTAGCTGCATGTTTTAAATCCTGTCAGGATCAGTCTGAGTGTGTAAAGAAAAATCCTGAAAACAAGCTTCCCTCTTACTTTACAGCAGTCCTTGAGCATGGCTTGAAGAAATGTGGTGTTAATTTTTGAAAAGTCTGTGTTCATTTATGAAATATTCATGTTCCAAGCACTGCCTCCTGCATGGGGAAGAGGTGTCTCTCCCACCCAGTGGTCTCTGCTGGGCAGAAGAGGAAGGAGCACACTCAGACCAGCTCAGGGTTGTTGGAACAACTTCAAGATGAGTGCTGCAGAACAAAGAAACACCTAATGAACCTTCCTCCTCTTGACCAGCAGAAGGACAGGTACCAATTAGGTGCCCCAAAAAGCTGAAGACTGAGGATGGAGAGGCATCATTGCAGCTGGCCCAGAGCAGAGCAGTTTGTGGATATGCTCAGCCCTTTCACTCTGCAGCCTTTCTAACAGGATCTCTTTGAGGAAGGGAGTATATTCTTTCTCCACTCTGTTGATTTGATTTATACCTAATCCAGCTGCCTTTTGCCAATGGGCTGCTGGTATCACTCTGCCAGGGCACAAATTACTCTCTCCTGTGATGTAGCCAGGCTTAAAATTTCTGCTGCTTTGCATAAAGCTCCACTTCCCACTGTTGTGTGAGAGAAAATGAAAATGGCAGATCTCATACTGAAGAGAAAGGTGATTTCTCCTTCTCTGTGGGACACGGGGAAAAATTCCTCAATAAGACCTACTGGGAAGTTGTGTGTGTAGGGGGTGTTATAAGTTTTTCAATATTTCAGTGTTTTGACTTGGAATTTTGCCAAACTGCTGGACCCTTTGTGGGTTTCATTCAGCTCAGAGCTTATGTCTTCAGCCTGCATTTGTCTCAGAGCTACTGGATTTGTGATGCTCATGGACCGACGTGAATGGGGTTTATATGTAGCATGGTGAAAGGAAGAGAATGGGAAAAACATTCCAGGCTGCACATGGCTCATCTTCCTGGATGAGCTCATTCTGGAAAGGTTCAAGGTGCATTCTGCAGACACTTTTCCCTATAGTGTGCAATCCAGGATGGAAGTTGCTGTTTGTAATCTGTGCTATTCTTAGATTGCTAAAGAGAGGGGGGGGAAAGGGAGGGAGAAAAAGGGAAAACTCCCCATTATCTACACTTCTTCCTGTCATATGCCATGCAAGTTACAAAGAAAGAAAGAGAACCTGACCCATCTCTGTGTATGCCACATTTCATAAGGAGGATTCATCTTTGAATGCAACTGACAAAGGGAGTTAGAGACTATGCTGCAAGAGACTTATTTTCTCCTTTTTGTTACTGTGGCTGGTTGTTTGAATTTAATTAATTTAATATGGTTTTAATAGTGCAGTGCTGCCATCTCTACAGTATCTTGTAAACAACAATCTTTGCTGTAAGCAGTCAACCAGCAGCCTGTGTCTCCTCATTGCAGGGGTCGAATGTTACAATTATGATCTTGGACTTCACGTGACTGATGTCTGTGTTACAACAAATTGCTGTATGGGCCACAGGACTCTAACACCTGTAGTTATGTCTGTTATTATAACTGCTATTGCTAATATTGGTATCCACATTAAGACGATTACTAAATAGGTCAACAATTGTTGACATAGGGTGCTAGCACCCGAACATAGAAATCTGCAGAAGAGGAGAGGCCTTCTGAGGATCTTGTCTTTCAAATGGGTAATACAGAAATAAACTTATCATGGAAAAAAGATTACTTGAGAGGCAGGGAGACACACTTAGCATCACATGGTGAAGTTAATAGAACAGAATAGTAGTCTGTAATCCTGAATCACTTCTAGGCTCACATCATTATCCTGCTCCTCCAAACAAATCTGTGGCATTCTGAAGCCCCAGATGCTTTGTTTATTGTGTGCAATCAGTTCAACTTGTCATTTCACCTAGACTTTCTATTACCCAGTGTTTTCCTTAGGAGCATAAGATTCAGGTGAAAGATTTCTCTGAAATGAATAGCTATTTGTGAGTCAGTGCATGGTATTGGATTTCACCTGCTGTGGTTTTTGGAGGAGAGAAATGTAGAAGGAACAATAGATTACACAGCCAGATTTAAATGACTGGTAGGCTAGTCTGAGGGCTTGCCAGGACCATGTGGTGTCCTGTGGTCAGCCTGCCAGACTCTGACTGCAAGCTTGCAGGGATACAGCCCACATAGAGGGAGATTTGTCTATACTTTTGTAATCATTAATGAGACTGCAGGAGTCAATTTCTTTCCAGACTTTGTTTGTATATCCCTGGTATCTGTCTTCTATTATTGCTGTATAAATACTGTGTGGGAGTGTAAGGAGGAATGGCCAACTTAACCTACAACAAAATCTTTTAGTAAGGAAGGTTTACTTCTGCTAAGGTGGTCTTCTACTAAGCATCAGCAGAGAAGCTTTTAATCCCCAACCCAGAAGAGTCAAAGCATCTGGAGTGTCTTTAGCGCTGCATTCCACCTCTGATTTTGGAGAGATGATTATGACCAAGGAAAACACCCTCAAATTTAATATTCCCTAAAGAAGTGCTGGATTTTTTGGAACCATTTTCAGGGTTCTCTCTGGTGGTTGAATACACAGCTGAACTGACTTCTGGAGCCCATCACTTCAGTTTGCTGATCAGCAGTGTTTGGGAGTCCCTATTGCAGCCTGGAGACTGGCAGCCCTTTTCTCATGCGCTTTGCCAGCTGGGAGGGTGGGATAGAGAGAGTGGAGAAGATGTTCATGGCTTGGGTCCCTGGGGTGAATAAATGAAAGAAAGGGATGTTCAAGAGGTATGTGCTGTTAAGGCAACGTTTCAAGTTGCTAAATAATAGGCAGCATTGTGAAGCTTCTCCAGGGAGGAGGCTTCCGGTGGTAGCGCTGGTTCTGCCTCCCTGCTGAGAGTCATTGTGAGCTCCAGTTCAGAGAGATTGGTACCAAGGAAAAAGCATTGAGATAACCTTGAAAAATCAGAAGAGAGAGGAGGAAAAAAAAAGGGAAAGTTTCATATGCTGAAAAGAGCAGAAGTGCCTCACCCTAAAAGCATTCTGTAAAGGAACTCCTATGCTTCCCAGCTGTATGGCTTTGTCAAGGACACTGCCTTCTAAGGGTGGGGAGATGTGCTGAGATTTAAGGACTTTATATATTGTGCTACAAAACCTAAACCACTGACTGGTATGCTGCCAGTCTACAACACAAGTCATCAAGGCTATGCAAATGTTTTTAAATCTTATGCTTGCAATTATAAGAAACAGTACTTTGTACTGCCTGGGGAGAAATTGTATGCAGTGATTTCCTTTCTCTAAGCATGCAGGTCTCTAGTGTTGGGAGCACTGACATCTATTCAAGCATGGTTTACTTTTATAGGAGTCATGGAATGGGAATTCTGTGGTGTTTGCTAGCTACTGGGCCTTCTTTTCTTGGAGATAAACATATATAGTGTTATTAAGAAGGACCCTTCAAGTTGCTGTTCTGATTTATGTTCCTATCTACATCATTGCATGCATTTAGTGTTGTTTAAAGGCACACAGCCCTGGCCACCTAAGCTATTTATCCAGAGTGAAATTCCTCTCTCTAGAGGGAATGCCAAAGGCACTAATTGTCAGTGACACTGATGCACACAAAAAAACCCCCTTTTTTCTGTGTTTAGCCAGAGTAATTCCATCATGTGAAGGAGAACATCTGAAAAGGAAGCTTATTTGGAGAATTTATCTGACATGGGCAATGCAACTTCAGCTTGAGGACCTGGAACAACCAAGTGAAGGTGAGGAGAAGAATGGCAGTACTGTCAGACATGGAGATTTCTCTTATGCTTTATCTGTGCTCTATAGCCAAACACTCTTTGTGGAGCAATCTTGAGAACTGAACTGTGCAATCAGAAGTGACCAATAACCTTTGTTTTGTCAGATGAAGCAGTAGGTTAATGACAGTGTCCTTGTGGGGTGAGTTCTGAACAATTTAAGACAGGAGCTCAGGGCAGGCACACATCTCTGCATTAAGGATCATCACCATCCCCACCATCAGAATGTAGGACTCAAATGTCAAAGACTTTTGATCATTTTTTACTAATCTCAATTAGTTTAAAAGTATCTAATATATTCAGCTGAGCAACATTATCTGCCTGCTCTCTTTGGTGAGTTGATAGCCAGACCTGTCATCTGCTGGTCCAAGGATAATTGGTACCTTCTATCCTTAAGCTGTCAGTGATGCTGATGATCCTTTTGTTATTATTTTAGGAACACAAAGAGAGAGATATCTTGTAACAGAAAAATACTTCTCTAACCTTGCATGTTGGCTTTAAATGTGATCCTAACCTACGACTGTGTTACAAGTTGCAAAATGCCTTCCAAAAACAGAATTCATAGAAGTTACCAACTTGTTATCAACAGCCTATAAAGAATAATCTTGAAAAGGCATTTTTATTTACTTATTTTCTTCTGTGAAAAAGGTGATGCTAGGGGGGGAAAACTGAATTTAACAACAAGCTGGGTTTTGATTTGATATTTTATATTCCTTTAACAACTGTTTAAGTAAGTACTGTCCTCCAGCCTTACCTTCAAAATCCCAGAGAGCAAAAATCCCACTTAATCTAAGGGAAGACTTGACCCAGTGTTTATTCTGCTATAGTGTTCTACAGAAATGGCTATGGGGCATCTACTCAAGAAATGTGACAAACAAATTTATTTTAATTACAACAATTTCTGTTTGTTAAAATGCTCCCTCATCAGTTAATCCTGTTATTGAATTGCTTTGTGTCTCTTCCTAATGCACTCAGGCAATGTTTATTTAATTTCATTGACAGCAAGTGTGAATTTATAGGACTCTAATTCACACTTTTAGTGAAAGGAAAAAAAACAACAATGTGAAACTATATTATTAGCTGCAAAAGTGAAGTAGGGAAATTCATCAGAGCAAACTGAATATTCAATTTTAATAGTTTTCCTCATCAGGGTCTCTTAATGGGGTTTCTTATGCAATCACTCTAGGCCATTGAAGCTGCCCATTGTGAGAACTTGTCAGACTCCACTGAAATAAATCCAAGTGTTAGAGGAGGGTTTTTTAAAATGTAACCTGTTCACTTCCTTCTCTCTTTGATATAACTTTTTCTGCATTCAAAAATACTGAGTTTGCAAAAGATCTCTGTCCTCAGACCACTTGTGGTTCCTGAAGAGCTGGTCTGCATTTACGGATAAGAAAGGTGCCTCCAGCTAAGCTGGTGACAATTCTTGCTTAGCTTTTGTGTGCTAGGGTCTGAGGAAAATAGAGTCCTCAAATAACTTTATCTCAAAGAAAACTAACCAAACAAAAATACCCCTCAAGACTCCTATCACACCTCATCCTCTCTGGTTTAGGAGGCTTTAATGTGTGAAGGTGACATCTCCAAATGAAGGGAAGACTGGGTTTTTTTCAGACCCCAGCACCACAGGGTAACTCTGAAAAACCTAGTGAGGCTGAAATTAATGTTATCTGATTTCACTAAAGGGCAACAGCTGTCTTCTCATGGCTTGTTTGCTGGTGGACTACAATGAGCCCAGAGGTAACCAGTTTCTACTCCTTCCTCCCTTGAAGGAGGAACCCTCACCTCTTGGTGAGTTCATCCCCAGGTGTGTGACATGTGTGGAACTGGCAGTGGTTCATGGGATGCATCTTCCTCCTACTCTCTGTCCCTGTGGGATCCACGAGTCCTGCCACAACTTCCACATGGTGGAAGATTCCCACCAAACCACCATCTACAGAAGTTCAGTGAGCAAGAGGCAACAGTGAGGTCTGATCTCTACAAGAGGTGAGCATCCAGTTGCAACAGAGTCCCAGCATTTTGCAGCCTTTGGGGAGGGAGCAGAGGCAGAAGGGGTTTCTGTGGGGTGGGGAAGGACATTGAGGAGTGAAGTGGGATCTGACTGCGTGAGCTACCTGGCCATAGGAAAAGAGGCTGTGTTTAGGCTCTGGGCTTTTAAGAAAGTACTCTGCTGAAAGCTGAGTATAATGCCTGTGAGGTGACAAGATTCCTGTGCTATAATAAATAAAGGTAAGTGCTATGCCAAGAATTAATAAATAGAGTTTATTTGTCCAGATAATCACCCCTCATTACAGAAATCAAAGTCACCAGTGAACTTTGGCCTCACTGTGTGAAGCTTTTACAATGCAGTGATTATTATCAGATCTCAATAACTTCCAGAAATGTGTAAGTAGCATCAACAACAGCTATCACACAATTTCATTGGGCTTTCAGATAAGTATCTGGAAGTAGAACCAGGTTTTAGACTATAAAGAATGCAATTACCATGTTAAATATCTCTGCACAGGGAACAGGAAGATTAATTTTTGTAGGTCTATTTTTGTGATTTTTCACATGTTGGGAGAGGTATGTAAAAAGCTGGCAACAATACAGTAGGAATAAATGAAATGCTGCTGATAGCTAATTAAAAAAATCACAACCAGGTAGCAAAAGTATTCAAAAAATCAAAATCTCTTGTACTTTTAAATAATGCTGTACTTTTGATATGGTTTCCAAAAAGAAAGAGAAGAACTACTTATGTTATTATTTCTTAATGAAGTCTAAACCAGCGTTTTCAAAGCAAGACAGTCTCAGAAGTCCAGAGAATAGAAAAAAATACACATTTTTCTTTCCCTTTATCCTGTATTTATCGTTATAACACTTGTGAGTGTATTTATTATTACCTGCCAATTCCTGTATTCTACTGTACAGAAATAGTGTGTTTTATAGCTTAATTTCCAGCTCATTCACTGCTAATGGGGCTTGTAGAGTTGGCCCAATAGAAAATGAACTTTTCTTAATGATGTGAATATGTGACTAATGAAATCCAGTTTAAGAAAAGAGTTATAATCTGGCAAATCTACCACAGAGCTGGGCTTATTCTGGGGAAAAGCAGTAGTGTTTTGGCACAGAATCAGCAGGAGATTTACATCAAGTGGCTGTTGACCTTCTCTTTTCCTTTAAAACTTGATCTGAGCTGAATGTTTGTAGCTGTGCTACATCTGGGAGGCAGAGGGAGGGATGAGAGATCAGCTGCAGGCTGCACAGTGGTGTGCAGCATCATATCAAAATCAAGATGGACTTGATAACTCTAATTAGTATTATCTCCCTATAGCATGCTGCCAGAGATGTTGCTAAGATGCTGTGTGGGTCGGCAAGGTGGCAAAACAGCAAAGAGCAATCAGCAAGAGGAGTAGAAGCAAACCCTCTAAAGGTCATATTCCACGTTTTTCCTGTGTCTCAAGCATTAGAGATATTGAGCTTATGTTTTAGACTGGAGGTAAGGTATGGAAAAAAATCCATCAATTTTTAGATCTTGTTACAAATTAATCTATTCACCAGGCAATAAGTTTTAAAGTGAGTTCAGGCTTGAGGCATCCTACTGATCCCTGCAAGCAAGAGCAAAGTCCCAGCACTGTCACACGCAGCCCGTCCCAGCTCTGCAGCTCCCTGCAACAGCAACAGATTGGTGGCAAATTTTAATGGCCCATTAATAGAACTGGCCACATTTATATAAATGCTATGAATATTGACATCTCCTGCATCATATTCCTGAGGTGTCTGGGGTTTTGTGCCAAAGGTATTGAGACTGTTAAAAGTGTTGCATGGTATTTTCAGGTTTGTGGGGTGGGGGGATGGATGGAGGGAGGGTGTGGGATGTAGGGTGGGAGAGAGGAGGAAGGCTGCAAAGGGGAACTCTAGAATATTTAGCTGTGTTTCCTTAAACTGGACTTGTCTAGAAGTAACATGGAGGCCATAAATTTCTTGCCACAATGACCTCAGATATTTTTCTGAGGCTGAATGAAGTCCTTTCATGTATCTGTACACATAAGAACTCTGATTTTAAACCAGCCTTACTCCATACTCCACAGTCTCTCCTTGAGGAGACAGATTTAAGACCACTCCATTGGCATCTGTTTTAATGGCAGAAGTATGATTTAATGACAAAAAATTAATTTTAGCTAGTAGTAGCAAGTAAGGAATTTTTTTCTTGTATTTTCCTTTTTGCGAAAAGGATGGCACTAGGTTTCCCCTTACTAATAATCATCACCTGTGACTTGAAAGATGACATTTCTTGGCACCCTTTTCCTGCTGTTGCTTTTCCCCTGAGCATCAATATTAAATGTTCAAGAGGAAAACTCTTTCAACAACCAGTTTTCCAAAATAAAGTAGGGGAAAAAAAAAAGTTGAGGGGGATTTATCCCCAAGTGTTGCCGATGACACTACAGGAACATTATTTCTTTTAAAAGCATGTATCTTGGCAGAGCTTTCATCAATTGCACCCAAGGGTTAAGAGACCTTATATGAGAGCTGCAGAATTGCAAAGAAAACATTTCTGAGGAAGGTTAAGGCCTGGGTTACTCACCTGTCTACCCTCCATCACCAAATAGATGATCCCGGAGTCTTCTGACATAAAATCAGTTGTAAGTCCATTGTGGTGCCTTGGCTGTGTCAGTGAGGAGCTTACATCTTAACCACCAGGATGACTTGTGTGGGATGCTTTCTCCATGAAAAGTCCTCTGTGTAGACAACTCTGCCTGTAGCTTGTTGTTTTGCCTTGATGTTTTAATAAGCTTTAGCTCTGCTGTCACACAGTGAATTCCTCTCTCTGTTGGTGCTGTTGAGGAGCTTCCTTCTGCACAACTCTCCATCTGCATAAATCTTTTTAGGCATCAGATTTAGTGATCAGTGCTGGATCCTTAGCACAGCTGAATGCCACTGGTTCCTGTCAGGGTCCATATTTCCCTTGTGCACTGGGGGTGAGAGCTGCCATGACACCCACAGGCAGGAAGGAGTTAGCAAGAACCATAGGTATTGAGGTGACTTTGGGTGAATCCCTTTGCAGCCTTCCCTGTCATCTGGAAAATAGAAATAATACCATCCTCCTATCAGAGGTTTTCTGATAAATGTCTCTTGCTTTCAGGAAGTGTTTGAATTTCACTTAGTCTTACTAATACGATTAGCTAAAGTGGATAGATAAAAGCTGATGAGTATCCCTTCCATGAACAGAATTCTGTGTTTTGATGATGGTGAGCACTCAGCAGCTCTCAGTCCTGTCACTTGCATAGAATAAAAAGAGATGGTTTTAACTGTTTATGCCACAGCTAGAAAAACAGATGCTGAATATGCTCAGGAAATGTGTGTTTAAAAAAAAATAAAATAAAATTGGGGAGCTGTAATGTAGAAGTTTGTCTTTAACTTCTGAATAATTTACACAGACCTTTGAAATCCTTTCCATCACTGGTTTTGGGGCTTTTAATTAAGAAACAGATCAGTATTGTAGTCACTGGGGATTTCCAGTTGGTACTTAATTTATGGGGATCTCTGTATCCTCTCCATGCTCCTGGGGTACATTTCTGCAGGACCAGTAGAGCTGCTGGGAGCTGCAGCTGAAGTACCAGAACTGCTCTGCTGTAAATGTGTGCATAGAGGGATTGCAGCTGTGCAGCCCTTCCTCTGCTCTTCCCATATGCTTTTGAGATGCATTGGCTCCCATCATATTTGCAAACCAATGTTATTAATGTTATTTATAGGGCAGTAGCTAACCAGATACTCTCAGAAGCAGGAGCTGAAGGTAAGCATATGGTAACATATGAGGTATAAATTCATTATCCACTTGGAAAGGGCAGTAGTCTTATTAGAATGGTAGAAAAAGAAAGGCTTTTCTCCCAGAGAAAAGGCCTTGGGTATTTATTTTGAAGGCTGAGGACCATAAAGAAAGGAATAGATCTCTCTTTTTCACATGTGTATCCTTTAGGAAGAAAGAAGTGTTGGCATTCAGCAGAAAAGTCAGAATTTATGCTGAAAACCAGTACTTCAGTTTATTTACTCAAAACAATAGCTATACATGAAAAATAATTTTGGTGGAAATGTGTCTTTGTGTATCATCTCACAGGAGACACAAATAAAAAATTCTTTCTGTGTTTTATTTTTTTAACTTCATAGAAGGTTGTGCTTTAAAGAGAGCTTTGACTATTACTAAAACAGAAAATGTTTTCATTAAAAAAAAAAAAAAGGGAGAGTGAAAAAAAAAGACTTAGAAAACTCTTTCAAAATCAAAAAGTTCTTTCTTTGTGACTATTTCTGTGGGACCCTTTCATGTCCATGTCCTCTGGACATTTCAGCAGAGAGTGAGGCTGGCACAGAGGCTGGGGAAGAGCAGGTTTTGCACAAGTTGTGCATTGCATAGTGCTGTGCTGGAAGCCATGGGGAGTGAGGCTGGCCAGGTTCATCACTGG
This sequence comes from Calypte anna, assembly GCF_003957555.1. Taxonomy (NCBI): domain Eukaryota; kingdom Metazoa; phylum Chordata; class Aves; order Apodiformes; family Trochilidae; genus Calypte; species Calypte anna. The sequence continues at coordinate 6,634,780 of NC_044260.1, read as the reverse complement.
GCTAATCAGAAAAGGGAAAAAAGCATGGCAGAGCAAATTTTGACAGTTATGCCAAACTAATTTGAATTAGACAAACCTTTGATGTCTACAAAGCTAGACTTGATATCCTGGAGGGAGCAAGTTTTCCCATTATATCTTCATTTAATAATATTTTTACTCTAGGTTGGGCAGAAATAACACATAAATGGCTTTTTACAGACTCATATGCTTCCTTCTGAACTCCCAGGGAATGAATGCAGAGTTCAAGCCAGGCAAAAACCTGAAGAACAGGTAACACCAAATTGTGACTCTTATACCTTGCTTACTTAGGTGTGGTTCTATGGGGAGAAGGTTCATTTCTGAAAGCTTGCTCTGAATCCTTACACAAGTTGCAACACATAATAAGAAAAATTTATAAAATGAGGGGGAAATCTTCAACTGATGCAAGGGATTTGCTGTGTTGAATTTCTGGTGGTTCTGTCAGAGATAAATGTAAATTCAACTGATAATCTGTGAGGAAGGTCAACACAGAGGAGACAAAGTACATTTTTAATTTGCACACTTATGTAGCTTGTGGCAGGTGTTGAAACTGGCATCACTGATGAAAGAAAAACACAAAATATATGGAAAATATGTCATGCACTCGAAAATTATGCAACATGACACACGGAGACTTAATGAAGAGGATTTTATACTTCAGCAAGAAAGCTCCTACCCCTGCTGATTAGCTGACATTTGTGGTCAAATATTTCCCAAAGGTAATGGAAGTTTTATAATTAGGCCCTCAATCAAAGATGCCTTTCTGCTCATGCCTCACCCTGTACAGCTTTGCAGTGAGGAGGTTTTCAATTGTGGGTGTGATGCTTGATGTAGCCAGAAGTAACTGGAGTAAAGGCAGAACTGGGTTCAGTCCAGGTGTGTTTGCTTAGCACTGAAGCTTTTGAGTCAACCTTCCAATTCAGTGAATTCATCAGGGTCATCAAGCATTCATTAGATGAATGGGAATATGTATATTTGCAAGAAGACCTTTGTCACTGGCACAAAGCATGACTGTGTTGCCTGGGACATGACAGGGATGGCCTCGTGCCTCCTGGCTCTCCCACTGTGCTGGGAGTGCTGACAGGGAGCAGTGACAAGTCCTGCCCAAGAATTGCTTTTCTCACACAGCATTGTTGTAATTTCAGAGACTTTCCTGACGGCAAATGCCTTGTGTGGAATGAAACCTTGCTTTCCAGTGCCACAAAACTGAAATGTGTTGGGAAGTCTGAAGTGCTGGATGCTTGGCCCTGCAGTGCTCCTCTGTCAGGGAGAGTCAGTAGTGGTGATGCAACACGTTCAGTGAGGTGGTGACTTTTCCCTCAGCTTGCCCTTGCAAATGCTGTTTTCTGCCAAAGTATCTTCTTCAATGAAAATATCCATGGCTTAGGGAAGTTCTCTACAGGATATTTTTTATTCTGCCCTAACAAGACTCTTTGCCCCAGTGAGGGTATCCCATTTGAGTGCACTGGGAGAGAGACCTCTGCTTTGCAATCCACAGTTGCAGAGAAGTTGCTTGGACTATCTTGACACTGGAGATAAGATCTTAAACACAGGATCAGCTCCCAGTGAAGCTCATGATAAGCAGAGAAAAAAAGGGAAATAGTCAATGGTTTCTATTGCTTCTATACCATGTTAGATTTTTAGAAAGACTCAAAATATGCCTCTTTTTTCTATTTTCTCAAATGAGTTGTCAAGTTAAGGCAAAAATATGAGCATGCAGAGAGACTGTCTTGGAACATTTTCTCTACATTTGCATGCATAGTTATCCATATAGATCTACACATGGATATGTATAAGTGTATTTGTGCCCATGCAGGCAAATGTGTAGCTGTATGTGTCTGTACTTGTGTGGCTGTGTATATACATACATCTGTTCTTGTATACACCCAAGAAATTAATTTCTTCATAGCCTTTCAGTTGTTTAACAATATTACTGAAATGCTGGCACTCAACAATCTAAATCCTCAAATGTGTTGAAGAAAGGTAGATTTTAATAGTGTTAAATGAACCATTTAGCACAGAGGGCCTCTCACCTTCAGGGGCAGACTCTTAAAATGAAATCCAGTGTTCAGATGCAATAATAAAAGGAAGAAAAACAATATAACCTGTTTAAAGAGAATATAAAAATCCAATTAAGTTCTGAATTTTAATTTGCTTGCAAGCATGGGTTTGTTGCTCTGTGAAAAGAATGAAAATGTAAATGACATTTCTGTGTGTTATCTACATAATCCAGAGGCTACAATATCCTGCTATGCTTATTTTGTCTAGTGATGATAAAACTAAACTGTTTTCACTGAATTTCCTGTAAATGGGCAAATAATCAAAAATGAACATCTTTATATTCTGATCTTTCATTAATTTATGTACAAATGCTGTTATAAGGAGATTGGCTTTTATAAAAGAGAATGAATTTTGCCTAGCATCTGACAGCAGTGATGGGCTGTGGATGGATGTATTTGCTGAAGGTGGCAGAAAGCTGGGCTGGTCACTCACTTCTGAACTGTGAATTCAGCAGAAGACAAGAAGGGAAGCTCTGCAATGAAGAGGTTCTTATGGCACCAGCCATTGATAGGCAGACACAGACCCTTGTGCCCAAATGTAACTGCAGTCTCCTAACCCCTCTGGTCCCTAAATACAGTAGGTCAGTCACAGCACTGTGCTAAGTCCTGTATCTCACAGAACTGGTAGAACATGTGGAAGGGGGGGGGAACTGGGAGTGTGGCTGAGAGTCACCATAGGTGGATCCATGGTTTCAATCTCAATGCAGTTCACTCTGCTTCTCATTGCCACTGACTGACCCTGCCTTTTTTTCTTTCCTTAGATTTGCTTTATTTTTTCTAAACAACATAGATGCATCCAAATCAGGAATTAAATTTGTATCCACATAAAGCCTTGTATCTACCTACCCTTGCCTAGCAAAGAGAATGCCCTAGGAATGAAGTAATAGCAAAATATACCTGAATGCCACCATGCCTCTGCAGCCTGGTGTTGTCCAGCCATGGCACACTCTATATCTGTGCTCTTGCTCTCCATGGAGCCTTACCTCTTCTAAAAAAACTCAGCACAATTCAGATACTGAGAGCTCAGAGGAATGAGGCAAACTTCATTCTTTGTTTGGTTATTAAATACATTGTTAGGGAGAGATACTTGGTAAATGGACAGCACAGAATAACCTCTGCTAGTGGTACCTGCAAACGAGTAGTATCTGGGCCAGTTTAAGTTGGGTCACTTTCAGAGAGTAACATTTATATGATTTATAAAGATATTTTAAAATGGAAAAAAGACAGAAATTCCAAACCCACATCATTTTGACAGAGTTTAGTGCTTAAAGATGGGATCGAGGATCAAATGAAAGAGCCTGTTGGGTATTAAGCAAGACTGGAAATTCTTGGTGTCCAAGTTTTTAAATATCAGCCTCTGTAATGGGGATTGCCCAGTCTGAGAAGCATCCAGCCCTCCAGTGTCTGGGAAATCTGCATTTTCCAAAACAACCAGAGATGCTGTTTACAGAGCATCCAGGTTTTGACATTAGGTCCAGGGAAATTCTTGAGTTGTTTATGTGACCTAGAATTGTAAAGAAAATGGGACTGTAAAACTACCAGACTGGCCCATTGACTGGAAGCAGCTTTACTGGGTTTTCCACTTTTTTTCAAGCTCTGTGTACTGCTCCTGGCCTTTAATCCACTACAGATTTTACCACCTTTGAACTGTTTGTTACATTGCAGTGCTACAGCAGGAACAGCATTACCTGACCTCAGATTCTTTTGCACTTCGCAAAGTCATGATCCCTGTTCTGCATTTCTCCACGTTCAGAAAGGTGACAACTTTCATGTCTCTTCATGTCCTGTAAAGTAATTAAAGGACAGCAAGGTAAGCTTTTGATAGAAGCAAAAACTAATCTTGTCCTCATTTTTCTGTATCCCAAATTAGTTTTTTATTATTTCTATTGTCACTACTGTGGTCCTACAGCATTTCTCTTATTCAAGGCCATGTTACCTGTGAAAATGAAAAGTATTAATTATAAGTGTATGCAGAGTTATGAGACAAAACATGTTCAACATGACAAAGCTAATACTGTATGATTTTAACCTTATTTCACTTAAGGCCTAAAAAACAATCTCAGGGCCTCATTTCAGTCTCTCACAAGCAAATTATGTAAGAAACATCACCTTCAATGCTTTATATGAAATCATGGGGTGTTGTTCAACACTTTCATATTAACTGTCTTCATGCCTTGCCAAAGGTGGCCCAGGGTTTGTCCCAAGGCAACAAGTGAACATTATCTACACATATACTATAAATCTGTTTCCATATTCATATAAATAAAGGGATCTTAAGTCTGAAGCTGTGATGATACAGATACAATTTCCATGAATATGCCATTGGTTTTGTTTCCTGTACATTTTCTTGTCCCTAATAGCAATGCATGGTAGCAAACCCACACTGGTGCAGTCAGTGAGCAAAGCTGCTTTGCAAGCACTTCCCCACTGTCTGTGCTGCTGAAAATTAAGGGCTTGATTGTGTCCTCAATTTAAAAGCCAAACACTGAATTCAATCAGCAAAAGATTAAGCAGTGCCAGTGCTTTCTGATACTGCTTAAAAAAATTCATTGCATACGAGTTATTTGTGTTTGAATAATGAATCCCAAAGGGGTGGCAGCTCCTTTGTGTAATTCTGTGGAAATGGAGTAAATGGTTGTGAATAGCACACTGGTAGGACAGAATTGATTAGGAAGCTCTGTTCTATTAAAACCACCTCAGTCTGCCAAAAGGTCTTGCTGCAGTACTCATCCATGTGCTCTGTTACTTCTATGCCCTAACTCAAATGCTGCACAAAAATGAGAAGGTCTGGAAGGATTTCAGAAGAGTTGTTTGCTGCCTACTGCCTCATATATTGTTTTTGCTCCAGAGACTGCAAGTCCCTCTCCACCATTGGTGACACAGTTTGTACAAATGACATCTCATTGTGAGCACTTGCTCTGCAGTCTTAATGGTCCCTTCCAAGAAAGAGCTCTAATAGTTCATTGAAATTGCATTTAGACTCCAGGCCCCCTGGAGCAATTATGAATGCAATTAATGTCTCTAGATCAGGTTAAAAATGCGAAGGACTCTATGCTGTATTGACTTAATAAATCATAATGGCTCTGTCTGGGCCTGGACGGGCTATTATTCATCCAAGAGGTTTGGTGCACACCAGAGTTGCACAGTGCAGCTTTTGGCATGACTTGAGGTCTTGCAGGGAGGACAGGCTTGGAATGTGCCTGCTGGGACTAAAACATAGATTGACCCCAGCTATCAGTCTGCAAACTGGCACCATTTCCCCAAATGCCTTTGTTCCTAAGTGCTGGCTCTGTTCATGTGCACCATGGTCCTGGCTCTCCATGGCTGCCCACAGGGGCAGGGGTTTCTGCAGTTTGTAGGTATTCTTACAGATGCCACACAGAAGGCAAAGACACCAAGGGGAGGCAGACTTACTGCCATGCCAGCCCTACTGCTGGTACTGCCCCAGGGCAGGGGTCCAGGATGTCCCTATCTGAATCAGGCACCTCAGAGAGTTTTATCACCACCTCAGACCCTTGAGACCTGCAGCTGGGATGTTTCACTGCTGCTGGAGGAGCCTTTCACTGGTTTAATTTCACCCTGGGCACCAAGTACAGGGCACTTCAAAAATTGTGGTTATTTTCAACCAGTAAAGCCTGATTTCAATCACGTTTTCCTTACATTACACAGTGAACAAAAAGCAAATAGATAAGCAAATGTGTTTTATCTTACAGAATCTCCCAAGTGCCTGAGGCAGTTTCATGTCTAGTGGCTGAATTTAAGTTAAACGAAGCAGTACTGAAATGCAGAGTAGGCAGGGAACAGCTTCCCTTCTGAAGTCCTGGAAGTGCAACTGGCTGTGCATGGAGAAATCCTTTTAAATGTCAGATAAATTGTTAGCTTGGAAACCTTGATCACCTGCTTTATCTGCTCTTTTAGCCTATCTGTCCATTCATTCAACACTGGAGTTTAGTGTCACACAATGTCCTCCACCCTCACCTCCCCTTCTAGTTCAGCTGTCAAATTTTAAATATCACTTTATGAGTTTTGCTATTTTTACTTGCCTTTTTTTTTTTTTGATAAAGTTGGGTTAGATTCATGTAACTATGATGTGTTGATAGTACAAGAGAGGTTCATTCAGTGAACTGATTTTTACAAATGATCTTTCAACACAGTGCTGCTTTTGGTGTGAAAAATATTGATGCAACTGAAGTATTGGTAAAACTGCATTTCTTGATGAAAGGAAGCAATCCGAGGTCTTTGGTTTGCAGCTCTTCAGATTTGTACCATTTCAGGACTAAGTACTATAGACATCTGTTTGTATGGAGATAGAGAGTGATTACAGAAAATCTTTTCCAGGTGAGTATAAGTGGGGGGGAAGGGGAGGGTTATGCCATTTCAATGTATTTTAGCTTTAACTATACCATTCCACTCTTAAGGCAGAACTTCCAGAATTTTTTTTCAAGACACTAACATATCTCTCTGATCTTAACATACCTAAAAATATATTTGTAACATTCACCTTAACAGTGTAGAACTTCAATCCCAGCATTAAGCTCACCTGGCTCAGAGCTCAGCATATCCCTAGGTGAGTGCAAGCTGACCCAGTTCTATCTTTAGTGAAGAATCCTTATTTTTTCCCTGCCAAATACAGCTTAGGAGAGGCAAGCTTCCCACAGAAGTTGTGATCAGAAATGGATGTGTCAGCTGTTATCTCCAAACTTGCATGCTTGTAATCACAACTGCTTGTATATGCCAGAAGAAATTGGAATATTTACAGCTTTTCAGTGCAGCCGGAAGGAAACAATTACAAGTGAGATACAAACATACAGTCACATATACAAATACTCAGAAAAAAAGCACAAATACATTCACACTCCAACAGGATCAAGCAGAAGACGTGTTTGCAAGCAGAAAACATTACCAAAGAGGAAGAATATAAAACTGTATGGAAGCAGAGGATGAGGCAAGTGTCACAAGAGCAGACACCAGCAGCTTTTCTGTTCCAGGTCAGAAGGCAAGTATGGAAAGGTGAGCCCATGCCAACAGTTCTGGTTCTGAATGAGAGGAAGCTGTATTTACCCTGTATTTCCTGAGACAGAAAAAGTCAGGAAGAAGGTGTTGATGGAAAAACATTTCACAGTGTTTGTGAAGTCTGATAGGAACTAGCTACTTAAAAACCCTGCTTAATTCAATTGAAATGAGGCTGCAAGCAGGATGAATGGGTCTAACTGGAGATAAAATTTTACCTTTCAAGGGTATGGTACTAGGGGTGACCTCTAGGTTTTGGGTCTTCTTGTCACCATCCTTTCTGCAAGTTCACTGTCCCTTTCTCTCTTCTTATTCCTGGAATTGTGCTACCTAGTGCATCATCCAATGGCCTGAACAAGTCATATTCCTTCATGAGCACAGTAAATACCTTCATTTCTTCTGACAATGCAAATACTCAGAATTGTTTAGTTTTATTCCTGCTAGGGTTTCTTTGTCTAAATGCTTCTTGGGAAATCTATGCTCAAAGGAGCAACCCGTGTATCTCTGACTCACTCTCATACAGTTCCATCTAAGCAGCACTGGGCTTCTAGCAGAAGGATTGAAAGAACAAAGAAAAAGGTTAATTTAGTTTACCTTGAGGGATAGTTCATTTTTTCAACTAGAGGCAATTTGAAAAGCACAAAGCACTATGCCAATATCCTAGTCACTCTCAAAAATAAAATTAAGTTGTTCTCAGCAGGCAAATAAATGTCAATGCTCTGTACATTTGCATCCATCAGCAATTTTGCATCTAATTTTGCAGTAATTGATATACTGCTATGTTGCTTTATTATGAGTGTTGAAACATTAAAAATCCAGACCTGGGACAGACTTGTCGAGTACCAAAGTGGTCTTTTGCCAGGTACCTACCAGTCTGACCAGTACCCAACAATAATCAGAGCTGGCACAGAGCTTTAACATGGGTGTCCACTGCTGCTCTGAATACAGTTCAGAATATTCTGGATCAGAAATATTAACTTACACAGGGCTGCTTAATGAAACCAAAGACTGACCTGGACAATACAAAACTGTACATTAGATTAGAAAAGAAGCTGTCCTTGAAATAAGAGCATATTAAGTAGCTGATAACCAGATGTTTCTGCGAATAGATTTCAGGATGCTAAATTCAAACCAATGTCTTTTTATTTTTTAGATTGTACTGATAATTATTTTTATTATGTACGAAACACTAACTTAGTGAGAAAGATGCATGATGGGTTATCTATCTGTTTATTAGAGGGACACGTCTAGGTAGGTTTCATTCAGGCATATGTGATAACTTCTTTTTAAATGCAGAACCACAATATCAGCTGGTGTGTAGTGGATTATTTTCACTGTCTGTCCTAACACACATCCCCAGAACACTGCTGCTGTTGTGCTGCAAGGATGCTCAGTAGGCAGTACAGCTGTGGCCAAAGCTCCAGGCATCCCTCTCTCTAAAATTCGCAAAAAACAATTCTGTTGGCATGACTTGGAAGAAATGACAGACATCAAAAAGGCAACAGGAAAGAGAAGAGATGAGTGTTTGCTGTTCTGGATAATGCCTATTCAGACATCTTTACATTTAAGATGTAAATAATGACTCTTTGACTGCCTGCCCTGCACAGGCTTCCCAAACTGGGGCTTCTGGGGACTGCTGCTGGAGCAGCTGGTCAGAGCATACATTGTGTGTCCTGCTCCCTTAGTGGTCCTTTACAGGTGTGCTCTGCTCCTGTTACCTGGTTGTGCAATGCAACTGTGTCTGTAGTATTTGCTCTGTTGATTTATGGGGTCTAAAAGGTAAATCACTTGTTTATTCCTGCTTGTAGTGCTGGGAATGAGGACTAATTGCTATCAGAAGGTCTTCTGCTCTTTCTAAAGCCCATCAGCTGGACATCCCAGACTCCATTGCCTAGTGAAACCACCTGCTGACAAACTAATCCTTTTATGTCAGAAAGCCACTCCTGCAATTTCAGTGACAGGCTTGGCACCTTCAGTGTTGGGATGGAAACAGCACTGGGGCTGCTGATGTGAGCACAAAGTAAATGAGAGTGAGGTCTGCAGGATGGAGAAAGAACTACAGGAAAGCAGACACATACTTTGGGCTCAGGCTGCTTGGCTCCAGCTCTGCTCTGAGGGAGAGAGGGTGCCAGATGCCACTCAAAGCACTTCCACTTGGCTCCAGCTCTGAACCAACCCTGGGAAGAGGCTTTTCCTACCCCAAGACTTCAGGTAAGACTTCCATGCCCCAAAGCTTTTGGGAACCTTCCTTTTGATCTCTGGCTTCAGCAACAGGGACTTTTCAATAAAAATATTACATCCATGGAGCCCTTCCTGAAATCTGGAGCAGCATAAGTGTGGCCCACGGGGTTTTGTTTCACTTGAAATGTGCTTTTCACCAATTCATGTAGTTTCCCTTTGACCTAGCAGATCCTCTGCAGTTTTCTGCAGCAAGCAGGTGTTTCTCCATATTTCCACTCTGTGAACTTAAAGAAATTCTAAAATAATTTGTCATTTAAAAAATAAGTTATACAAACTGTCACCACAAATCTGTCACTGTGCAGACAGGTGCAAACATGTGCAGTATGTAGAGACAGACTCTGACACTGAGATTAGAATAAAGGCCATCTAAAAGCAATTACATTTCCAGGTATTAGGCAAACACAACCATTTAAGCTGCTAGTCAAAAACAGTTGATAAAATAGATAATTAAAAAAGATTGACCTGAAAGCTGATTTTAAATTATTCTGTAATGTGCACATAACTCATGTAATTGCTCTCTCATGGCCCAGCCTCCATTAAAAGGAAATTTCACCTAAGAAAAAAATTATATATGCAGCACACAGTGATTAAAATAAATATATTATCTCTCAAATGCTGGAAATTATGTGAGGAGCTGCGTTAAAAAGTGAGAATGAATTAGCCCTGCCTTGCAAACTGTAGTGTCATTTTAATAAATCACACTCAAGAGGGACTGAAACACAAAGGATGACAATGCATTAGACAGAAATAGTAAGTAACCTATTGCATGCAGATATATAAAAATTAAGCTAGAAAAAGATTGAAAAAGTCATAAAATCAGAAGCATAGAATTATTTAGGTTAGAAAAAAGCCTTTAAGATGATTATCAAGTCCAAACATAAACCTAACACTGCCAAGTCTACCGCTAAATCTTGTCCCATGCTGAGGTATTGGGGAAGATTTTTTTTTCTTATTTGGTTTACAGTGTCTCCTAAATAACAGTGAGTGTCCTACCACACCATAAACACATAGCTCAAGAGATAACAGCCATTGCCATTACACTAGATGAGACAGAACAGATTAAAGGGCAGATTTCTAGATATATTTAGTGCATCTTTATGAGGGAAATGGAAATTCTGGAGGAGTCTCAATTGCCCTTTGTGACCCTCTGAGGTCATACTAGTCTGGAACAAAGATGAATAACATATGTGGAGACTTGAGGCCCAAACTGGCGTAGCAGTGGGTGGTTGGTGGATATGTGGCTACTTGACTGAGCTGGACACATCTGAGATCAGCAGAAATTGTTGGAGAAGAAGAGCAGCTCTTTGGCTTGCTTTGCAGCTGACACGTGAATGACTCACAAGGATTGTTGGTTTGTGAGATAGATACTCTCATAAAAAAGAAAAAACTCACAGTGCTTCTGTCATGAGATGATGATGGTTCTGCCTTAGCTTTCAGTGGCTTGGTGCTCAGCTGGAACTTACCTTTGGAGACAGTGCAACTATGGCAGTTTATACCCAATTCTTTCACTTCTGGTCTTCTCAGTCATGGTTGATGCTTTCGGTATCTACAGCCAAGTATATGAATTGGCAACAACACCATCAAAAAAAATTAATTTTGACAAAATAAATTAATTTTGACCTGTGGCTATCCATATATACACAATTCAGAGAAACTGATTGGAGATGAATAACACCAAAGGACATTTCTTGAAGAAAACCTTATAGGACTCCAGTTTTAATAATGTGTAGCTCTTCCAGTCTCATTGCAGAAACATGAGAGTACACTCTTTAAATTGAAAGTGCTCTCCTCCACATATAGTACTTCTCTGAACCTGTCACTTCTCAGGAGGCTCTTTCTCAGGCAGTCTGCATTTTAAATCAAGTAGTTATGGCAGTTTCCACTGCAAAAGAGGACAAATTAGTGAAAGCAGCATATATAGAGTCTTGGTTACAATAAATGCTAAACAAGAGTAGTCAGGGCTCCTGGGAAATAATTAACTGTGTCAGATTTTTGCAATGACTGTCCATAGAATAAAGGAAGACTTGTAGGACTAAAACAGCTTAGTAGCTTTGGTGGTTAAAGCAATGACTTACAAAATGGTGCAGACTGAGATCATTAATCCTGGATTTATTGACAAGTTTGCAAGCCCTGGGTAGGCCTATGTTAGAAATTCAGCTGAGACTACAATCTGCTCCTGTGTTTAAGCTATTCTTGAGGCCCTCTACGATTTTAGATATGTTTGCTTTCCCACAATGTCTTTGAGACAGAGTGATGTGGGCAGCCCCATTTTTATGGATGGGATCTTGAAGCTCAGAGGTAGTTATGCTGAATTATGGCTAGAAGCCAAATTTTCCACATCTCATCTGCATGTCCCTTCTTTCTCCTCTGCAGAAAGCTGCACTTGCTGATTTCATATTGCAGTTTTTTCACAAGTTCAGGCACAGGCTGTGACTTACGGAGCAGCAATAGAATGAAGAAGATATTTTACTAATCTGCTTTCTGAGCCTTATGACAGTAGATCAAAGCCCCTCATTGGGGACTGAATCAAATATTTAATACACCTAATGCCCACTTTATATACTCACAAGATAGCCTGGTTTCTGCATAGAACAACACCCGAGATGCGTTTGACACTTAATGAGGGAACAGGAGTGTTTCTAAGGCCTCATTTTGTATGCTGTTACATGGTGGTGAAGAAGGGCTGACTTCAGTACTTCTTATACTGTCATACAATCAGCCTGTCAAAAGCAGGATCAGTCTCCCATGCTTTACATGAGGGCATACAGGAGTATCCTTATTAATGCATCTTTCAAAAACCGTCCTGTAATATCCTGCACTATCAGCTTTCAAAGAGTCTGGACTTGGGGAACGTCACAACTTAGGATATGAGCACACACTCTTCCTCTGTAAGTTGTATTGGAAGTGATTAACTTATCCATCTCTATTATTCAGCTACTGGAAACGAGACACATACTTCTCCTGGGGATTAACCTGGAGTGAGATCAAAAGGAAACTGCTTTTTCCCTTCCCTGCATGAAGGTTCAAAATTTGTTCTAGCTAGTGATGCTAAAAAAAATAAATAAATATGTGAAGTGACCTGAATAACTTGAACGATTCCCTTGTGATTAAGGCGGGAAGCGTTTGAAACATGAAAAGTTGCACCCGTGTTCAAATGAGAGAGGCCCTGGTTAATTATTTAGAGCAGCCGAAAGCTCATCAAAAATTTAAGCAAGATTTATTTCTCCATGATTGTGCAGGCACCACAAGGTGCAGAAATGGAAGCTTTAACTGTTAAATTCAACTCTTGAGTTTTCTCCTCCCAGCTTGCCAGTGCTGGCTCAGTGGGGCCAGTATGTCCTTTTCTCCCATCTCTCCTCTTTCCCAAGCACCCATAGAAAACTGCTTTTGACTGTTGATGCTGCACATTAGTAAGGTGAATTTAAATAGCATACCCAGGCAAACAGACAGCTTACAGGATTGGAACTACAGCTGTGAGAGAGTTGTGTTGCCCACAGCAGACAGTAGCTACAGCTTTTTAAGGCTACAACCACTCTCCTCTCAGCAGATGATGTCAAATAGAAGCCAGCATGCAGCAGAGCCCCACTCCAGTCCCATCTCTGGGGTGGTGTGGGTATAAGTTCTGGACCGGGCGGGGCTTGGTAAAGGAAAAGGAAAGCACAGAGCAGTTAGTGTCCATAAGAGACATTTTAAGGTATAAGAGAATTTTACAGGCCCAGAATAAGACCCAGAGGTGCAGATAGTTCCTTGGTTATCCAACCATCCATCAGGGTACTGGGATCTCTTCAATGGCATCTCTTTTTTACTCCATATCTCTCTGAGATTGCTTTTTTTGTGTGTGTCTTCCACTGAGCTTCAGTTCCCAGACCTGAGAAGTCAGCTTTGCAGCACACAGAGTATTTCATATTCCCCAGAGCCTGAAGCTTCCCCAGCAAGAGGTGAGCACAAGTGCAGGACTGGCTTTGCAGCCAGACCCTTTGGCATCGCTGCTGAGCACAGGTAATCACAGACCTTAAGTCTGCAGCCTTGTAAATAAGCAGTGCTGCAAACTGGGAGCTGTTTTTAATGCAGTTTAGTTCAGATCTCACCCATTTTGTGCAGTCTGCCTCAGAGCTAGGTCTGGGCCATCACCCTTTTCTTTGAAGTCCATTGTATTTCTGATTTTCTTTGATCATTGCTGCAGAAATGACTGAAACGTTTTTCTCATAGGTAGGCATATAAGAGGCCTGAGAACTTCCATAAAGGTGAGACATCTGACCTTACCTTGACTTGGTTAGGATTAAAGTAACATTTAAACAAGACAAAATTATATACTGACTACCTTGAAAGATTAATGAGGGAGCAATATTATTCTATTACTTCTATCAATATGCTCAATACATTAAATGACTCCAAAAAGGCTTTCCCATTCAGCTTAGCAAGTGTGCAAAGATCTGGAAATGTACCTTTGGACTTCTAAGGCATCTGCTGCTTTCATTGAGAATCCAGGGGTGGCACTTGATATCTAATATCTTGAAGGCATGGAAGGTCTCTGAAAAAGTAAAAAACAAATCAATTATTTCCCACCAACTGAGCAGAAAGGTACAAAAAAGGGGAAACTGAGTTTCCTGGAGAAGCTCTGGTCTTGCTGCATTCTTTCCAAGCCATAAGAGAGAACTTTCTGCCCCCTGGTCCTGTGCTGGTTTGGCAGATTTCTTGGTCTACATGGCCAGGAAACAAATCCATTGCCATTGCAAACTGAGCCATTGCATATAGTCCTTGCAAAAGCCATTCAAAGCTCAGAGATGATCATTAAGGGAAACAGTCCTAGGAATCATGTGAAAAGTGCTGAAGAATAATATAATGGCATTTTAAATTTTTATTACATCAATCTGTGGTGTAGCAGCTTGTAAACCCCACTTGTGATCATGTTGTCTGAAAAAAAAATGAAAAGATAGAAGGGAACAAGAGAGGATGGAAAGCAGGAGAACAAGGGAAGGCTGGAAGGAGGAAATCCTACTGGGCTTTCAAATCATGAATTATACTGAGAACATACACAGGGAACAATTACTCATCCTTTTTCACAATGCATGAAATACTTTTTATACTGTAAAGATTTCTGGTAAATAGCTAAAATAAACCTTCAAAATCAAGCTGAATATTTTAATGCTTTCTAAGTGGTAACTAGGGAAAGCAACTGCACAAGGCTTGCTTTTTCGTTTGAAGTATTGCTGTGTATTTTGAATCCATTGGCTCAGTTCATGATATAATGGAGCATAACTGATGTAACTTGGCTTGATGTGTCTCCTTGTTATACATACTGGAACAATATCTGCAGCAACATTTCAAATTACACATTTTTTCAGACATCTATTTTAAGGATCAGTAACTTCAAACAAGCAGAGCACTTAGGCATATTTTAAAGGCTTATTTCCTGCAATCATGCATGGGTCATGGCTTAATCCTCATCAGAAAGCACACCCTGATTACAGCAGGGGGGCAGTGAAGGAAGGATAGGAAAAGAAAATTATCAGAGTTTTCAAAAAGAGCCCAGAGATCTTGCAGACAACTACTAATGTTTTGATGCTACTTTAGAAGAAACCTGATTTTTTTAAAAATTCTGAAGGCACCCTAAGAGGGAAAACAAAGTTGATGATTCAAAATATCTGTTAGGGGAATTTATGTCACTGCTAAACATTGTGTGTCCATTGGTGAGGCCGCACCTGGAGTATTGTGTCCAGTTCTGGGCCCCTCAGTTCAAGAAGGACAGGGAAGTGCTTGAAAGAGTCCAGCGCAGAGCTACTAAGATGATTAAGGGAGTGGAACATCTCCCTTATGAGGAAAGGCTGAGGGAGCTGGGTCTCTTTAGTTTGGAGAAAAGGAGACTGAGGGGTGACCTCATCAATGTTTTCAAATATGTAAGGGGTGAGTGTCAGGGAGATGGAGTTAGGCTTTTCTCAGTGGTGACCAGTGATAGGACAAGGGGTAATGGGTGTAAATTGGAGCACAGGAGGTTCAAGTTGAATATTCAAAAAAATTTTTTTACTGTAAGGGTGACAGAGCCCTGGAACAGGCTGCCCAGGGGGGGTCGTGGAGTCTCCTTCACTGGAGACATTCAAAACCCACCTGGACACGTTCCTATGTGATGTACTCTAGGTGGCCCTGCTCTGGCAGGGGGGGTTGGACTAGATGATCTTTCGAGGTCCCTTCCAACCCCAAGGATTCTATGATTCTATGATTCTATGTGTGACACCAAAGAGAATTTGGAAGAACCAGATGTCCTTGCAGGGCACAGGCAACCTAATGAAAGGGGCAGCTAAAGCCAATATTTCTTACTGAATTTCTTAGTACTTTGTAATAAGGTTTTTAACAGGAAGGCAGGCCTAGGATTTATTTTTGAGTGAGAATGAGTGGAGCAGCTCTGCTTGGCCAGATGCAAAGCTTCTCTCAAATAATATGGGTTGGCAAAAGAATCCTGGTGTTTCACTTGACAGAGGTGGAAATAAAACAGCTTCATGTAGCAGATAACAACTGAATTCTGGGCCAGTGTGCATGAGTTAAGCAAATAATAACCTGTGAACAAACTAGGAAGAAAAATGCTAAGTATATTTATTAATAGATACCATATGGGTTTTTTGCAGCTTCTTAACAGAAGGCTCATAAAACTGCACAGTGACATTCAAGAGTTCCCCAGTCACACATTTTCTGCATATTTTTTTGCACAGTCACCACTTGATAGCCAGAATACTCCTTTTTAGTAGATATTTTAAAGACTTAAAACCAGCCCTTCAAGGTCTGTGAACACAAAGTGAAAGTCTGTTTATCCCTTTCAGTCACTAGTAGATTAAATGTCTGATATCCAGATTTCTTAAGTAATTAAAGAAATGTGGATATTTGACAGTTTGGCAGGTGGTTTTTAGATCTTAAAAAATAAGGAAGGGAATTTGCTATGCAACTCAATTATAAAAAAATAAGATTTTAGAAGACATTTTATCTGTCTTGTGGGAGAGTGATGAGTAACCAATTAGTTCCAATGGCCAAAAGATGGGGACAGAAGTGCTTTTTCTGCACTGTGGTGAGAGTCAGTGGCTTTGTGTACATTTCTGTGTGTGCTGAGCTCTGGGCTTCTTTGGATGCTCCTCCAGCAGTACCCAAACTTTTAAGGTTTAATCCCTGATAAAAGCTTTTGTGACCCTCTCTTGATGCTTTAACTCTGCAGTATTATATCACGCAGGTATTTCTACAGCAAATCCTGCAGGAAATACTTCAGGTCTTTTCTCTTAGAGCACCACTGCCTGGTTTGCCTCAGCTAGACAGTGTGAGAAGCTGCGTAGGTGCCTGGATGTTGTGACAGTGCTATATTCTCTGAACTCCAATGTAATGTAAGTCCAAGTGTGGTGACTGAGGCTTGTTTCACAGGGCAGCTGGTAATTGTCAGGAGTGTTTTCCAGCCATCCACAAATGGAGGGAAGCCAAAAAAGGCCAGGCTGCACATTTTTTAAAACTGATTTGTAAACTAAAATTCAAATATTTTGATTTTCAAGTTTAATCTCAGCACTGTGAGGAGCCTGCTTCTCCCTACCTGTTACCCTCAGAAGCTCTTCTGCAGATGAAAACCAACTTTCCATCCTGCAACCTCCCACAGACATATGCACGCACATTATGTCCCATGTTTAATTGCCTTTCAAAGCTGTCTTATCTTGGCACAAACTTGTCATGGGTTTATCTTTACTCAGGATAAATGCATACCTAATCTTATTACTGGATGCACTCAGAGCAGGCAATCTCATTAATAGTCACCCTTAGGGGATTTTTATCCATGGATCAATTTCATAATTGGAACACAGCTACATAATATATAAATATATCCCTTCAATGGCACAGCCATACTCGTGTTGTTCAGTCTTGAACATCTGATGGAAAAAAAAATAAATCCAGAAAGAAATAATGTATTTTTAAAACAGAGATCCTTCTTGGAAGCTTGTTAGGTTTTCAGATCACACCATGGGCTAATAAGCTTGATTTGTCAGGTTCATGATTGTTACTGGATATGTGAGTCCTCTTGGTTTTAGCCTGGATAGTCACTAAGAATAGCTTCCCCTGTTCTTAGTGGTAATACATTGAATTTTGTATCCTCTTTGTTGTAGCATACAGAATTTTATAATGGGAAAACCTAACTTGTTAGCTACATATCGTTTTCAAAAGCAGCAGGAGCTCTATAGCTTTTAAGAATTAAATTATGTTCATTTATTCAGTAACTGCAAAATACCCTACTAAGAGTCTAATAGCTTCGAGGCTTCCTAATCAACTTTACTTCGTGATTAAATAATTATGCTTTGTGTATCTGAATTACACTTTTGTCACATCTCATATATAGGATAGTTAATGAATATGAGTCGTTACTGAAGCTGAGTGAACCAGCCATAATTAAATCTGAACCAAGCCAAACTACCTGGTTTCAAGTTGTGTGAAGTGAAGTGAGCTGGGCTAACTTTCCAACAAACTTTGATTCAATTATATCCAAGCACCAGCAAAATAAAATAAATGTACACTGCACAGACCCAAGCCACAGCAAGCAGTACTCAGGTTGGTGGATTAGCACCACCCCCTATCAGGATCATTACAGGCCCAGTAAGAAGGGATTAATTTTCCTTCACTCTCCTGCTCAGTAGGCACACAGTGAGAACAAGCACCACTGAAGCTCTTAGGACTTGGAAATGAGAAATTAGTGTGCAAGTATTTTACAGGTTTACCTACTTGTAGCTGCAAGCAATGTGATTGCTCACGAGGCTTTTCACGATGCCACCGCTGGGCATTGCCAGCCAGCTGGTCACAACGTGAGAGAAATTACTGTTAGAATTCAGAAAGTCAATTCCAATGTTAGGGACAAAGATGATAAATTTTAAAATAGCCAGAAGTATACATTGACTGTGTTTGATTACCACCAGATCCCAAATCAGTCAAAAAAATCGTGTCCTTATCAGCTGCCCATAGACTTCTTACCTGAGGCTGCCACCAGCAAAACATTCTGTCCCTTCCAGCGTGGTGGGAAATAGGCTGCAAGGAAAAAAAGAGACATTCATGGATGTGTGTTCTTGTTTCAGTCAATGTGGGACTTTAGGGGGGTAGGACAGGCTGCACCATGTACACCCCAGAATCCAGGCTGTCAGATGTGAAGCAGGGGTGGGGACCCAGTGTGTCAGATACTGAGTGTGTGAGCTCATCTGTGGCTGTCTGGAACATTCTGCCATTGGAGACTTGTCCTGAGACATTACAAGCGCTACTGAGGCCAAGATTGAGAAAATAAAATGTCCCCAGGTCAGTGTTAAGACACACAGTTTAAATCATGGTGGCACTTCACCATCAGACCTACGTCTTTAAAGGCATGATGGATTGTCTGCTGCTTGTGGTCTTCAATTATTTCCACAATAGAAGCTGTGTCTTAAATAAAATAGCAAATAAAGCACCCAGGAAAGGTGGAAGAGTTAAGAGGGCAACTGGCAGAGATTTCTTTGGAGCATGCCATTCAGTTGCTTCATTTATATTTCATTAAGCATGAAATTATGATTATAACTGTATTAGGCAACTGTGTGAGACATATTAGCTTAGAAACCCAGATGGAATTAAGCCAATAATTAATTAATTATCATTATGGTTGTTTGGGGTTTTTTTGTTTGTTTGGGGTTTTTTAAATGAAATTGTGCTCCTGAATTCAAAGCACTAGTGAGTGTATTATTTTAATTCATAAAAATACCACTCTTATTGGCTACTATGTAACTGAGGATAGAACTGGGTGTTATTTTATGCTAACACCATATCATCCAAGAATGCACTTTTGCATAAACTGTATGGAGAAAGAAGACTCCATGCTCCAAAATGGACAAGACAAAAAAAAAACAAACCTCCTGTGCTGCATGGAGGTGGTGCAGGAAGGAGGGCCACACAGCATACAGGGAAACCAGGGATGAAGAGCTGCAAAATAGGAGTCTTTAAAAAACCCCAACAGGTTGCAGTGCCAAAACTTACATAAGCCATCAGCCAACCCTTTGTGCTGGGATCTGGCCTCATCTGCACACCCCTACATGGTGGGAGGGGAATGACAGATTGATGCAAAATGGATCCTTCTCTGTAGTTTGTCCATACACAGAAACCAGAGCAGGAAGTTTTTTTGTTTTTTTTTTAAATCTCTCAGGATTATTCTTTCCTATGATACCTTTATACTTCATCCTGTGATAATAATACAAAGGCAAAAAATCTCTTGGACTTCAAAAGGATGTAGTCATTTGGTGTAAGAGCTGTAGGATGCTTCCTGAGGTGCTATAGACATCGATGGTGTTTTTTCATGAAAAACTCTCTAACCTCTAAACCAATACTGTGCATACAAAAGTTCTTCAGTTCACCTTCACAGATTTTTTTTTTCTATTGCTTTCCAACTCTCACACTTACTGTGCTAATGATTAAGGATCTCAAGCACTTTAAAACAAAGCTTTTCACCTTTAGATGCTTTTTTTCAATCTGTGAGAGAAGAACAGGTTCCTCACTGGCATTTATCTTACTATGTGCTCTCTGGCACCCTGACCAAAAATATTTTGAACTGCGTTTCTTTTCATCTCAGAGCTTTGTGTGTGCCAGACTATCAATTTTCATTTATTTATTTATTTTTAATGGCTGGTTTTTTTTAAATTTTTTTTTTTTTTTTGCTTTCTTTTCTACCCTTTTCTCCCTCTGTATGCAGCTGACCACAGGGCTTCATTCACTGAAACAGCCGATCACAAAATTAGCCGAATACTTTGACTTTGCCTCTGGCTTTCCTGGTTGCCATCCCTCTGAAGACTCTATTCACCTCTAATTATATGTCTGTTGAAATCATGTGGAGAAGGAACAGTGTAAGTCATTAGCCCTCCTAAATGAATGTGCAGCTGACTTGCTAACAAAAGGATTAACACTTGACAGCAAAAGTGTTGCATGCTGGAGAGGGTCATCGGGTGCCTGCCTATTACACAGAAATAATTGCCACCCAATGCTGAGAGAAACTGATGTCCTTGGGCTGTGTTTACTGCACAGAGATGCATTTTCCCCCACCTCCTCCATCTCTTACTCCTCTGCTTAATCTTCCTTTGAAAAAAACCAAGGAGGAGAGCCAATACTGGACAGGGATGGTGGGAACCAGTGTGGGCTGGCTGGGGAGCATGAGACCAGGTTCTGAAAATGCATGCCAGGATCACACAGAGGATTGCCAGGTGAGCAGAATCTGGGCATGGCTTTTGTTTGTGCATTTTAACCTTGGCAGCAACACACAGTGGAAAACCTTTTGGCCTATTTTGGAAAAGAGGTATCATTTCATAGCAAGTTAGCTCAAAGTAATTTGGACAACACATAGATATGCTTTTGACATCTATAGCCCAATTAAGTACAGTGGATTTTAGTGTAGGCATTTTAAGTTATCTAATCAGCCACTGACATGAAAATACCATGAAGATATATAACTGAGGCTGAAGAAAGACACAATGGCAGTGGGGTGGTAGTATACAATGTGAAAATGATGTTTATATCCAAACATCACATGCACAGTTGAGCATGAATTCACATTAGATCAATTTGAACTTCAAAAGTATTTTTTAGATATGGGTGGAAACAACTTTTTTTCAGTAGTGGAGTATTTATACCAAAAAGGTTTTCATCTGGTGAAGTATATGACTTCAAAAACCTTGAACAGGGCTATTTCCAAAAGCTTGTTAAACAGCAGCATCAGAGCGCAGGTGATGAACACTGTCTGCTCTTAATAATTATTTTTTTTTTCTTTATTTCTTTCTGTATCTTTAGTGGAATGCCAATTTTGCCATGAGATGTCCAGTAGAGATTTGTAATGACTAACAATGAAGTTACAAATCCACCCTTCCCTCCTGATATTTTCAAATGTCATTATGGTGCAAAACAGAAGAGGTGAGCACGGGTGCTCAGGACCTCAATAAATATGTGTACACCACCTCCTCAGTGCCCACTGAGCAAACTGAAGGTCTCCTCATTAGGCAAATAGGAGCTCTTTCCACCAAGAGCAGTGGAAGTATTCATGCTACTCATGAGCAAAAGCTGGAGGAAAGACCACAGAAGAAGAAATTATGGGAATAAATGGAAATAGATGTGCAAGCCAATGCGTATTCCACAAACCATCTTCCATTCAGCATGGAATACTCCTTCCTCTTGTCTGATAAAGTGACATCTGGTTAGTATATTTCCCTGATTATTTAGTTCTCTGCATCACTGTGAGCAATGTCATCTCTCTAATTGGGACGCAGAATTTTTTTCCGGTATGGTTAAAACAGCAGATTCTGTGTCAAGATTCCTTCAAGGTTGTTTTTGCTATCAGCTTCAGAAATCATGCAAAAGGGGCCTAATTTAGTGTCCATTCATTCACAGAATTGTTGTATATAAAGCCTTAGGAACAGTATTTAGGCCTACATATGAAGGAAATAAAATGCCCTAATTAATTTTCTGCATTGCTGAAATGAAGCTTCAGTCAAATAGGGAAGGCAAACATTGTGGTTGTTGAAGAGAGGCATCCTAGAACTGAGCCTCCAGCACTATTTGGTAGCAAAATGTAAAATGAGACAGCAGATGAGATAAAAAAATGCTGATTATAAGAGGGTTTGGGATGAGATAAACTAATATACTTGTAATCTAAAATAAATCTGAAGTTTTATTTCTGTGTTCTCACCCCATCCTGAGTCCATTGTGCATTCTGTTTCTGAAAACAGCCCTCAGTCTATTTTGATGCTTCAGGCAATAACAGTCTGGATGAAAAGGCTCTTCCTTGTCCTTATTTGTTAAAACCCTAAAGGTTATTTCCTGAAGATAAGAAGGCAGTTGCTGCCTTCACAACAGTGCAGATTTTCTTTAATATAAGCAGACCTGATCTATTTGGTCCAAAGTGTTTTTTAAAGACTAGCTAGTAATAATCCCCTCAAAGATGTCTGTGCCTTTCAGAGCTAGAACTACAAATCCACCACTGGAAAAGCTCTTGGTCAGGAACATGCTCTCAAGAGGAAAACTTTGAGACTGAGTAATAAGACAAGCCTGCTAGAGGTAAATCAAGCAGGATGGTTTTGGGGTTTTGGGTTTGTTTGTTTGCTTTGGTTTGGCTTTTTTGTTTGTTTCTTGGGGTTTTTTTTGTTTGTTTTCTACAAGCAGTAGTATGAAAGCATGGATACTAAGATAAAATTTGGATTTCTCAACAGGTTGTATTTGCTGTATTAGGCTTTCTCATACTCTGACTACTTTAAATTCCTTAGGAGGCTTTTATCCCACTCTGTCTTAACAGTTTAGCAAAGTTGGTTGGGCATCATGACGCTCCAGTTATTGACTGAGAGCTTTTGATGCCCACTTCACAGAAGCAGTCATCCTGAAATAGATTTAGTTGGTGAGAAAGGGACAGGAAGAGCTAAAGTATCCCTGGTTCTAGGAGAACAGCAGAAACTATAAAGTTAAGAAAAATTTCCTTTACATAAGGATAAAACTGCAAGTTGTGAATTTGCATAGCTTTGAAATGAAACATGATAGCAGACTTCTAATTCTCACAAGTCTGCTAAGACTGTGCTTCTGCAATATTGTTCTGGTCACCAAAGGGGCAAGAAAAGTGCCCTGCTCCACATGCAGCAAAGGTTTAAATTAAAGATTCAGCAAAGCTTACTAATGAAGGAAACCTAATCAGTGAGCATGGCTGCTAAGGGAAGCTGTAAAACCTAAGTTCTAAAGGAACAATTAGACCAACACCTGCCTGGAATGGGCAGAGCAGCATTCTGCTTCCATGCAGTGGAAATGGACTTAAAGTCACTATTATACTCTGGTGATATTTTTCATGTTCCAGAACTGCCAGACTGTATGCAAGTCCTCCAAGCTCAGCTGTGAGTGTTTGAGTCTTTCTCACTTCCATAGTGCTAACTTTGGGAAAAAAAGAAAACAAACAAACCAAACCACAAAAAAACCCGCAAACCAAAGAAACCGCAAAAAACCCAACACCTTAATTATGTGATATCAAAGTCCTCTGATGAGGAAGTAATGGGTTTTTAAATTAATTTCATTATAGAGCAGCCTTCTCTAGGGAAAATAGGTGTCTTCTTGATTCTCTTGAGGTGATACCTCAGCTGACTTCAGTTAAGGAAGGCTCTACCCTATACCATTTTTTTCGAGGGGATATAGGTGTTCAAGGATGAGGATCTTTGATGAGAGGGGAGATTTCCCTACAGTCCTCAGTACGTGTGCAAAGGTTCAGCCACTTTCCCACAGAAAAAAATGTAATATGAATTAACCAGCCTTGGCTGGTTCCTTGATCTGACTGCATCCATTTCCCGATGCACTGTATGAGAAGCATGGGCATGCCATGGACAACTCTGAAAGTCAGGATCCTTCATGCCAAAATCAGTGCTGCTTCCTAGGCTTCTAAATACTTGAATTTAGTTTTAGTCATGAGTTGCAAAAATGATAACCAACATTGTAAGTCAGAAGTATCCCCCAAATAAGATGTTAAAGCAGCTGTGTTGGCTCTAGAAAAGCTTAACTTTAGGCTTCTGAGTATGATGAATTATTGTTTAAGGAGATGTATTCATAAGTCTGTTCCTCTCATGCAGGTGGTTGATATTTTGAGATCTCTGCTGTATCAGCACTATGTATATTTGGAACATAAACTGCATGAATATTATAAATTCTATATTTAATTGGGTCTCATAAAGAAATCCTGTAAATTGTAGTCATCCTATCAAACAAAACCAGAAATTGGTATGGTGAGGTATTCAATAACATTACTTCTTTTTGCTGCTACAGGTTAAACAAAATTTTGCTGTTTCTTTATGAAGAAAAATAGTATGATAGAGTTAGGTATTAGTCAGGTAATTCTGATGTAGCCTTATCTATGTGAAACTAACATAACATCCAGGGAATAAGTAGTAGGAGAAAGTACTTTTCTATACACCAAACCTCTCTGGTTCGTAACTCAGCCAAAAATTCTCTTTTCAGGCTTTCAGCAAGATGACAATGCCAGTATTTATTCAGGCTGTGTCCTAAGCTTTCCTGCTTCTTTATGTCTTCCTTAAAATAATTCTGTTTCTCTATCATACATATTTTAGCAGGACAAAAAAAAAATAAAAATGACAGTACCATTTCCTATCCACATGTAGTGAAACTCCTTCGTTTACACTTGTGAATGCCGGGTGCTAATCTATGCTGGAGAGGTAAGAGTCATTATTGTTTCAATTTGCTGGGGCTGCAAAAGTTGTAATGTGTTCTGCTTCTCCTGAATGAGAGACTCCAAGAGTCCTGTCTGGACTCTGAGGCTGTGGTCAAAGGAACAGATGCACAATAAATTGAAGCAAGTACTCAAGTAACTCTGAGTCTTATCTAACAAATAAGGGTAAAATTTACATAGGAAAGCAAGAAAAAGGAGATTTACATCTTGTTTCCTTAATTGGGTTTGAATTTGTAGTGACCTGAGCTGTTTTCATTGTTAGTGTAGTGTTTTGTGTTCTCCATACCACTGGGTTACAATGGGGTATTATTTGCATCAATTTTATCTATAGTACATCTATTACATCAAATGGAACACCAGGTAAGAGAAACTTGTTCTAAATGGATGCAGTTCATTATTTAACTGTATCTGGCAAACTGAAGAGAGAGTAGAGGTTGATTTTGGCACCTGATCTGCTTTGACATCTTTTGCCTGCAGGGCACTTATTGTGGGAGAGAACAGTTTGCTGCAGGGAACAAGGGGCCAGTGAGCCTTCTGAAACCTCTGTGTGACCATGTTTTTCTCAACAGGCTGCTTCAAGTGCTCTCTAGAGTTATTTGATCTGGTCCTCCAAACCCTATTCACACTGCTTCTCTTTAATGCTTTCACTGTAGAATTCATCATAGACCATTTTATCTGGGTGAGACCTGAGCATTCACATGGCTCCAAGTCCATGCAGTGCATCTACAAATACCTAGCCTGTGATACAAGGTCCTTGGCCTTGCTTATCAGAGCAGAATGGCTGGGGACTGACCTTCTTGATAGGCCAAGGTGATCCTGAAGCATCACACCCCAGGCAATTGCAAGTCCCAGCATGCGGCAGGCAAGACGTGCACTTGTCACCGGTCAGGGAAAGGTTTCATTCAAGATTGTTTGCAGATCTGTGTTGAAAAGCCTCTTTGATTTGAAAGGATAGGCCAGGTATGGCAAGAATGGTACTTGTGATAACATTTGAACATGACAACTGTGCTGCACAGTACAAGAGTGATGCTAAAAAAAAGCCACACACATTGGCAGCTCCTGTACTGAGGGTGAGGGAAACAACAGAGCAGAGGGTGATGTGATCTTCACTCCACCTGCCAAAGTAAATACTTGTCACTGCCCCAGTTTTCATCCTCTACCACAAATGAAAGCCAGTGACAAGTTGCAGCCACATCTTTCAGAGATGCTTACCTTGATCTTGTTCCACAGCAGCGTGCCCCATGTCCATAAACCTTTAGAAGTTTCAGGGAGAAAAAACAAATTATGGGAGATCAAAAGGAGGCTGGTTGAGAGCATAGGAAGGGAAAATGGTGTTTGCTGCTGGTTCCTGCTCAGGGAAGCAGGAGATGGGTAGCACAGTCTAGAGAAATGAAACATGGTTACAGTAAGAAATATGCAGTGTTTACAGCTTCTTCGCTCCTACTCAAAATGATCTAGGACAAAAATTGGCCAGCAGTTCACTGGGGAGGAGCAGGAGTGGTACCTCATGTACCAAGTAGTTCATTGCAAGTAGCAGTAACTATGGAGTTTAAGAATTGTGAATAAGATCCTTTCAGCAGGCAGGATTTCATTAACATGGGTTAAAAGAGACCTGAAATGCACTGGAAAGTCACTGTACTCAAACTCAATTTCCATTTTTTTTTCTACTACACAAAGAAAAATGTTACCCACCAGAAAAGTGTATGAGCTTTACCATCATAGACTTGAAGAAGTAACTCTGCTGAAGTCATCACTATAAGCTAGTGAGGTGTCAGTGTACTTCCAGATACTAAACAGGACATGCACAAGGTTTTGCATTGATTTCAGGGGGACTATTTGTACAGCAAATTACTGGTCTGTACAAGTAAGCCTGTGAGCATCCAGGTTTCTGCTAAAATAAGATTATATGTCTATTAGACTATCCAGAAGCTCCAACACTGCAATATACTGTATCACCATGCACTGAAGCTAGGTCCTTGGGAAATTATTCAGTAGAAATGTAGAATACCAATTTCCTCACAAATCTCTCAAGCACTGCAGTTTAGGTGACGATTCAGCTCTTGAGGTAGAATCCATTTAACTTTGGATTTGGAAACACCAGTGTTGGAAGTTAGGGAGCAGCAGACTTAATGTGGAGGCTATTTGGCAAATAACCTGTCCTCAGAAAATGCTGACTGTAAGATGCCTTAGGAATATTGACATTTTGTAACACGCTCAGAGTCAACTCATATCATCAAATGACTTAACAACATGTTTCACGTGCATAAATGAAACAATCCTCTCTTCTCATAACAATTATGAGAACATCTTTATGCTGCCCTGCAGCAAGGAGAAGGGTGTTGATCCACATTTATGTTTCATTTACAAACCATATGCAGAGATCTCATGCCAATGTCCTTTTGAAATGCTGGGAAGTGTCTGCTGCTCCACAGCCACCAGTTCCACCAGTGGGAAATGGGCAGCCACTGAGAAAATGAAGAAGTGCTGCTTTCCTCTTCTCAAAGGGTGATGTTTTTTTGCTAACTCAACATTTCAGTATTTTCATATTTCATTTCTGGGTTCTCTTTTAATGTATGCAACTACCAGTGGGCAATCTGGGCTCTTTAGTATCTCAGAGATGTTTCAGTGTTATTGTCATTCTCTGTATCACTGAATTTAGTCACAGTTTAATTTGCTGTGGATTTTGTTGCATTCATTTGTTCCCTTTTTCTAAGGTTTAAGGAGTTGTTTTCTTTCCTGAAACTCAGAAACAAAATCTCAAAAGACCAGAGCTGTTCCTTTTGTTCTAAATACAGATGCAAAAAACATCAGCCAATTAGTGCTAAATTAAAATTTGAAAGGAGCATCCATTATTTTTAGGTTACATGTATTCACTACTTTAACCATTTCTGAAGAGAGATCAGCTACAGCATGCTGCTTGTACCACAGAGAATACAAAAAAAAAAAAAAAAAAAAAAAAAGCTGTCAAAAGTGGTATCTTAATATTTGAATGAACTTTTTTTTTTTCTATTTATGAAGCAATGTTGATTTTTTTACACGTGCTTTTTATTTTTCCAGATGTACTAGCTAGGACACAAGTTTGCACAGCAGGAATTGATTAAGAACTGGTTACTTTAAGCCATGTGGTCTTCCTTCCTTGTAGTTACTGAGTGACTCTGTGTCCTTATCCTTTTAAAAGGTTTCTAGCAGCAGACAACAGCTAGAGTTATTCTTATTGCTCCTGAGTAGTCTGCTTGGTACAAAATATCAGAATTTGCAAAGGAGCCATCCACTATCTCAAGACAGTGTACAGAAGCTCTTACACAGGGGGAAAAAAAGGCATTAAAATAAAAAATATCTGCTTGCATCAACTGTATTTTCTTCTCTTCAGATTCTGATTTTACAGTTACATACAAGTGGACTCAAAGACTTTGAGCTAGGGTCAAATTTTTGCTCCATTTTTGCACAATGTCTTACGAAATGAATTCTTAATCCCTGATTCTGACTGGGTAGATCATCTGACCTAAATATTAGGAATAATATAAAAATTCAGGCTTTGCTGATCTCAAAAAGAAATGAGAAACTGTAACGATGAGCTGAGTTGAGGGCGTGTGTGTCTGTGTGACCTTTTTTAGTAACCCCAGCTTGAATCTACAGATTAAGGCTGTTCTCTTTGAACAAAAACATTACTGTAAAAACCAGCAATCAGCAAAAAAATCCACATCAGCAACATTACAGGGCTAAAATTGAGGAAACAAGTCAATGAGCCCTCCTATTATTAACTGAACTAAAATCCATCTCACAGCTATGAATCTTGTGAATTGTCCATCTATGTTTTAAATGTCAGTCACATTCAACAAGGCTTTCCTGGCTCCTGTCAACTGAAAAGGCAGGGGAAGGGTAATGAAGTGGCCGAAATGTGAAGCTGAAACCTGCAGCTGTTGACAGCTGCAGAATTCCTGTGGCCAAGGGTCTGTCACAGGAAAAACTTGCCCAGCATGTGGCATAACAGAAAATAAATGCAGTTTCATGTACACTCCACATTAGTTACTTCTGAAAGAAACTGGGATTGAATCACAAGTAATTAACCAGTCAAATATACCCAAAGTATCCTACCTTCAAGTTCCATACTGCTTGCATGGAGATTTTCCTGGAAAAAAACTTCAATTTGGTCCTCTGCTGCAGAACTCAATCATCCTGCTTTCTGGATTCAAAGAGCTCCTTGGATGAAGTCCTATTGCTTGCATTCTTCTTCCTGCAAGGGTTTCTGCCCTTTTTTCTCTTGTGGCACACCTTGAACTCCTCCTTGGCCAAAGGAAGCTCTCTAATAGGATTTCAAAAGAGAGAAAGATTGGTTGTTTAACTGAAAAAATATCTAAGGAGAGAGTAGGGAAAACTGTTTGCCCAATCCAGGGCAACATGGAGACGACAAGAGTTGGTTTTTTTTCCCTTGTAAAACTGAACAAAAGTTTCCTTCTCAGCTGGGCAGGAGAGGGTACTTGGTCCCTGGAATCTCCACTCCTGCTGGGCTTTCTGGTTACAATGATGGTATTGAAGATGATTTGGAAAGACACCCTAATTAAACAACACAGTTGGCAATTCAACAGTGTGACTTGATATCACAGTATGAGTCAATTTGGAGAGGTGACTTTATCTGGGAGAACTTAGGACCTGTTTGATTTTGATAGCTGAACTAAGCATGCAAAACATAGAGCTACTTACATAGGGTCATATGTCAAAATACTTTCCTATATGAGGTAAACTTCAATTTTGTTTGCAGACCATCCATAGTGATGTCCTAGAGGAAGACATGAAATGTCTGCATATGGCAAAACCTATGGCAAACCTGACAAAATCATTGACGTGAATTCAAGTTCACATCACCATGCATTGCACAAATAGGAAGTCCAAAAGGACAGCTTCCAATACAGTTTGCATCTGAATAAACTTCAGATAATACATAAACTGTCTGAAGTAAGGCCAAAAGTTTACAGAAGATTTATATCTTTGGTGCTCTGATACAAAATAGGTGGCAGAGTAATCAAGAGAAATTCTGCACTGCAATATCTCTCCATTGCTGAGGACCTACAGAAAAGGAATAAACAAATGTAAACTAGTACCTTAACTACACCACTGCTTCTCCTAGAATTGCTATAATCAAACTGGTCCAGGTCATGAACAAAAGCTGCAAAACATCTTCTGCAAAATAATGGATCGTCAGGTCAAGTCCAGTAAGCATTAGTGCACAGCAATTTTCTACTGTCCCAAATCCAAATTGATATGACAGCTGAATTGCAACTGTAATTCAGGGGAAAAGAGAAAATAAAACATTCCCTCATGGACAATGAAAGGAAAGAAAAGAAATTGTGCAAAAACACAAGGGGCATTAACTCTGCAAAAATATGGTGGTTCTTGTCATCTTCATTTGACTTAATCTTCTGCCCTCATCTTTATGAGGAGTGTTCAGAATCAACATCTGATAACTCACTGATTAGCCTGGTTTTTGGACTATCTTACTGCAGATATTGAGTAATAGTTCTGTTAAACACTTTTATTCTTTCAAAGGAAAAAGAAAAGCACAAGAGGGACTATCACAGAAGTATCCTAAGGTGACATTTTATCCTCCATCTGTCAGGAGCTCAGAGGCAAAAGAACCAGAAAAAAGATAAATGAGCCATAAAAAAAACTGAGCAGCAGCTGACACTCAGATCCTTGCATGTCAGAAATGCCATGTAGGACCAGAATATTGGCCTGAGTCAGCAATGAAATCAGTTTGTCAGTGTCTTCACCATTGTTTTACTGGGTCCATCAGTGCTAACTGGACACAGCACTACTCAGTCATCACCTGTCAATCATATTTTAAATATAAATTTCACCTGTCACCATGTTACTGGAATTCTTGACTATTTTATATGCTGGCCACCCCACCACTTTAATCCCCTGCATCATTCCTGTGTGGTACAAGCTTTCAGATAAGTTGCAATATGAGATATATTGAACACCAGGATAACTCAAGGAGTTTTTGTAGTAAATATAGTAAATATACTAAGAAATTTACCAAAACCCTCCTGCAGCTGGCAAAAGTTGTGCTCAACACTGTTAAACCAGATTTCAGCTAGGACCAAAACAAAAAAAAAAACCCAAAACAAACAAACAACCAAAAAAACCTAATAGCCTCAATAGGTGGTTTTTGGTTTTGGTTTTTTTTTTTTCCATTTTCTGCTTCATAGCAATTATCAACCTGTAATGAGAACTAAGTTGTATGAAAATCATACAGTGCCTTGGTATGCAACACAAGCTTCTAAAGTAGTAATGAGCTGATGGGAACCTGCCAAGAGGTACCAGACCCAGGTAGCCAAAATGGAAAAAGTTCCTTTCTGAAGCTTGTAGTAGCTCCATGGAAGAGAGAGTGATGGATGACTATTTGCCATTATTTTTTAAAATTTCCTGGGGATTTTGGTTGAATGGCAGCTGCTTAAAAGGGGGTAGTTTGCCCCCTTCTTTCCTTTCTATCATCACAACTTCCTAAGGAAAGAATCAACCTCATCTGGCTCCTGCTGGTTTGTACCTCACTCAAATCATATAGCAGTTTGTCACAAACCCCAAAGCACTCACAGACACTTGAGAAAAAACACTTGTTCCATCCATCCAAGGGCAGATAATGTAGATAATCTTGCCAGAAGCAAAATCCTTGCTAATTCTCCCATTTCACTCCAGACGTTATTAAACATAAAATACCAGTGCAGCACAAAGCTCACAAAAGAACAACACCACAGAGACATTTCTCATGTGCTGGGGAAAAAAGCCTTTAAGTTTACTAAAACAATTACTCAATTCCTGAAGGAGATAGAGCATGTACTTCTATCTCTCTGAGTATTTATATTATTTCTGTCTCCTATGCCTTTTGTGAGCTATCCAAGCAAGGTAACAGAAGGTTCCTTTGAAAGGCCCAGAAGTTTTACATCCAAATTTTCTTTGAATATAATTTTGTGAGCCTGAGCCTTTGAACACACCCAGTTGTCTGAATTTATTAATTTTTTTGACTCTGATGTCTTGTTTTCTTCCTTATACTCTCTGCAACAGCTGGCAGCACCACTGCCAGATGCCTCTGAAGTCTACAGAGTATTAGAAACAGGCCATGCCTAACCCTGGGCTTGAAGCAGTGATGATGTCTCAGCAGCCAGAGGACACAGAGGAAATGAGTGACACAGAAGGAGCTTGTCAGAGACTTACAACTTCAAAGTAACAAAATAACAAACCTGAGATTCAAAATGTAGCTTGGTAGTTCCAACAAAGTACATGTACACACATACAACTTTTTCGGGTTCTTTGGAAGCAATCAATTCTCTTAAGCAATTCTTGGACTTCACACACGACTTGCAGAATATGTCTGAATCGCAAAGGTAAGGAGAAGAAAATGAGTCTGGAGGTGTCATGCACAGATAAATCCTTTTCTGGAGTCAGATAGAGGTGCAGACTTCTTCCTTAATAATGGCCAAAGGCGAAGGTGTGTGATTTTGATGAAGAAGCCAGTCTGGCAGACAGCCACACTGGATGCTTGTCACCTGCCTGCTGAGGTTAAAGCTTGCTGGTCCTGCAGCCAGTTACATCCAAAGTGATACAAACCCACAATTATGTCCTCTCTTAATCAAATTAATGCAATTACAGAGCAAAGCTCAACAACCTCCGTTGCTATGCATCCTAAAATCTTCTCTGCTCCATCAGAAATTGTTGTTCTGACACCTATTCCTGGCAGCAAAATGGCACAGCAATGTGGCTTTCCAGCAGCCAATTCACAGTGCTGGTTCACTTACACTCCAGAGATTTCACTAAAACTTCCACGAGCTGATGGTGGAGTTCCCCCTTTTGGTGCCCACTCTCATGGTGCATCACTGAAGCCAAGTAGCCTGAAAGCTATTTCCAGGGTATTCTTTTTCAGGATCTTCACTGAGAGTTAAAGCTGAGGCAGTAGCTGCTGAGAAGCCAACTGCAACAGATAATGGTGAGGAGCTGAAGCCAAAGCAAAACAAAGCTACAGGGTCACTGGAAGCCAGAGAGATCTGCCTCTGTGGACTGCTGTACTGCTCAAAAAAGGAAAGGAGGGTTGCAAAGGACATGAATCAAACTAGTTGAGCAACACTGGAAACTTGAACTTCTGCAAAAAAGCCAGAACTTCGTTGCCTTATCACATCCAAAGCCTATTAAAACTAAATATTGCAAAGTGACAGAGAAACAAAGTCTGATTCAAATCAATATCTGGAAGAAACAGTTGACAAAGAGCATAATATATATGCCAAGCATCCTCTTAGGAACAGACTAATTTTGTGCAAACATTCTTGAATAGGAGACACATTCATAAAAACGTCTTGTCACTGGGTTTCAGAACAGCATGGGAACTCCCTACTGGAATTAGTTTCCAGGCACAACTCAATTCTCTCCTTTCTTGCCTTTTTCCTGTAAAGCCAGCTAAGAGCAGCCCCACTCCCCCTTCTCAGTCTCCCCACAGGGACAGATTCAGTCATCTGTGTAATGTAGACACTGGGCTTGCCCTGAAAGTTTCCTAGGTAGAAGGAGTAAGGGGAAATAAAAAGCAGTTCTCTGCATGACTTGTGAAACATGCAAAATACAATAGCAATAAAAATAGTAATGAGCTCATTACAATAGAAATGGTCTCATTAGCAGTGCAAATGCCATTCATATACGTGGCCAGGTTCCTGATGGTGCAGGGAGTCCTTTAAACACTGTCCTTCCCTGCTCCAGCAATACAAGTCCTATATAAAAATGTATTTTTTTCAGATCCTTGGGCTACTGTCCCTCCCTTTGCTCCCCAAAAGGTCACTGGGTAACACCTGGAAACAGCATTTGGGGGGACAGATGCTGTGGGCAGGGCAAGTCCTTCCCATCCAGGCTCCCACTGCCTTAAGAGGAAGGGGTAGAGGACTCCATGTGCTGACAAGAAATGTCTTAGACATACAATGGGAAAATGCATTTGAAACTATTTTACATGGGATAACAGCAGTTTTCATCAATGTGCTGGTAATGAATTCAGGGCAATGAATTCAGGACATTCACCTGCACTTGAAGATTGGCATCAAGAATTGGGGCAGCAGTGCAGGTTCAGGGGTTTATGGGTTGGAGGGCAGCACAGACTGTGCATGTCCTGCTGCTTGAGACACAGCTCAGGAAAATGCAATGAAGGATGCAGGCTCCTCTGGCTGGAGCACAGCTTCATCTCTCAGGTAGTGTGGTTTATTCTCTTTCAAAGTTTCAGGCAGAGATAGGCCTTAGCTGTATGAGAACATGCTGGCTGAACATGCTGCCCAGTGGCTGTGCTGGCTGAGAGAGATCAGCAGATATGTGTGAAAAGATAGGGGCAGGCACTGAGGAAAGGCATGGGAAAGGCAATGTTCTGGGAGCCTTCTGCCAAGGGAACTCAGTCACTCCAGTCCTGCTTACTCCTGGAGTCCACATTGCAGGGACAGAGCATGCAGGAGCTCTGCAAAACACACTGTGTGTTAATTACTTAAAAATGTCCATTGAACTCTTTTTCTATGAAATGTCTAAACTGACACCACTTGAAAGCTAGAGCTTTATTATTTCAGTGTATTGTGTTGATATATTTACCTAGGTACATGACAAGATGCTCATTATCTTTTTTATGAATAAGAAATTGTACTGCATGAAATGTAGAGCTAAATCAAGACAGGACTTGGTGGGGTCTTGGCTGGAGGTCACAGAAGTTCAGCACCTTTCTCTGGGCAGCAATGATACACGGACCCTTCCTACTGGATGACATCCATAATTCTGTCTACACACAGCCCCTCACTGACCATGGGTCACTCTTTCTAATTAGACATTTAAATGCCTCAGGGATCAAATTTCACATAACCTGGATTTTAGGGTACCTGAAAGGGTGGGCACTGCAGCACTGGAGTCCCTTCATACACAAGCATCTCCATGATCTTTCTATGGTCATACAAAATCCCACAGCAAAGAAGGGAGTTAAACCTCTGGCCCTGTGAGCCAGGCTGTGCTATAATTTTCAACCAGTACCACCTGTATACAACATCATTTTTTAATTTGTAGTCTGGCCTACCAGAAACATACAACTCCATCAAGATCTGCAAGGTAATAATGAGCCACACTCTTAAAAAATGTACTTAAGGCTGAAAGTGATTAAAGATGCTCCAGCCTGCAATTACCTATTACTCACTGGTGCTCTAAATGGTTCATTTTTCACATCATTCCAGGAAGCTGTAACTTCTTAGAGCAATGTTTCTGGTAATTATGGGAGAGCAGCAACAGCAGCCACTGAGCGTTATCTAATGCTGCAGCAGAGTCAGAAAAGCTGTCTTCTGCAGATGATATAATAGGTGTGGGATGTGGCAAAGAGAGGCAGCTCCTGGTCTGACTGTTCTTTGCTTAAGACTGCTAAGCCCTCACCAGGATTTCAGTTCATTTCAGAAAAAAATACAGGACTTGGGAAGTCTTAACCCTTTTTGGTCTGTGTTTCTGAGCCCAGCTTTTGGCCTCAGGACAAGGGAGCTCCCGGCACTCTCTTTTGCTGGGGCTGAGTTAAATCCTGCCTCTCTGAAGCTGGCCTAGGAAAAAGGAAAAGCTTTTAGGAATGTGTTTTTAGCCTCTTTACATTTTGGTTTTTAAATGGAGTTGAAGTAGCCACAACATACACATCTGAGCACTAAGCCTCAACTATCTGCCTTCACCTTCCATGGCCTTTACTCTGTTTACTTTTTTTTTCAATTTTACCTTTCAGACAAAGTTAAATAAGACCTGATTTCTTGTAGTAAAAGTAGTACCACTTTGGTCTGATAAATATATTGGAGAGATGCCTAAAAAAAAAAGAGCAGTAAAACTAAATAAATAAATGAAAATCCCAGGCACTTGAGACACCCCCTCCATATCAGACTGTAACTGCTGGGTCAAATGCTGCAGTTGTCCTGGCTGCCTCTTTGCATAATCCAGGCCAGAGAATAAACCCTAATGATTGCTGTATCAAGCTCAACAGTTTGTGACAGTGAAGAACATAACTTTTACGGATATGAGCTCCTCAGGCTGGAAGCTGCCTTGATTTAGAGCCATACCTACACTACACTGCACTGCATTAGTTTGATGCATGCTGTGGTGAACCAAGGGGTGATTTGCGGTCACTTCCCTTTTTGCTGCTCAGTTTGTCACTGGGATATCCTCACCCCAACCTTTTCCCAGGCTGCTGTCACATCTGGCACAGTGGGATGGGGCCATATCTGCTGGGTGAAGAAAGAGGAGGAAAGAAAGGAGCAGTGCTAGCAGACCACAGGTGGGTTTGTGACCAGGGGCTTCAGGCTCCGCTCACTTCGGGTGTAGCTGTTGTGACGTCTGCATTTCTGATGAAGATAACCCTACTCTTCATTAGGACAGTAATCACACATGGCCATTCACTACCTTTCACTACTTTGGCCACAAAGTTGAAAGCATAGAAAGAAAACAATTATTTACTGCTGGTTCTTCTGAGCATTTTGACTTGGAAAGACAAAATGTGCAACACATTCCCATGGCACATCCAGGCTGGGTGCTGGGGTCCAGCCTGCTCCTTCTTCTAACTCCTCCTATGATGTTTCCTCAATCATTTGCTCTGCCTCTTTTCCACTTCTCAAACAACAAGAGATCAAGTTAGCTTCCAGGACAGTCCAGACTCAGAACTTGCTTTACATGAGATTTTGGCTTGGAAAATATCATGCTGGTTCATTTTAGTTTGGATTAGGATATGGTTTTACAAAGATGTCATTTCATTCTCAAAGAGAGGGCAGTGATCACAGCTGCTGAATTTGTGAATTTTCTCTCAGGAAAATAACAACAATAACTTTTACCCATTTGGAAAATGCCACGCAGACACACAGCACTGTATAAACAGCAAATGGCACTATTACTAATCATTACCCCGTTACTAATGACAAGAACTTATTTCAATAATAATAACAGTAATAAGCTTTACCAAGATGATTTCAGCTCATTTAACCTCAATAATTTATCTCAATAGTACAAAAAAAAAAGATATTAGGAGTAGAAGAAAAAAAAAGGAAGAATCATGGAGGAACTGTATCTCTTCTGTGTGATAACTATGGTGAACAAAATGAAGATGGCCCTTACTTATATTTGATGTATTTAGGTGAGTCAAAGAAAAAGCTAGAAAGGTGAGGGAAGGTGAGGGTATTCTTTGGCTCTACAGGAACCATGAGCTGCCCGACTGGAGGCGCAGGAAGCTGCACTCTGAGCAGCAGCAAGGGGACACGGCTGCCACCTGGGGCAAGTGGCAAATTTTCTGTTCAGAAACAGCATCCCATGCCAGCAAAGCCCTGCACTGCAGACTTATGGAAGGCACCAAGATTTGCAGAAACAGATTAACTGGCGAAGATTTGGTGACAACTTAAGCCATCCCCCATGGGACAGTCATGGCCCCTCCCAGCAGTGGCAGATCTCCCTCCCTACACTCAGTCTGGAGCTGGCTCTTATTCCTCCTGTCCTCTAGGTCATTTAGAAAAAACTCTGCTATCAAAGCAGAGAGAGACAGCTGAGAACACAAGTTAGCAAAAGGAAATGAAGAAACAAGCAGCTACCAGATGATTAATGCTACCAATATGAACCTTGCTGACAGCTCAGAGCCTGGGCACCTCTGCTGAAACAGATTGACTTAGTCTCTTGAAACATGGGAACTAAAGAAAAAGAAGCTGTCCACTGGGAAATGTCTAAATCCACAGAAGAGTGATGAGCATGTCTGGGTTGGAGGAATTGGCTGGAGAAAATTTCTGGCATTGTTTGCCACTCGTTATCTGGGTGCTTAAACATCCTCTCAGCTGTGTGCAGATTTTGGGTTGCTGGTATCTCATCTATTGGCTGAAGATTCAAAGGCAACAGCACATGGATTGACCTTTGGTTTTTTTCCCAAGCAGTTTGGAAACGTTTCCTGAACTGTATTTTTCCACCCCAATCTATATTTAATTTCTGTACCACGACCCCCCCCAAAAAAAAGCTTTAAAAAAAAAAAAAGCAGCACCATATACCATAATCACACCCCAGGGGCAAATGGCTCCTGGGCTTTCAGCCCCTCAATTTGCTTACAGGGTCAAGGGATGCTCAGGAAATTTCAAAGGTATAATAAAAAGTCAAATACATATTGAAACACCCATTGCGTGAGTGCGTGTGAGCACGTGGCGTGTGCTGAGTTTTCCCTTGGGGATTTATGGCATATTTATTCATGTCATAAAGAGAGAGTGGCAGGAAGAAGTCACCCATGGGTCAGTCCTGCTGTGAAACTTCCCACAGAAAGAAAATTAAGACTTCTCCCATGGTTGCAACAGGGAACTGCACCTTGCTCTGCCTGAGAGCTCTGAACTTGGATTTTAAAATTATCTGAAACAAAGGTCTGCACTCTGCAGCCACCTGGTTTTGCCTGCTGTGGCTATAGGACAATGTTCACTTCACAAGCAAGGGACTGGCTTCACTCTGCATGGCCAGGGCACAGGCACCCAAGCAGAGAGAAAATTAATTTTATTGCTCATCATATTTCTTTCCCACATTACACTCCCACTTCATGCTTCTGAAGAAGCTACAGAATTTTTGAGGTTACAAAAATTCAATATTGTCTTAAGCCACTGGAGACCAGCAGGATTTTAAGGCCTGATTCATGAGTAGCAAGAACATTAAAGGAGAAGTCCCAATTTCCTGAGGTTCTTTTCCTCATCTTTACAGTCAGGGTGTGGTCACAGCTGATTTCCTCATAAGCAAAGGAAGCACAGCCCAAGAAGCACAACTCTGGTGGCATCCTATCAGGGTGAAGAAGAAAAAGGCTTGCACAACAGCTTCTAATGATTTATATTTTAGGGAGGAGGAACATCACCTCTAGGAATTCAGCTTTATTGGATGGGCTAATCCAGAAGAGATGAAAGCACTTTCTAATTACTGTTGGGTTTTGTTTCTTTGAAGAATTGGGGTAAATGTCTTTTGAAAGTAGATGTCTGTTTGTGCTCATTAGATGTATAATTTAATTTGTTTGAGATGTTTTCCTCTTTTAGGGTCTTGTTCTAATGATATCTGATCTTTTCCTTCTCTTCTTTCCCTCTCTTTTCTCCCCAAAGATATGAACTTCAGATTCACTCTGGATTTCTTTTCTGAATTTAACAATGAAGATGCAATCTTCTTTGGGGCCCTATTTATGCCCTTTAAAAAAGGGGTTCTCCTCTTATTTGCCTGTTTAATATTTATGAGATTTATTTACCCATGGACATTTCCTGGCTGAAAGCTGTATTCATGCTACACTGGAGAGAGAACTCAAAACATCTACTTCAGAGAAGAAAAACTGCAATATTATAATTTATCTGCCAACCAGTGCTACACAGCATTGCAGAAGCAGAGGAAATTGGGTTGAAAAGGAATGCAGGAGGTCATTTAGTTCATATTTCTTCACCAAGACAAGACCAAACCTGCCCACATCATTCCTGACAGGTGTGTTCCTAAAATGTTCTTAAAAACCTGCAGTGACATTAGGTGCACAACCTCCTGTGGCAATTTCTATTAATATTCAATTGCCCTCTCTGTTGGAAAGTTTTTCCTGGTGTTTAACCTAAATTTCTTGAGAGGCAGTTTAAGCCTGTGACTTCTCATCCTGTCCACATATTTTTGATCTTAAGTCTGTCCAGCTGAGGGAAATGGTCCAGCTGAACTCCCAGGAGCTTTCTGCACTTGTGTTTCTCTGCAAATATAGGGTAATTTTGAAAGACTCACCCATGGAGAGCTACAGCCAAAATTCAAATAGAGATCAGCTGTTTGCCCTGCTGTGCTAGACATCTACTGAGATGTTGCTATGTCCAGAGGAAAAAAGAAAAAAAGAAATAAAAAGGCCTTTTACAGCACACACTGTACTTAATTGCACAACTCCCTTCCCCTTCCACACCACCACATAGTGAATTTTCTTCACTCCTGCTCTGGGTTACACACTGAAATACTGAGTATTGACTGGTTACTCCTGCACTGAGCACAATAACATGTGGATGATGTGTTATAAATGAACTCTCCTCACCCTTAAAACAGCACCTGAAAATAAGCAATACCTCTAGCTTGCTGTACAAATAAAGTAAAAATTCGATGGACTGTTCTGTTTCTTACCTGTATTTTGGGAATATACACACTGCTATTGACTCAGAGATGTTCTTGTAGCCCTGTAAATGAAGACAAATGCTGCATCAGCTTTGCCACTGGCCTGCCAGATTCATTTGGGTTGGCCAATTAACTCTTTCTTTATCTGACTCCCTATGATAAAGGGGCTGATTAAAAAAAGAAATATTTGCAAAATGCTCCTAGACACACACCTGGGGCGTGCTCTGTTTCATTGTTCTCAGGGTTGGGCATTACCAGGGGACTCTGTAAAACTCACTGCTTAGCCCTGCAGAAGTGGCAGGAGTTCAGGGCTTCGTGGCCAAGTAGCCAAAACAGATTCTTACCTCCCTAAGGCGAGGGGGCTAAGAAGAGTCACACTTCTGGCAGCCAGAAGCCCTTCAGCCTTTTCTCTTTCTCTCTGAAGTGGCTTTGGCTTTTCAGGGCTCTTCCACAGGCAAAGCAGACATCTGAAAATGAAGGCAGGGAACAGTGGGGTCACAGCTATTTTGCTGCTCCCAGCAGTTCCATTAATTTTGTCTGCCCCAAGCACTGGCCCTGTCTGGTTCTTAATATTTGTTTTAATTATTATTATTACTATTCTAAATAATAATGGAAAAAATCCTTCTCAAAAGTATTTTTTCTTTTTTTTTTTTTTTTTAAGTTACTACATTCTGCAGCCATGAAAAGCAGAATATTCTTCTTGTATTAGTGGGTGAGATTCCCTCACACTGGATGAAAGGGTGACAAGGAACTATGTTTGGAACAAATCGGTTGCTGCAGTGAGACAGCATGGAGAGCCAATGCCTCAGGCATCTGGAAATGCCTTCTGCTCTGCTTTAGCCTTGAGGGTACAAGCCCTGAAAACGTGGAGGTCCCTCAGTGTGACAGACCGAACTGGTAGGAAAGCAGGGAGGATCTACAGACCACAAATGAAGAAAGAATTGGAGCTTTTCTTTTTATTATTTTTTGTTTGATGTCAAATGATGAA
Source organism: Calypte anna (assembly GCF_003957555.1). NCBI lineage: Eukaryota > Metazoa > Chordata > Aves > Apodiformes > Trochilidae > Calypte > Calypte anna. Next base: position 6,594,117 of record NC_044260.1, on the reverse strand, counting down.
AATGAAGTACTGACCAACAAAACATCATTTGGGGTCAATCAAAGATTCCTTGCTCAGCCCCAAGCTGAAACACTTTTGGTTTGTTTGATCCTCTGGAAAAGAAATAAATAAAACTATCATGGACCCCATTAAACTAAAAATGGGGTATTTTGGACAGAAAAACAAAGAAGGACTAAAGCACTTTGCTGTCTTTTCCAAGTTTTGACCAACTTTCTTATGTGAAATGCTTTTGCAAATTTGCCTCAAGTAGTTTTTGCACAAGAAAAAAACCCAACCAATTACCTCTTGCTTTCACTCAAACTTTTTGTTTCTGTGGCATCACAACATCATCATAAAGGACTGAATTTCCATCAGACACTTCACTTTGAGTGAAGCAGGAGTGAAAAGCATCTCATCTTGGCTCAATGCTCCCTGCACCTGGGATTGGAGCATCATGTCCCTGGCTAAGGGCAGCATCGGTGCCTCTGTTAGAGGATGTTTCTGAGGGCAGAGAATTAAAACAACAGTCAGGAGCAGTGCAGACACAGCTAAGGAGGCCTCTAGGCACAACTCCTCTGACCTCTGGATGTACTCCATGATCCCTTGGTTATTTGGGGGGTGCTGCAGGTCCCCAAGTGCAGAGTGGGGTTTTGCTGCACTCAGAGTCATGAACAAGTAACAAAAGAAATCCCAGACCTAAGGAGCTCACATTTTGTTTTCACTGCCTGTTGAAAGGAACTAATGAGCTTTTGCCTGGAAACCCTGAGACTCTTTTCCAAGAAGACATTCAATTTCTGCCTGTCTGCAGAAGACAAGACTGCAGCAGATGCTGAGCTAAGGCTGGAGAGTCAAAAAGATCTTGACTAGTGAGAAGGATAGCTTATCTCTTCTCTCCTAAGCAACAAATCAATAAAATTAAAATTATACCCTGTAGGTTGTATTGCTTCAAGTCTGTACACACAGTCATGGCTTTCAGTCTCACAAGGCAGGAAAAGGGGCTTCAGACCACTAAAAAATCGTCCAAAGTTTAGGGCTAAGATGCAGCATAAAACCAATAAAAGTACAGTAATTTCCACAGAAATAATATCTAGAATTATAATTTAATTTCTGTTGTTCCTTAGCTCACCCCCAGCAATGCAAGGGCAGAGCAGTAATGAAATAACCCCAAATTTACTGGAAATATCTCTCTTACCTTGTGCACTATGAGATTTCAGAGCCTCTACCACACCAAGCAGTTTTGCAGCATGCCCCCAAAGCAGGGAGGTTCTGGGACTCCTAATTTACAGATGGAAAACAAAGATACAGTTTCTGGAAGGTACCAGGTACTGATCCTGCACAGCAGCTCAGGTTGGCTGATAAATGGATGCAGAACATGGTGACTGACTATAGAAACCAGGTACCTCTGCAAACAGAGGAGCTTTGAGCATGTCAGAGGCCACCTGAGCCTTCAAGAACTTCAAGGAGGCTGAGAAAGCACCTAATTCAGACCCTTCTCCTCCCCTTTGGCTGCAGCCCTCTCATAGCATCACCCCAAGCAAGCTGCCTCCTCTGGATTTCTTGATTTTAAAGTGCTTAGCAATCTCTTTGAAATACTGAAACAGATCTAATTATTCACATATTTAGGGAAAAGAAACTCCCTGCTGTTTTCCAAAAAGCAGGCAAAATAGCCCATTGCAACAGCACAGGAGAGAAAGGTATGTGCCACCATATGGAAGTCATGCAGAAAGTCTCTCACTTGCTCTGCAGTCTGTTACCAGCCCCACACTTTCTTTTTTTTTTTTTTTTTTGTGTTTTCATTTCAGAAATCCTTGTACAACACAGCAGGAAATCAAAGGTTTTCTTTTTTTTCCCCTACTCAATAAAACACACAAGTTTGAATCAGTGCATTCTCCACACCCAAACACTCCTCATGCAGAGCAACCCAGCCATAACCTCTTCCATCAGGTACCTTAGAGGCAGGTAAATCACAGCTGTGATGAGGCAGTCTGTTCCCTCATCTTCCTCCTGCATCACTTCATTCTTCTGGAGCTCATGGAGTTGAAAATAGGAGCAATGGCAGATTGAGTGGCACTGCTTTGTGCTCCCTGCCTTCCCAGCAGCTCACTTAGGCAGTAATGAATGAGAAGTGAAAGCTCCTTGAGCTGACAACACCAAACATGAACTGTGGACTTGCAGGTTTCTCATACACCTATTAGAAGACAGAGCAGAGTGCAAAGACCTTGCTTTTAACCACCTTGTGTGTTATCAGATCCCCTCTAACTTGCAGAGGGAAGATGGATGTCTTTGGGTCACCAGCTCCTGACAGCACTGCCATCATTTCTCCCTCTTCCTTTCTCAGTTTTGTTTTTCTATATGTCACCTTCTCTTCTCCCTCCTGCTGTTTGTGCCCCAGCCTCCCACCCCTTCAGCATGCAGTGACAAGCTCCTTGATCCATAGAGCATATCCCTTTCCCAAGGGAGCAGTCTGTCCCTAACCCCAGGGAACATCTCCCAGCCTGCTGCAGGCCATTAGGAGAGCCAAATTAGTTTGTTTTTTTCTTTCCCCCTTTCCTTAATGCATTCTCTTTTCCAGCCCTTGGGTGGCCCAGGCTGTTCAACACCCCCTCACCATTCCCTGCTGGTGTTTTGCTTTGCACATCCTTGTGTGTGGCCCAGTGCCATCTTCCCCATCTGTGACTGGGTGCCCCCAGATCCCCCAGTGCCTGGGGTGTGGGTCCTCTGGGTCAGGCAGAACAGAAGGAAAAGAAGGCACAAAGCCCAAAAAACACCAGGATCACAAGGCAGAAGGGGATTCCCCCAGTACCTTAGGGTGCTGTGCACCAACAGTTAAACAGAGGTGGGAGGCAACAAAGATGTGAAAAACTCTTCCAGACAGAGCATGAGTCACCTGGGTCATGGCAAGGAACAGTGGAATTGCCTCTGTAGCAACTGCATTAACTCCTTTATAGCTTATTTTTGAGCTCAGAAATAATAAACAGAAGCTACAGAATGTACTAAACTATGTTTTCCTTATTTCTCTAAAATTATGTACGACTTGACGAGCTTTTTGTCAACACCAACTGCCAGGAAAGCAAACCAGCAGTGTCAGTAACCTCTGCTTCAAGAATCAGACCATTTCCACCTTCTTTTAAAGTCATGAAATTTTAAAGACTAACGCAACCTATGGTTCCTTTACTTTGACTTTTTAATTATTATTTCTTAATTTCCCAGCCATCCACATACCCCATTGTCACATTTTCTCTGCAAACGTGATGGCAAAAGCAATTTTTTAATTACAGTTGTCACAGCACATTCCAGAAATGGGTGCTGTCAGTCAGTATTTCAAAGTTCACAGTAGGTTTGTGACAGAGCAATCCTGAATCATCTCCCTTTATGCAAGGAGAGGTATGGTCCACCCCAGTCAGAGCTGGAAGGTGAATGCTGAGTTCAGTCCTTGAGTCAGAGCTCAGTTTCTTGCTGCCGTACAGGACACCCCTCAGGTCAGCTCTGTGCTGTTGCAGTTCCCAGCTGCATTCACACATTCATTGGGTGTCAAACCAGATCAAAGCCTCAGCCACCACCAGTTGTAGGGGAGGCAAAAGCCTTTTCCTGTTTCAGGGAAGGAGGTGGGTGCTGTGGCCCAGACATAAATCAGTGCTGGGAACTTGAAATTAAGACTTTGCTCCAGGGATGAGTAAGCTCTTTGCATAATTCTCCTCTAAATGTTTTGGATACAGCAACATGTTGTTTCTCCTGTAGCAGTAGGTTTTGGAGGATCTTACTGATTCAGGTCAAGTCTAGTTGGGCTGCACTTCTGTCTCAGCAAAATGAAAGAATTGCTCATAATTGGAGACTTAGAAGATCACACAAATGTTTTTAGAAGAATGAGTTTCCCATTTTAAAACATACGTGTTTCCTTCTTTATATCTGTTCTGTCTTTTTTGCAAACATCTAAGCAAACTTGTCAGCATTAACAGTATTTTTCAAGGAAGAGACCAAATACTTTCAGAAAACAGTGTTAAAAAGTCATAATGGTTGACTCATCATAGTAAACATAAGACTTATCCATTTACTGTCCCTCTAGTGAGGATGCCTTATCCTTGGCCAAGACTGAAAAGCCCAATAAAAAGTTATAATCTTGAACAACAAATGCTTTAAATTATACATAAGCTTCAGCCCCAAAACTGCTAGCAGAAGGGTTTGCTAGATGACTCATTTCCAGAGAAGTTATCATCTGCTCAGTACAATTTCAGGCTGCCAGAGGAGAGAAAATGAATCAAACAAAAATTACTAATTATTCACCCTCTTCTGACATCCACAGTGGTGACCCAGTCATCTGGATACACTTCATTCATTCCCTATGGGGAAGAAGAGGTAAAATAAGAATAAGCTCTGCTCTCCTTTGGAACAACATTCACTCATACTGACCATCCACCTGCCAGTATGATGTTAGGTCACTTATGTCCAAGACCTTCCAGGTAAAGCAGATTCCCTTCAGGAAATGGTCCCTGAGCAGAGCAGCTCATCCCTGCAGGACCGAGCAGGGATTTCTGAGCCTGTCCTGCACTGAAGACAGCTCCCGTCCACAGAATCACAGAATGGTGCAGGTTGGAAAGGGATTTCTGGAGATCATCTGGTCCATCTCTCCTCAAGCAAGGCAACCTAGAGCCAGTTACCCACAGCTGTGTCCAGATGGCTTTTGAGGATCTACAAGGATGGAGAGTCCACAACTCCCCTGGGCACCCCGTGCCAGTGCTCAGTCACCCTCACCACCACACTGCCTATAATGCAGACTCACATGAGCTGTGAAAACACTGACTGGGATGGGCCTGTCTGAGAAAATAATTTCCTGTCTTTGCTTCCACCTTTCCAGGCTACAACAAGAGCTGAAACAGCCCATGGGCTGTGGTCATTAAGTAAGCAACCATGAACTTGATGGTTTTAGTCAATTCCTCTTCTGCAGATTCAAGCCCTCTTGAGAGATTTGTTGTTATCCAGAACATGCCTCCAGGAATCTTCACTTTAAAATGCTTAAAGATTATGTCTGACACAGTTTAACAGGTCCCAGGACCCAGCACAGGGTCTCTTGTCAAAATCCAATAAAAAAAACATGGAAAAACAAGCATTATGTCATGTTCTGCCCTAAGCTGATCTTTTGTATGGGAGGAAGTTTCCCTCTGGAGAATTCCTAGGAGCCCCAACTCAATGTGTGTAACCTATTCCAGCTGATTTTCCCTCTCTCTGTGCTCTGGATCACATGGCTGCTATGGGCTTGGTGAAGTGCAGAAACTTTTTCCATACACTCTTCCCTTTGAAGAAAGCCCCCCCAGCTCTGTTAGAAACAACTCCACCATCATTTGTTTTATTCCCACTAACTGCCTGCTCCTGAGTGCCTTTATTAGAGGCTTCAAGTTTGGAGTTAAGAGCTAATTAAACTGCCAGCACTGCCTCACTGCAATTCATTGCAAAACAATTGAACTTTTATTTGATCTAATTTCTCAGAAGTGGAAGCAGGCAGTGCTGGGGAGAGAGGGAGGGCTGGAAAACACAGTCGCGGAGCAGAAGAGTTCCCATCCCTTCCCTGAGCATGTCAGCAGGCAGGAGGCCTGCTGCCATTTTTTGTTTTGGTTTATTTTCAGAGTATTTAAAATCACAAAACTCAAAATTCCTGTTTAATATTTTTTTCTCATGAAAATTAATCTGTTAAATTATATAGCATGAGATCTTAAGAAGACAGACACACACACAGATCAGATGCTCAGGAGTTACCCTGCTAACACGGCCCTGGTGATGCTGTAGTGCAGTCACCGCTTGGCTGAGCACATTGGGGTCACTGGGCTTTAACTCACAATGCCCATGTCCGGGGGTCTGTCCAGATTTCTTTTTAAGAGAACTGTGTTTGGACTCGGTGGTGAGTCAAAGTGAGCTGACACTGTCTCTCTAAGAAAAGAATGACATGAAAACCTTCTCATTATATTGAGATGATTGCCAGGTTTGGACAGGAGGCAGTTTTCCTGTCAAAGTCAAGATGCAATTTTATAAAGTTATCTCACTTTTGCAAATAAGAAAAAAATCTGAAGAACAATTTTTAAAAATCTTGGTCCATGTCTATCAAAAAGCACAAAAGGTACTTGACTTAAATTTATTTTTTTTTTAAATAACCAAACAAACAATTAGCCCTTTTTGCTTACTTTTTCTCATGTGTCTGAAGCTTTACTCAGAAAACTTCAGAAGGGAGGAGAGCTTTTCATGTCCAGAGATCCAGCAGAAAAGCTCCTCCTAGCAGCTGTAAGTAATTGCTAGCAGTGGTGGCTGTTAAATACCAACTACCAGTGTGATCAAACCACATCTCTAACACCACCTTGGGAAACAATTCTCTGTGCTTTCCTTAAACAAAGAGTAAAAACATTCATAGTTTTAAGTCCATTGAATAAATTGCTCCTCCTCACATGCTTGGCTAGGAACAATGCACAGCAAGAGGTTTCTATGGGCACCTAAGACCAGAGTTCTCACCATTCAGTTCTTGGACTTTGACCTCTACCCACTTGGAGACCTCAGCCACCCTGCTTTGGGTGATTCAGCATCACTCCAAGGGGCCCACCGTACATTGTCACATTTGAAGAACCCTACACTGCATTCCTGTGTTAACACTCCTTAATGCTCTTTAACCACTCTGGCTCTGGCAAGAACATCTTCTGGTGCAGAGCACTTTAATTGCCTTTGCTTGTAGCAGCTCTTACTGCATCCTGGCCTTGCAGCTTACAGACCTGAAAGCAGCTGCAGCACTACCCTGCCTGCCCCTGGGACCCCTCAGACCCTGAGTTCAAGGTGTTCAGGGGGGGATCCCTCACTTGTTAGCATTCCTGAGCAAGTTTAGACATGGTAGTGCTTTAGCTGAGAAACCTCAGTCTGTATTCCTCCACCCTTTTAGCAGCTTTAAAGTCAGACTATTTACACGGTGCCTAATGCTTCCAACTTCTGTTTTGTTAAGGTCACATTTTTTTCCAAAGACTTTATTCATAAAAAATTTCCATTGTGCTGTTCACCACCTCTTCTGACTAATTAACATTTTTCCACAGCTAATGATTGAGGGCAGATTAAAAAAAAAAAAAAAATCTGCCTTGGTTTATTGATATAAGATAGTATAAATAGATAAACTCTATTTTTACTCTGTACAGGATCCAAAACTAACAATCTGTAAAGGTGAAGGTACCTTTACAATTCAAGTTACTAATAAATACAGTTACTGAATCAAACAACTGGAGTTTAAAACAAAAGGTGCATAATGACTGTGAAGGAAATACCAGGGAAAAAATGGTAGTTTTCTATATTTCCATTACCATTTTTATATAAGCAGTGCATCCCATATTATAAATTCTATGTTAGTATCTTACTGCAAAAGCAACCCTATTGCTCTGTAGGCTATGATTTTTTCATTAATACAGAAATCAAACTGTAGTAACTATCTGTACAATCACTAAGTAACAAATCACTGCACTGACAGATTGCTCAAAAAATGCTTTTCATCAGGTTATAAACATAGGATTTAAGAAGCAAACCAGGGGTTTCCACTTGACCTCTAGAACATTACAGTATAGGCTCTACCAGAGTTGTAACACTGCAGCATGGCCCTGTCTCTGAGATGAGGGCTTCTAAAACATATTGCTGTTTGATTGTACTGTGCTCCCACAAGAAATTCTCCATGTGAAAAACCCTTTGAAGTTATTTTAAGAAGCAATCATAGGGATCAGGTTGTTTTCTTTAATCATGACAGCAAACACAGGCATGTGTTAGAGCTGTGCTCCAGAGATGCTGGTGCTGTTAGCGGGATGCTGAGGCTCATCAGGAGAGGACATGATTCCAGCTTTCTTGCTTTGCTGAATCAGGGCCTGAGGAATGACTGGTGAAAATGAGTAATTTGAAAAGTAGAAGCTCATTTTGTACTTCTGCTAACTGACACAACTCTGTTCTTGCTTAATATGGAAATTCACAAGCAAGGGGCAACTTTTCCTCCTCCATCCAACCAACAGGGACAGTTCTTCTGTGACTGCCATGAACCAGTGACACTGCTTAAGATAATAATTTCCAAACTCTTCTTGTACTTCCTCACACAGACTTTTCCTACAAATGACCTTTTGGAGTTGGAAACTTTGAACTTTGTGAAGAGAACATAATTTCCTGACTGTGACTGTAAGTGAGCCTGGAAACAGCACTCTGCTCCACAGCCTGGCAAATAAACCATGCAAGAAGCAAGATCAAATAAACAATATTGGTGAAACAAATAAACCATGTTCACAGTAAGCTGAAGTGTCTCTTCCTACAGGACAGGAAGAACTGGCATTCTTTTTCTAGCGTAATTTTCAACTTCTGCTGCTGAAAGCAGAATTTCAAACACCTTAAAGTCAAGATCAGTAAGAACAAGGAGCCAGAGTCCCAGGCAAGGGGGAAAAGTGCAACTGCACAAGTGTTTACTGTTGCAATAGAACAGATAACTTATATATGGTAAGATACCTTTTCACAGTAATCACAAAACACTAGGGTCCAGATGAGGGATAGCCCAGCATTTGATGCAGGATAAGCATTCTGAGGACAGGGTGATTTCAATGAAGCACAGCACTGATCCAGGAGTGTGTGAAAACATCTGTGGCAGAAAGTAAAATTCTTGGAAATTCCCCAGCACATCTCCCTCTGCCCAGGCAGAGCCTCTGGTGTACAACCTCACTCCTAGGTATGTGGACTGAGACAAAAGCATGAGCAGAAAACCTGTGCTGCACATCTCATCCGTGCTGCACAGCCCAAATGGTCTTTCTCTTGGGCTTTGAGATTGGTGATGGCATGGAGAGCACCAGAGGTCAGACTAAAAAAGCTTTGAAAGACAAAGGAGCCAAAGGGGTCAAAAAATCAGCCACTGCCTTGGTACTAATGGCTTTCTGCCATTGTACCAAATGAAAAGCAGAATCTGTCTTCTCAGGCAGCATTAGCAGAACAGCACAGCAACAGCCACCAGAGGAAGGAGGAAGAAATGCTGATGTCCACTGAGATGTCTGACTGCAGAGGGAAGGTTTTTACTCCCTCTGCCTTGAAGCCTCAGTCTTTGAGCACCACCCTGGGGATTTCTGCTCTTTGAAAAACTGCTTTGAAGAGCCCTACCTGAATAAAGATATCAGCTATGTACCACAGATAACTTGCTACAATTACGCGTTCCCAGAAAGTCTGGTGTACTCTCCTGGTGAAATAACTGTACTTTAGTCTGTGAATGGATTTCCAGAGATGCACATCAGGCGTGTTTAGACATATGAAATCCCCAGCACAGAAAATCAGCAGGTCAATCAGAAGCCCTGACAGGGAGCAGGAAGCCTAGACCCTGTTTCCCAGCAGTGGCACTGAGCAGCTTTTCTGCTTAACCCAAGGGAGAGCAGTGTTCTTCAGGGAGAAGAGTTTAAAAGAGTGAGGGAAAAACAAAGTGTTTATAACCATGGGGGCAAAACAGTAGCAGACAAATTCATCCCTCTCACAGGATTCCTGTCATCATCTTCTCTACAGCTTTTATCTTTCCCTCCCTTTCCAATATATGTGTATAGAGAAGAAGAGCAGAATGATGAAAGATGAAATCAGACTGAGTTGAAAGACAAGTTCAGTAGATAATATGTAATGAACATGTTCTTGAAAATTGTTTAGGGGCAAGATTTATCTTGTATAAACAAGATAGAGTATTTCAGAGTGGCATGGAGACATTTATGTCCATCTGACTGCAAAGAAATTATATGGAGAAAGTAGAATTACATTTCAAGCAGTAAAAAAACCCAGAAATAATATCAGTAAGGGTAAAATAAACAAATTAAGCCAATCCTAACACTATTTAAAAATGTGGAGCTGTTCTAGAAAATGTAAAAAAAAAGTAGGAACTGATGGAAATGAAAGAACTAAGCTTTGAATTTAGCAAACGAGGCTTACTTGATTACACCCATATGCAGTCACTGATGAGCTCTTGAGCAGAACTGATAAAAAATTGGATTGTTTACATGTATTAAACCAAGCAAATGGGAATCTGAGCTCTATGTGCCAAAAAAACCTTGAGAATAAAAATGCTAGCAATAATTGCTACATTTTATGTGTCAATGGCATGCCAGCAAGGATTCTGCATCAAACTCTGACCAATGGAAAAAGGTTGGGTATGTGAAACTGTAATATCACTTATCTACCAAGCAGGCCACCTGATGACTGACAACTTTAATTTTAGCGTGAAATTGGCTGAGTAGCTGTTGAAACATCCATCCTTTTTGACAGGGATAGTAGTCTCCAGATATTTACCACTAGAAACTTCCAAAGCCAGACTACTGCTCTACTCATCTTCATTTCAAGCAGCAGAGAGAGTAATATTAAGTGAAATTACAGCTTTCTTTGATGAGCAGGGCAGTTATTTTTTCATGGTCTTGTTGGCAGATACCATGCCTGCCTCTAAGGAAAGGCCCATGTGCACATGAGAAAATCTCAGTACTGTGGGGTTGTGTACCCAGAGGAAAAAGTGAGGTCTCTGAGGCAGGGGTGTGTGATAAAACTGAGGACACTTTATTTTATTTAGATAGAATATGTGGATGAGAAAGGTTGATTTTTAACCGCAGCCTTTTTAGTGTTCTTCACAGCCAAAAGCAGACCCACCAAAAGATCTTGAATTTATTCTTGGGTTGTAGATAAGTGACATTGGATGAGAAAGGTATGAACATAACCTAGTAATGGGGTTGTAGCACACGTTACCTTACAGCAACAGTACAGAAAACTATGATCTGTCTTTTCAAAATAAAAACTAATTGGGAGAATAGTCAAAATACCCATTAATATACTAAGTACCCTGAATATTGCACTGTTCTCCTGCCTGGTCAGAAGAGATTTTTCAGTCTTAAAAAAAGCTGGGCTTTGGTGAGCTAGGAGAAAAGGCTCTCATTTTAAAGCTGCAATCTTATGAAGACCTAACATGATTCTAAAGCCTGTTGCATTTGAATGTCTTTGCTTATTTAGGAACTTCATTAGTACTTGCAATCATTTAATTATTCTGATTCTTATATTTGCCATCCACCCTGGATTGAGGAAGTGTTTACAGCTAAACAACAATTAAAATAGAAGCCAGACAGCAAATTCCCAAATCAGTCCAAATGAGCCTTGAATTATGAGCTGCCTTCCTCCACGAGTCTCTTCTACCAAAGAAACAACCACCATCAACTCCAGTGACTTTGCCACAGGACCATGTGCAGATTTTGCTTTCCCTCCAGATCTGTATTTAGTCATGCTAAGAGTTCTCCAGATCAATCCAGATAGTTCTAAAATATTTGCTTTCACTGTGAAAAAGGTCCACAGACAAAACAGTCCATTCACTGCAACAAGGGATTTTCCATCAGTCTATGGCTGAGAGACCAAGACAGCTGTTTCACAGAGAAAGAGATGAAATCAAAAATATCCCCAAACCTGAAAACCTATCTGACAAAATAAAAATATTTCTTATGAATTTCTGGCTATTAGGATCCTATTTGCCACGTCTGCTGTTCTGGCTTTCGGGTGCCCCATTGTAGTTGTAAATCTCACCCATAGCAGTTCTGGAGTGACTTTGCTGTGCCAAAGCAGGAGATGGGAGAGTGATGGTGTTTAACTTTCCTAAAAATGCCACCTAAATAATGGCCTAAGGGAATGGTGAAGTACATATGAAGCCTGAATGCTGCATTGACTTTAGGATTGCAACAGAAGGCTTCCAGAGAATTGAAAGATTACTCCTAATCTTTATTCAAAAAGGAAAAATAGAACTGATGAGTATAACTTGCATGCATAGAGTATGCCGAACTCTGCATCAGCACACAGACTATTAGCACATAATTAATTGAAATGGCTTGGCACTTAGGCTTATGCTGCTGTCACCATGAGAGCTAATGTTGGCCCACCTTCCACTCTCATTACAATCTGTGTCAGGAGGATGGACACATTTGGAACAATTTTCTGCTCTTTGTTACAATATTTGCCAATAGCAGGAGAAACTGATGCTTTAAAAGTGAGAAAGCATCTCCAGTATTGCAATGGAGGAATAAATTATTCCCTGGTGCAGATTATAACTGCAACATAATTTGGTGAGAAAAAAAAAACCTCCTTCTTCTGGTATGGTGCAGGGAATTGTTTTGTGGTGCCATGAAATGATGCTTTGATTTGTGGTGTTATGTAATGAAGGATTCCCATGAGCAGCCTTGGCTGGGATAAGGACAAGCTGAGACAAGCTTGAGGTGCTCTCTCACCCCAAGCTTCTGAGTTTACAAGCCTGCCTGGCCCAGGACATGCACTTAGTGAAGTCATCTCTCACCAAGAAATTGGTGTCTCTTTAAAGTAAAGAATCAGACCTTTAGAACTCTGTGTTTTCTTAAGAACCCATTCTTAAAAAAAGCAAAACCAAAAACATGAGGAAGAAAAGGTGTGCAGTCAGTCCTCAGTTCCTGTTCCGTAGCACAGTGACTCCCTTCTGGGGGAGCCTCACCAAGATCAGCCTTGCACAGAGCTGAGAGTCCCCTGCTTTGGAAAACCAAGCATATTTTTGCAAACTTTATGAGAAGAGGTTCCAGCTTATATTTTGGGTTGATAATTTAGCTCTTTTAAAAGGTACTGTGTCAGAATAGTTTCTCTTTGCCATAAAATATTTTCTTCCCAACTATTAAAGTCAAAGACTGTAGGAAACCCAAAGGTCTCTTGCTTTCCCAGGTTTAAGGACAAGGACTTTCTCTGACATTGAATGCAAAGGCAAACCATCAGTGTGGGCAAGTCCTCCATCAACCTCAGCAGGGCTGTGCTGCTACCCCAGCTCAGGCTCCGGTTGCAACACAACCATCTTAACACTACTGAGGTTTGTGTATCTGCACAACACATAAAACTCAACTCCTGAGGATTTATTAGTGTTGTGGTGTCACCAAGAGCTGATTAATTATCAAGGATTTCTGCATAGCTGCTAAAGGCAGAGAAATGTGCTTTGAAGAACAGCATCATCCATGCCAGTTGTGTAGCAAAGAGCTAATTATTTCTGCCTATGTCATCGTTGTTGCCATCAGAGGGGAGAAGCTGGCATTTCTCCAGCTTCTAGTACTTTAAGGTAATAATGAAGAGTGTCTCAGCATGCAGCATGTTGGAAGGAGATTTCATGTGCTTGCTGAATATTGTATTGAGTTCCTGATTTGTGTCAGTAAGACCTGCTCATTCATAAGAAAAATTGTCATCAGAACTTATTTTACATACATTTAGACAAGGGTAAATTACACTGGAGGAAGCCTGACTGTAGCCATTAGTACTCGTTGCAGGCATTGTCAGACCTGAAAGACTGCTAAGGGATCCACCGAGGATCAGACAGACCTCGGTGAGCAGCAGCCTGCTCAGACAGACCCCTCTAAGATACCTGCCAGTTGACTGCAAGAAAGGCTCATCTATTGTATTCCCACTGCTCCTCTCTTTGCAGAGAAACCTCCCAGGACTCTGTCTCTCCCAGTCTGTGCTTCCCATTCCTGTGGTTTCTACACAGGGGGAAAGTCTCAAATGCTTTTGTAACTCCCCTCACCTCTCCTGTTGGATGTACCTAAAACAAGTGCAACATTTACCACCTAAAAAATCACTCTTTTGAAATACATAACAACTTTACTGACAAAAAATACTGTTTTCCCAGGTATACCAAAAAGGAGAATGGCTGAAACTTGCTCCAAAGTGGATCAGCACTTTGAGCTCCTTGGGAGACCTGAGGCTCCCTCCTGCATTCTGGGGTCAAGGGACCCCTCTGCTGTGGCTGTGATGGGCACCACGGGTAGGATGGGGGGGAGAGAGTGGCTCATGTGGCTCCATACTGGAGTCTCCAAGGCTGCGATGTGTATTTTGATACCACGAAATCCCAGAACCCTTCATAAAATATTCACAGCTTTTTTAATGCTGCATCTTCTAATCTTAAAACTCAGCCCCTAAATAATTTAGCAAACTAAAAAAAAAAAAAAAAAAAAAAAAAAGGAAAAATAAAGAAGTCTCCAACAGACAAAACCCCCATTGAGTTTGTGGCACACTTATTAAAACAAACTTGTCAAAGATTCCCAATACATTACTTCTTTCTTGTGAGAGGTTTATAACTGCCCACTATCTCCAGGTACTGAGCCTTTTTGCCATCCAAAAGCCAGCAGTTCAGCAGTTAATACTGATGGTCTGGTCCTGCCATAAGCAGAGTGATGCTTATGGGATGTGCAACACCATGCTTGCAGCTTTATGAAAAAGCAAGAGATGAGACCCTGCCACAGCTCTGCCATCCAATTGTCCCAGCTCCCACAAACTGTAGCTTTGCCCTATGAATCTTAAAACATAGTTTCCCCCTGGATGCCCCAGATCCCTGCATCCCACATGTCTTGGTCACCATCCTCAGTGACCATTTTTTTTTTTCCTATGCTAAACGAAAAAGCCACTGTAGTCCAAACTGTCTTTTTCCTTCTACAGAAAGTGTTGTCCCACAGAAAAAATGCCTGGTGGGCTTCTGATAGTTATTTATCAATATACAAAAAGACTGACTAATCCTAAAAATGAAATTAAAATATAAACTTTGCTAAGTCGTTTCAACTTTTCAGCAACCAAGTTCTGCCTCTGTGTTTTGTTGCTGTTCAGGGCTGCCTTTGTACAGGTTCCTCTTCTGAATGCAAGCTCAATTCAACTCTCACTGCAAAAATACACAGAGTCCCCTGAAATGGCAAATATACCAGCCAACTTTCCCAATTTAATTAACTTTTCCCCAATCGCCTTGCCTAAATAGACTTCAAAGCTCAAAAGACAAAAAAAAAATTATGAAGAATCACATTTTAATAATACACACAACAAAAATGGGGAAAAAAGAGTTTTCATTATTCAGTGTTGAAGTCATGGAAACTCCTGTGCCTAGTGACTGTTTTGTCTTTTATAACATCAATAATTTAAAACCTAATTGTTGTGCATTATTTGTTTAAAGAAGATTATGACTCTAACATTTGCATTTATTTATTGGTAATGGTGAGATAGCTCTTCTTCAGTAAAAATAGATTTGGAAATTCATTCACCCTGCAAACAAAATCACAGAATAGCTCATCTCTAATGCTAGCATTTAACTACCTAGAAATTAAGCTCTGTTGTGGGCTATGATGAGAAATGCCTGTTTATTACCAATCCGTTTGGGTGACTTTTCTGCATTGCACTTACAAACATTTAAAAGGCATATTTTGAGGGTGATCTCTGGGAATAACAACCCCATTATACTGTGTTTAAGATTTCTTTGTTGTATCTTCAAAGGGCAATTGCTTCTTGATGCCTTTCATTTATCAGAAGAAATTAAACCTCCTTGGGGCAGTCTGGGTGCAAAGGACAGCACTGTCAGCCCTCAGGACAGCAATGGAAGCAGTCACACACTGTCACTGGACACATCTTTAAAAGACTTCAATGGCTGCAAGGTTGAGGTGCTGCTTTCTCATTGCACCACACAGAGCCCATGTGCTTTCTTTGAGGCCAGTGGAGGGCAGGGTACAAAAGTACTTTGAAATTGTCTTCGGGGTTTAAACAACCCCCACCAAAAAAATCTGAGTATTCCAAGGGAAAACTCCTTTTGCTTCCCCATTGCCCTGTCACAGCCAGTTTGCTCTGGGGAATCTTCTCTCTCCTTTGCCCTTCACACCAGTTTGCCTCCTGTCAGCCAGCCTGCAGCTGATGGGCAGTCCTGCACCACCAGAGTCCTCCCTGATCCTCTCAGCTTTTAAGATTATAGCCGAAAATCCCATCCACCATTAATTCTGGGGAATTTGAATGTATTCACCTCAGAAGAATGAAGGCTTGACTGAACTTTCCAAAAATGCCACCTACGGTCCTGCAAAGTCCCAGGAGTTCCCACCCAGAGCTTAGATCGCCCTCACAGCAGCAAGAGTGCCAGCAGGGATTTGGGAGGGAGAAAGGGTCCTTCAGGATTAGAAAGCAAAATGTGAACTCTGCTGGGATTAAGTGGCACAGAAAATTCATCCGCTGTTTTAAATCCAGCAATCTTGTAACATAAAACACTCTTGAGAGCCTAATCAGAGCAAATCATTTTCAACTGTTGATTTTTTTTAAAAAAAGGACTGGAGCAAAAAGGACTGCTATGCCTTCTTTCTTTTAGCAAAATATATAAAAAACCCAAGAAAGTGGGAGGTAGAGATTTCAAAGAAAGTAATTTCAGTAATTCAAATCCTGTGGACCATTTCTATACTTATGCCCTTCTGAACATCTCCCTGATGCAGAAAGGCGAGCACTGGGGACTGTGACCCTGGGGTGTGGATACATAAATTGAAAAAATTAACAGCTCTGAAAAGTTTATGGGTTCAAGACGACCACCAGTTCTGAATTTGATGAGACCTGAATCCATGAATGCTTCCTCTCAGAGCAGAACATTTTCCACTGCCACGCTACACACAGACCTGTATGTTTTGCAAAACTCAGATGTATTCAGTCCTGACAGCAATTAGTCTCACCACCTTATCATATACTACAAAAAAGTCAAGCCACATCGAGTACAAAACTAGAGGCTGGATTTTCTGAGGTTCCTAATACCTGCTCAGGCATCTGTACAGATTTTCAAAACGTGCATTAAGGCTCCACGGAAAACTGAAGTTACCGCAAAAAAAAATTACTCCTCCATCTGCAGGTTGTGATTCTCCTGGGAATTAGTTTGCTCGTGTGTTTTAGGTGATAGGTACACTGTCTGCTCTCTGAAAATAAGCAGCCTGAGCAAACTCTGGTAGTTACTGAGAGAGAAGATAGCATGCAGGTTGATTACAGGCATCCCTAATACAAACTAGAAATGCTCAGCAACAATGAATGGCCATAATAAAACTTGAATCCCCTTTAGGGAAAAGAATAACCAATGACCTTCTGAACACCTCACATCAGGAATATTTGAAAGGTAGCAATCTGTCTGCATGCAGATGGGTGAACTGTGATTAATAGCAGGGACTCTCTCAGACTGCAAGCTCCATTTTGGATGAGGATCTCTCCTGCTGTCTTTTACCTCTGCATACTGATAATAGCCACAGAGGTGTCAGGAGACAATCTTGCCCCTGGCGAAGAGCTAACAAGGATCATTAAGCTCTGATGAACATCAATTTAAATAGATCTTTCTAAGTCAAAAAATTGGCTGATGTTCAAGGCAGGTCCAGTTCCTGAGCACTGGACCCATTGCACCAGGAGGCTGGGCACACAGGGTGAGACAAACTAAGCACAGGCAGAAGGCAAATCCAGGAGGGTCCATGAAATATTTCAGATAAAAGGCAGCACCATGATCACTGCAACCAGCACAGGCACTGTGGTCCCCAGACACAGCATGGCAGGACTGACTCAATCATCTATATGGATGCCCTCTCCAAGGAGAAGGCTGCTGCTCTGCAACTCTTGGAGGGGATGAGCTGGTGAGTAGAGAGATACAGACTATTAACAGAAGCTGTTCCTTTAGAGACAGAGGAACTGGCAGGCAGCCATAGCTTTGAGCCCAGACTAATACAGAAGCATAGAAAATGGGATTCCATCTGTAAAAGTCCATAGAAAGTGTTGCTAAGGGCCTCATGGAGTGCAAAATCACATTTTGCTCAACCCTTGCTATGCTTTTCTTGTGCCTGCTCAGTCCCTGCAGGTTAACATTGAACAGATCTCAAGGAAGTGCAACAAAGCAGCCCTGTTAAGACACTTCAGCCCAGAAAACAGGAAATGCTAAATAAAAATCCTGTGAGTTGGCATTCCCCTGAATACTTAATGTCTATAAAAGTACTTGCATGTGTTTAGCAAAGCATTTAATTAAGCTGAGCTGGGTGGTAATATTTACACAGCTAATGCCTCTTTATTGGCAATTACTTTGACATGTGCAATGCTCCTGTCTTTTGTTTTTACCACCACATCTTGCTCTTAGAAGGATGCAAAGTCATCTAAAAATGACTGATATGCCAAAACCTAGGGAAAAATTACCTGCTTCTTACATAACCACTGCTATTGGTTATGATAGCATAGAATACAGACTGCCCTAGAATCATTACCAGTCTATATTCTGCTTACTTTGTCTTATATTTAAATACTATATTTTCACTTCAGCAGATATATCATCAGTCTCACCTGGTCATTCACAGAGAAACAGAAAAAGTTCTGAAGTGAACACAGAGAAAACATTCCCTATCTGCCAGCACAGATTAAAAATGCAAGCTAAGCATTATCTAATTATTGTTTTAGAGAGAGTAAACCAGTAAAAAAATCCCTTATAATCCTAACAGGTGATGTGGAGGCAGATTGAAAGGGAGAGAATGCTTCAAGTCTATCATTTATGCTTAGCAATGCTGACCTGTAAAAAAATAATCTTATGTTACACAGAAAGAACACAGAGACACCTGAAAGATTTGACCCAAATGTCACTGAAAAAGCTTACATTGGGTTTTAGTGGGATCTAGATGAAGCTCAACACTAAATTAATTTCTGGGTTGCTAGAATCTTTATCCTTGACTAACTTTCACAGTGCACCATGTGGCTATTATCATGCATTGCCTTTCCATCTGGGTGGCTGCATGAGCTGCATATCAGGACTCAAAACTGAGCCTTCAGCATGGGGAGGAAGAAGATGTTTTTAGTGGCTGAGAAGGTCGATAGGTACAGATCCACCACAAAGTACTGCCCCAAACATGTGTTCACCCTGCTGTGTTTTATAAACGGGTGCATTCCATTTTTTTTTTTTTTTTTGGTGGTTTATTTCTTGTCTTGTACCACTGGATAATATTGACTCTGCGTCACTTCATAGCCTGTGAAATGGCAGGATAGTTCAGCTGAGAGAAAAAAAAAAAACAACAAGCCCAAACCACAAAAAAACCCCATCAAGCCAAACCACTCGTGTGTCTGCATCACTCAGAGTTTGGCTGGCAGCTGCAGAGCTAACGGAGAGGATGACGATTTCTCCCTCGACAGGTCCTAATTTGGGACACACTTATTTTCCTTTTGCAGAGCTTCCTGTACAAATGACATTCTCTTTTAAGGAGGACGATCTTAGCTACAAGAAAGATCTTATTATGCTTTGGCTTCTTAAATGGGAGCTTCAAAAATCAACAGAGCCTTATTATATATGGAATAAACAGAAATGCTATGAAGGGACTCACTGTCTGCTGCAGATTCATGAAGTGAGAATGGCCATGATTTTCCAGCAGATACAAAATCATTCACTGCCTTCAAAGTTTCTGGCTCCATAAAGATCAAATATCCAGCTGCACAGTACCATTGCCTGCAAATACAAACTGGGAATTATGGAAATGCAGAAATCTTTTCATGCAGAAGTTGTGAGGCCTCCTCTACCAGACTCTGGAGCACACAATCCTCAGTGTTTCAGTTTTTTTTTTTTAACTAAGAGTGTGAAGGGAAGAGAGAAAGTGTAAGATGTGCAATAAATTACATTTATTTATAATTCTGCTTTAGTTTAGAACCCACTCCATTTATCCCAAAAGCCCTTGGCTCAGAAATACTGTAAATTTTGCATAATACACAAGTATTCAAGGGAAAATGTAGTATACAAAAAAGTAGGCAAGATTTTTTTCAAGTGACTAATGATTTTGAGTATTTCAATAACTTTAGTGGAACCATAGTTTTCATAACCCTTGAATAAACCTTTTAAGCTCCTCTTAAAGTAAAGAGAGGAGGAGAGGAGAAACAGTATCTAGTATCTACTGTAGAGAGATGAGATAAACCAGGTGCCTTGAATTGCCAGTGAGTGGGTGTGAGTCCACCTGTGCCTGATTAGCACAGGCCCCTACTGGGCATGAGCAAAGCCAGGGGGCCAATAAAGGTGGGACACACACCCACAGGGCAGACCCAAGCTCACTCTGGTACGAGGCATGGAGAGGCCAGCAGCTCATCGAGCCACTGGAGCAAGAAAGGCTCTACCCACTACACTTCTACCCCGGAAGCGCTGTGTGGTGGCTGGAGTCCTGGAAGAGACCAGCGACTCATCGAGCTTCAGGGGTAGAAGTGTAGTGGGTAGAGCCTTTCTTGCTCCAGTGGCTCGATGAGCTGCTGGCCTCTCCATGCCTCGTACCAGAGTGAGCTTGGGTCTGCCCTGTGGGTGTGTGTCCCACCTTTATTGGCCCCCTGGCTTTGCTCATGCCCAGTAGGGGCCTGTGCTAATCAGGCACAGGTGGACTCACACCCACTCACTGGCAATTCAAGGCACCTGGTTTATCTCATCTCTCTACATTTCCCCCCTTTTTTTTTTTTTTTTTTTTTTTTTTTTTTTTTTTTTTAAAGCTTTCCCGGTTTGCCCTAGTTTACAGACATTTTAACAAACATACAGGATTTTTGCCATACAGGATTTTTCTTCAGGCCCCGCAAGACACTCAACTAAGAGCATTGAGGGGGCCCCGAGTACAATACAGGATTTTTGCCTTAGGATTTTAACTTATGGGATTTTTACCCTTTACAAAAATACACTTATAACTTATGGGATTTTAACCCTAGCTTAGGCAAAATACAACTTATGGGATTTTAACCCCAGCTTAGGAAACATACATGGGATTTTAACCCTAGCTTAGACATTTTAACAACAAACATACAGACATTTTAACAAACATACATGGGATTTTAACCCTAGCTTTTACAAACATTTTTAACAAACATAGGCAACCAAATGTCAGCCCAGGCACTCTTTCACAAAGTCTCTACCTTTTATTCTTCTCCCTCCTGTTTCTGCTCTTCTCTTGGTTTCCCTCTGCTCAGGGGCCTCCAAAGAGATTTTCTGGTTCCTCCGTGGGATTCCATCCCTGCTCAGGGGTTCATGGGTTTCATACCCTGGGATTCCATATGGGTTTCTGGTTCCTCCGTGGGATTCCATACCCTGGAATTCCCCCCTCCTGGCTTCAAAGACAGAACCCTTATTTTGGCTTCCCTCTGTTCAGGGGTTCCCAATCCAAAGAGCTTGCTGATCATCAGGGAGAATGTTCTTGTCTAGGGCTGATCCTGAGGCCTCGGGGTTTAGCCCATTCCTGGACAATGTCCTAGGGCTGTTCCTGAGGCCTCGGGGTTTACCCCTTCTTGCCTGCTCCTGGGGCTTCTTGTCCAGAGAGCTTGTTGATACAGGGAGAATGTTCTTGTTGCCAGCTCTTCACAAGTTGCTTCTTAAGTTGTCTGTATGCTGCCCGCATTCTCCACCAAATGTAGCGGGAGGAGCCATTATTGCTCCTGAAGCTCGATGAGTCGCTGGTCTCTTCCAGGACTCCAGCCACCACACAGCGCTTCCAGGGTAGAAGTGTAGTGGGTAGAGCCTTTCTTGCTCCAGTGGCTCGATGAGCTGCTGGCCTCTCCATGCCTCGTACCAGAGTGAGCTTGGGTCTGCCCTGTGGGTGTGTGTCCCACCTTTATTGGCCCCCTGGCTTTGCTCATGCCCAGTAGGGGCCTGTGCTAATCAGGCACAGGTGGACTCACACCCACTCACTGGCAATTCAAGGCACCTGGTTTATCTCATCTCTCTACAATCTACAGTATCTACAATATCTATCTCCTCAGGGAGAGGAGAAACAGTATCTACTACTGTAGTGTGGAGGTACTCTTGGGAATCCGGTCCATCTTCTCCTTTTTAAATTCATATTTTAAAATGAAGAGGTTTTTCTCCTCCTTGAAGACTGCAAGCTACTGTCCTACACAATGTAAACCCTTTTGAGATGTCTCCAGATACCCTAACAAGGGCATGGTATTTTCTCAACATAATGTTCCAACCAGCTGTTAAACAGCCATGGCATTTAAAAGTTTTTTTTTTTTCCATTTTACTTTTTCATTTTTCTTAAAAAATAAGAACATAAATTAAAAAGTGTTTCATACTGAGCTTGTCTCCTTCTCAAAGTGCCTTTTCTTTTCATAAAATCTTCTACAATATCCCCCAAGTTTCATCCTTCATTTTCTACCTCCCATGTTTTCATGTCAATTCATACATTCATCATTTTTCCTTCTTCCCTCTTCAGTTATGCTACCCATTACTGGTTTTGCTCCCAAATGTTTGTGGTTTTTTCCTGTTTGTCTGACTGTGCTGCTCCCATCTATCTGGTACCTTCCTCTTACTCCACATCCTTTCAGCTCTTCCTCCTTCCCAATCCCATTCATTCAATTTCCACTACTGCTCCTCCAGTTTTGATACTCAGCATCTTCCACCCCAATTCCTCTTCTCCAGACCCCTCTAATGAATTATGTTCCCATAGTCTATCAGCCTCCCTCACAATTTCCCAAAATAATGAGTTGACTGATAAATATTCCCATCCTATATCCATCTTCTGTTTGTGACAAGCCCCAAATGAGCTGCCTTGCTCAGCCATTAATCCAGTCTCTCTGTTGTCTTCTATTATCAATGCTCCCTGTGCCATTCTCTACGCTGTCAATCAGCTTCTCCGGGTGTGAAGGGCCCAGATTTCCTCCTCTGTTTCCTTTGCATTTCCATCTTTGCTCACCTTACTTCAGCATCACTTTGCTTCTCACAGTTTTTGCCCCCTAGCCAAATTCCTAATCCACCTTGATGCCTTTCAGCATTCCCTACATATATTGCAGCTCACACTGTTATCACTCTGTTTCAATATTCGTATCAGGGGTAGGAAGCAACCAGCCCAAGATAAAAATAGAAATTCAGGGGATGGTTTGTGACTCGTGCAGATTTTAGCAATCATGGGTGATGACATTTTGAGGCTGATCTGCTCAACCAAAAGGCTGGAGGCATCTCCCTTGGGATGGTAATTGAGGAACTAATGCTGTCTTAGCAACAGACTCTCTTTACTGGTCTCTGCCCAACAGAGATGATTTGGATATTATCTTTCCTCAGTGCCTTGAATTCTGGGCATCCTAGGTAGTTATTTTCCTTCTTGTTCAGGCTTTAATTCAACCTCCCCAACCACAACAGGTGGTGATGCTGGAATCATGTACTGAAGATGTGCACATTGATGCTCTCATAGGACATTGTATTTGTGGTTCAGCAGCAGCTGCTTAGTAATATTTATATTTTTTTCCCTATCATTTTAAGTGTGAAATTAGCATGAGGCATTGCTCCCCTTTCAGTCTGTGTTGCCCATTTGCTCATTTTTGTATTTGTTTAACCCCAAATTGCCAAATTTACCATTCTACCATCTCCTACTTGTGCCTGATGCCTCCTCCAGCCACTGCCACTTGCACAGAACACTGCTAATGTGAGATGAGAGCATGGAGAGGATAGGGACATGGAAAATAAGAAAGTTTCTGCTTCTAAATAGGCAGGTGGTGAGGGTTCAGAGGTTCAGTTGCATTGCACAAATTGCTGGCAAGGTTCATGAAGAATGAAAGATGGAGGAATAAAAGAAATGAGAACGGTGCCTGGTGACAAATCTGTGTAATGGGAACTCTTCCCAAACCAGTTTCTATAGCTATACTTCACCAAGAGATCTTCACCTGAGTATTTACACACTCAAAGAGTAATCAGTTTATTTCTCTATTAAAAGGCTGGAGTCCTCCCCTCCAATGTCCCTCTCCAAATCAACATCTCTGGGCTGCAACCCTACTGAGAAACCAAACATTTTTCCTGAGCACTGAAGAGTCACCCATGCAAATCCCATGCACAGCAGGCATTTGTTTGAAGGGCTGGATTTGAGGGCCTGCATGGGCCAGTAGGGTTGATAGGGCAATAGTGAGAACATCCAGCCCTGTCCTGTCCTGTGCATAAGAGGGATGTCCATCTGTGGACAGCTGTGAGGGACAGGCATCCCTTAAAACAACAACAAAGGCAATAGCCCCTTCTGAAGTGTGAGTAAAGAGGTGTAACAGTGGGCTTCACTCAAGGATCAGGTCTACAAAGTATTTTTTAGGTGTTTGCTCATCTATCCAAATATAAAGAAAGGAGCTTTTTTATTTGGTTGGCTTTTCTTGTATTTTTGTTGTGTATTTATATACAATGAATTTTCCATACTGGTTTTTCAGGGAGAGGAGAAACAAGATGAGTCAATTGAATAAATTGTTCCAGAGCGAGCAGCTTGCTATGTGATGGGAAATTGGATTTGTTTTTTCTTTACTGATGTGTAAGTCTGAAGTCTTGAGTGTGTATACGTATTCTGTGCACTTCCAGAGCATAAAATGGGAATAAAATGATCTGAGATTCCTGGCGGGAGGAAGGCTTCATGCCTCTTAGCTCTGCCAAGTCAATCCAGCAGAAAGAGAGAGAGGGCGATTCATGCAGTGCCTTTCTCAGCCACGAGTACCAATGTCAGCTCCATTAGCCTGATTTTAATATTCCCCAATTTGATTAGAAGTGATAGCAGTTGGGAAAAAATGTCCTTGGACTAATAAACACAGCAAATTTGATAAGGGAGCAACAGAAAGACACTTGCTGCACAGCCTCACAAGTACCACTTTCAGAGATGATGCATTGCCTGTTTCAATCTCTACAATAGTACGTGGAATATGATTATTATTTAGTTCTTTGTGATGGTGCTGAGAACCTGGACTGTTGTCTGGAATAGCTGAGTGTCTGAAGCATGGACAGGAATTTGCTTTATGTTGTTTAGTTTTGTTGTTTTTTTGTTTGGTTTCTTTTTGAGTGGGATATGGGTTTTTTATAAACAAACAAACAAACAACAACAAAACACAACAAACAACCAAAACCCAACATATAATATGAAAGCCATGATCTGAACATGGCCTTTGGGACAGCCATATATATTCTTGGTTCAATAAATCCTGTGCCAGGCAAAAGACACTGAGAACAGTGGGAGACCTGACCATGGTCTGAGGACATTACATGGCCATGGATATTTTTTTTTTTAATCTGTATTATTTCTCCCTGCTTGCATGAATGTTGTTGAAAAGAAAAGTGAAACCAGCCCAAAATACAAACCTCATATTTACATTTTTTTAAAAATATTCCAGCTCTTGGTTTTACCTGGGCAAATCAAACTCCATGGCTGGATAGTACACAAAACCTTATTAAAAAATACTAAGCTGTATTACATGCAAAATTAAGGTTTCATTGTCTTTCATCTCATAAAGGCTAATAGCATCACAGATGACAACCTTCTTATCAAAAATAGCTTCTAATACAAATTGCCTTTGACTGTATTTACAATGTCACTTTTAATCAAGTAAATTGTCAGGCTACTGCAATTCTGCAAACTACATTTTACATAAAAATATAATGAAGAGAGAAGCAGGTACAAGTGCTTTCAGCTTTAACTGGCTGCTTGTTTCATACCAATTACTGCCTAATTTAGTCAGCTTACTCTTGTGTTCTTACAAAAACACTAGGTATAAATGTATGGGTTTCTCTGAAGGAGACACTGCAGGAAAAGCTTATTCCACTTACCAAGAACATTTGTCTTTATTATTACACTTTTCTTACTCCTGTGCAATTAGTAAACACAAGCTAAAAATAGTCCCTTGAACAGGGATATGGTCCCTGACTGTTTGTTTGTTATCTCACTTTTAGGCAAGTTCAATATACCATTTGTTCACAAGTGAAGGGCTTTATTCAGAAGGTTCTGTCCCTGCAGGTGCCTTTCCCTCAGTACAGACCCTGGGCTCCACTTGTGTCTCCTGGGCTCCACTTCTCCTCTTGGCACCTGGCACCCCACAGCTCAGCCCCACCTTGCTGTGTTTACTGGGGTTTCTCCCTGGGGATGCTGAGACACAGGTTTCCAAATACAGATGTGTTGTTTCCACAGTTTTCTGCTTGCCTCTTTTTTTTTTTTTTTTTTGCCCTACAGAAGCATCAAGCATTTGACAATTGAGAGCTACCACCAAGACTGAGCCTCTGAAGGGCAGACGATGCCCATAGCCTTGCAACCCTACCTCAGCTGCCTGCCCTGGCTCTCACTGCTTCTAGGAGGCTGCACCATCCAAACCCTCTGTCTGCAGCTACTGCTAAGTCCAGGCTTGGCCAGCACACTGAGGACACACAAGCTCTCTGCAAAGCCAGAATAGAAAGACATTTCTAGCCAAAAGGAGAAAGCACTGATGCAAAAGGCTGCTGGGCAAGTGGCATCACTGCTTAGCTGGGTGGGGACTAAATGGGGAGAGACCCTCAGTGCTTTCTCTCAACACTGGGTGGAAGCAGGGGAAGTAAAACACTGATGTTTGCTGACCAGCACAAAGGGATGGTTGGTACTCAGCTGGTGGGTATCAGTGTAGTTCCACTGAAAGCAAAGGAGATGGGGCAATTTACACAAGCTGAGGAAGAGAAATTTCTGGAATAACGAGTCCAGATGTCCACTGATACTATTCAGAAGATGAAATAGTCGAGAGCCATGGAGCTGAAGTAACCTAGTTTCCATGTGTGGATCCTCTGGTATCTATAAAAAAGTCACTTTACTAACCAGTTCCTCTCCCAGAAATTAATAGAAGTTCTATATAGGCCAGCTGCCTATTTTCACAAAAGGTGTATGAACTTAATACAATTCCTTGGCCAAATGTAGCTAAAATGGGCTATTGGGTTTAAATGTGTTATTTAAGGGCTGACAGACACAAGGACAATATTCATCTTGGAAGCCAGTCTAAAAAAGCATATAAGTGCTAAAATGTATCAAGTCATAAAAAGCCATCGCTGTTCATTGTTCTTTGCTCAGAAGACAGGTTCCTGCCACCAGAACAGAGTTACTTCAGCTGGAGAACTAATATGCTCAAATGTAAGCTTGTGCTTAAAATGCCTCAAAGCCTGATGGATTATTGGCCTGGAGAAAAGAGCACAACATAAATGCAAAGAATTGACAAAATGAGGAGTAAATCTGTTGGTTCAAATGGATCAAGAGTCTTGCTCCGAAGTTTTGCATCTTGAGCCTAATTTTCAGAGATGTCTATCAAAAGTTTTAGCCCCTTCTGTCTTCTCGGAGCCAGGCAGATGGGAGTAGTTCTTGACAAAATGCTACTCACTCATCAGAGAACACCCTGTCCTCCTTCCAAGGAGTAGAAAAAGGAAATTTCTTCTATACCCTTGGAAAGCAAACTTTCAAAGCCAGGTTTGCAAAGGTCACTTCATGTGCAGAGCTGCTGTCCTCCTCCTGGCAGCTCTGGTCATAAACTGAGAGCTCCAAAATGAGGAAATAAAAGGTTTGATTATATGCACTAAATTTATATGATATTTTTCATCTCTTTCCTATCACTGAGCTCTGTTTCCTGAAAAGTGCCTCGTAAAAATAGTGACCCTATCAAGTCTTGTATGTTATCTCCAAGACATCCTGATTTGGCCCCTTACCTGTGACAGGACTGCAGCAAAACCCAGCTCAATATCCTGGCCCCATCCTGCCTCAAACCACCTTTTTGTCATTTCAAGCAGCCAAGACCTTCTCTATCAAGTCACGTCCTTTTTATTTAGTGCCCAGTTCTCCAGTAACATCCTGTCTGTCACTGGGGGTACCAGCAGCCACTATGTTCTCCTTCAGCAGTCATACACTGTGGAGGTCATCCACAGAAAGCTCTTAGAGCCTGGCTAAGGGTCTGCAGAGACAGACACTTCACCATCTCTGTGTTCAGCCTGAAGAGGTTTTCTCTCGTTTTATTAAGGTCAGAATTTCTCCCAGACTCCATAACACCTGTACCAACAGCTGACACAACTGTTTGACTGCCCTTGCTCACTCCTCACCTTCCAAATATCCCAGCACAACAAAGTAAAGCAGATTAGGGTACCTGGGCAGGAAGCTCTTTCCTTCCCCAGGTTCATTTCACTCAGGAATTAAAACCCAAGAATTATTTACACATTGTATTGGTCCCAGATGGTCACTGGTAGTCCCTGTGGCAGAGACATCAGTCCTGGCCTCAGGAAAACTGGTTCCTACCTTCAGTTTTCCTACGAATTTCCTTTGGGAAAGTACTTTAATTTGTCAGTGTCCCAGTTTGCTGGCAGCAGAGCCGGGATAACAATCACTTTTCCCCCTCCCATGTATGTGCAGATTGCAGAGCCAGAGGCAGCAGCAGCAGCTCTGAGGCTTCAGGACCACCAGCATCCTGCTCGTGCAAAGCCAAATGCTGCATTCCCACATTCTCTATATACCAACTGTATTTATATAATCATTTCTACATTATAGCAATGAAAGTAACAGTAACACATCAAAGGGAAAGAAATAACAGATTTTTAAACCTTACAGTCCTAACATTATCTTGTATGCTTAACCACCAGATGCTCAGGAATCTGAACTTCCACTTTTCCAGAGATAATTTTCATTTTTTATCAGCCAACAGTACTTTTAAAAAAACTTTGCAGCTACAAACATTAAATGCTAACTTAATTTGAATGTTAAAACATATCTTGTATATAAAAGTACTTACAACTCCATACTCTTGCCTCTCACATAGGAAGGTTTTTAACACAGGTCAGTTGTGTGCTACTTCTGTTACTTTTTATAGAACAATTATTTTTATCTATAAACCCTATTCCTTACTTATTGAGAAACATATTCTTTCAGAACCAATGAAATATTCATTAAATACTATAAAATGAGAAATACAGTATCAGCTTAAAAGTTAGACAGCACTTTTCCTAAATACAAGGAATTTAAAATATTGAGAGGAAAGGACAAAAAAATTAAATTATCTAATATTCCTTTTCTTCAGGAAAAAATATTGCAGCATTAATTTTCTCAAATCCCAAAAGAATGAAAACTTTTTTCCCCCTTTCTTGGTGCAATTTTCATTCTTTTGCTAGATTAGAAAGACTTTAATTTCCTTTTCCATTAGAGTTTGAGTTATAAACACAGACGTAAGCTTTGGGGGATTAAATGTCAAATAGAAAAAGCACACAAACCATGTGTGGCACTTCCAAACAGTTTGTTAATGCACAGAGAGGGGGGACAGTGCTGCTGTGGGGAGGGTGCCCGGCAGCCCCAACACTTTGGCCACCTCCTCTCCTGCCCCTTGGCTCACTGCAGCTCTAGCCACTTGTAATTTCTCAAACTGGAGACCAAGTGACTTCTTCTCCTTCCAGATTATGTTGCTTCTGCCTTTCCCTCCTGAAGCTCTGCCTGTGTGAGTTATCTGCTGCTTGTCCAATGCCTCCGACCCCGAAAGCTGGAACCCTGCCCACCCAAAACTCTGGTTTTTGCTGTTGCACTGAGTTCACAGTCCTGGTGCTTGGGCAGTGGAAAAATTTCTCCTCCTTGAGAAGATTAAATTAGACCTTTTCACCCCCAAATGTTTCTTAAGGATTGAAACCAGACCCCTAAAACCGCTGCACCACTGAGCTTGCTTTGAGCTAAATTCTAATTCTGGCTGCAGTACTGGGCTGACGTGCACCATGCCAAAAGCTCTTATTATTTTAGTATTACCCCACAAAAGAACTCACATTAGGAGTAGCAGTAGGAAAGCTCTGGCAAACCCAGCAGCTTTCTAATCAGCCTGGATCCTGGCTTAAGGCAACCCCCCCTGTGTTTGAGTTGCAGGTCCTTTCAGCAAAGGAGAAGTCTCAAGGGATTCAGGCACTGTCAAGGTCAGTACAGAGATGGTCAGGTCCTTGAAGAACAAATGGTTTGGGAAGGAAAGAAAAAAGGATGGCAACACAGGCCCACCAACATGGTGAGAGCTTCTCAATGTCAGACAGGAATGATGCTGGCTTGCAGAGAGCTTCCCAAGCATCTTTCCTGACACACGTGGCTGGCCACACTGGCACACTCTTAGAGATCTCAGACTCCTCCTCACATCACAGGTTTATAAATAGGGCTATGGAAGAAACCCCTCTTTTTTAGCTCCAGAACATGCACACTTCCCCATATTTTTTCCATATTTGCAAGCAAAAAGATCCCTTTGTTTCAAAAGCCTTTCCCTCTCTCCATTCAGCAGCCAGAAGGATGATTTTGGAGTAAAGAGTGTGCCAAACAACAGGGGGTATTTGGGGAGGGGGAGAAACAATATGTTTATAGCAATAGTCATGTGTGCATTCCCCTCTTTGAGCCTTTCAGTTTACAAAAGTCTAATTAGAGCAGGCTTAATGTATAGCATACATAAGGAAGCTGGAACTTCTAACAAAATCTGCTCAGTACCATTTTCTTCATGCTTCATTAATAAAGAACAAAATGTCTCTAGACTTTCTGTAACATATGCACAGAGTGATTTCAAACCAGACTGAGATTCTTTTCAAATGAGGGTTATAACATACTCAAGCAATAACAATGCATTTTTTTATGGCTTTGCTTGTAAAGTTGTTTCCATGTTCTGCTAGGACAAAGTTATTTGTCATTTTTGCAAAGTTACTTTGATGGTTTTTAGGACCTTTCTATTTCAGCTATCAATTCAAGGTTGAGTGTAGCCTACAGCAAAGCTGAGCTTGGGGAATTGGAGTGCAAAAGGAAGACTTGTATTTTTCTATAGAAAACATATCTTTTCATAAAAATTAAAGACACAGGAAAATAAAAATGATTCATCCTCTAAATCATATATAATACATAGGGTCTGTGCCATGAGATCATAGGAAAACAAAAAGGGCATTTGCTTATCTTGCTCAGATTACAAACAAAATGGTTTATTAATTGGATAGCTCTGAAACAAAGAACAGAACTCTAAGAAACAAATGTGGTTTTTACCAACAACTGAATCAACAAAGCCAATGAATGATGTGTTCTATTTTGCCCTTGGATGTAAAAATGCCATTCTTTTCATCAGCTTTTTGTGGGCAAATGAAATGTTAGCCCTGATACTGATAACGGGGCAAGTACATCTGCAGAACTGAAGAATTCCCCTTTTCATAGCCATTTCTGGAAGGAATCAGGAAGAGGCAATTCCCAAGTGGTATTTCACTTAATGCAATCTTGCCCTATAACAAAACATTCTCAGAAGTATAAAATAATTGTTAGTAAGACAATCTGAGGGAGAACATTTGCCCAGAAGATTTAAAAAAAAAATAAAAAATTCACCTAGGTTTGAAAATGCACGTCTGGTCCTACAGCCAAGTGTTCAATTGCATCAGAAGTATTGAGACATCAATGTTTACCAGTGTTTGCAATTCAAATATAAGCATAGGGTGGAGAACTGTGAAACTATTTAAAGGTGTCAGGGTATGGATTTGTAAGCAGAGTTTTGTATATCATTTGATAGCAATTTATTTCTTGTTAACGTTTATGATGGCCTGAATTTCCATGTGATGTGGATCATATCTGATGGGTAAATGGCACCAAATCAGTGTTTTGCAAATACAGAATATTTTCATATTTGGCTAGTGAAACAAAAAGACTTCCTAGTGTGAGCATGCTATTAAAATGCTAATAGATTGTATTTGAGAAAATTTACTCAGACCTCAGCAGGAAACTTATATACAATTTACAGAAATCTAGGTAAGTATTTTTAGCATTAAAGTGTTTGCTTTCTCATAGATCTGTACGGACTTTTCAAAGAGAGCCAGGATAATTTGATAAGCCCCATGTGAATGAAGAAAGGAGAAAAATATCTGGAAGGCTGGTGAGGTTCATTATGTGGAAATACAGACAGGTAAGATTCAAGAATATACCTATAATGTGATAGTAACCTTTATGTGCAATGTCCTCACAGGAAATCAACCCAGGGAGCTGCTGGTGAGAAACCACCATAGACACTGTCACAAAAGATCCCATCCCATCAGAAACTTGAACTTAAGGACACCAAAGTCACAAAGACTGACTTCCTTTTTTTTTTTTTTCCCTGCGGGTCAGCCCTCCAAATATACAACAAGGGATTGATCAGGTGATGGTGGTATGGCTGGGATTTTTCCCATCTCTAGAGAAGCAGTGAGTAATAAAAGAAATGATGCACAGCTCCAATGGAAATGGGGAGGGGATCTGAACGTACAAAGCTGCCACCATGGCACATGAAACAGAGCTGAGATCAGGTAAGGTCAAAACTGGATGCACTTGCTGCACATAGCACAGAATTCAGGAACGAGTCCTGCCTTGCAGACACCTGTGTGTCTGCCTAAGAACCACTGTGAGCTGTAATGAAAAGAGCAGAACTAGAAAATAAAGAGGAAAATGCTGATGCTCCACAGTCCCTGGTGAATCCAAAAGAAAAGCTGGCACTGCCTTCAGCAGAGGTGACTGGGTTTGTTCTGTATCAAATAACTGAACTAAATCAAAGATTGCAGGGTCAAAAAAAGCAGAGAATCCAAGAAGATTCAAGGACCCGACAAAAACAGAGTCCAGATTTGCTGGAAGGCTGTAACCTTCCAGGAATGTAATTAAACAAACAGGCAAGGAATGTTTGGAATTAAAATCTATTTATAAACATCCGCTGCTAATTTATTTGAATATCAGAGTGGAAGACAAGTTCACATACTGAAAAAGGCTGCATTGTTGGGGTTTTCCCCTCCACTCATCCTAAACATTGAATAAACATAACATTAATTGAATCATATCTGCTGGTCAGCAGGCAGACAGGATTTGAACTCTTACAGTAAGAAACAAATTACTTGCAGAAAACAGATTTTACTCTGTCTCATCCATCTCCAGCTCAATACAAATGAAATACACAAACTCAACTCATTGACAAATGGCCAGGATAGCCAAAGCTATCTATGTCTCAGAAACATCTAATGAGTAGTTTGGATTTTTTTTTTCCTTTGGCTCCACTGTTACTCTGAAATGCATGTACATCAATTATTTTATGCAAATGCCAGTACAATCCACTGCCATTAGCTTAACACATTTTCTCCAAATGGTTGAACTCCCTTCTATTATAGGGAAAATGCAAGATTTAAGACTACTTGCAGTCACTTAAAAAAAAAAATAAATGGAGGATAAAATTGAGAGATTATTTAGGTCATAGATTTGTTTTGCTTTCCTAAAACAAAATAACTCTGGATTCTACTTACTGGAAATCTGCTTGGTTAGGAAATGTTTAAATGAAAACAGCATAGGGCTGTTTTGCTTTGTTGGCTTTTTGGTGTTTAGGATTTTTGGAAAGGTTTACAGTGGAATTATAAAACAAAATTAAACAGTAGTTTAGCATTTTGCAGATTCACATGGAAGAACAAGACATTCTGATTAAGAAGACTAAATCCTACAAACAGAGTGTAACAGGAATTTTCTGTTGAACAGCTTACTGCTAGAAAATGCCAGTTGGCCCTAAAAATCTCTTTCTGGGTACATATTGGTAATAAGCAATTTTTATGAGAAATTTCCTCCCACATAACCATAACTTCTGAGCACATGGATTCCAGGACCCATGGCTGCAGATCCATGGTACCACCTCAGTGCCACCCAGCCACAAGCTTAGATGAAGCAGGATGTCCCCAGCTAGTTCTTGGCCCTGCAGCATTCCTTGGAACACCTCATCAAATCTCACCATACCCACACTGAAACCACAACCCTTGAAGCTCCCAGGTTCCTTCTGGGACCTCAGCAAGACAGGGCTCAGCTCCTGGTAAGACAGGGCTCAGCTCCTGGTTTCTGTAGAAGGGAAACAGCAATTGTGTGAGTCCTAAGTGGAATTAAGGATGTGGAAAAAAAAACCAACTAAATTTGTTAATTAAATTGGCTCAAAGCAGAGCTCCAGACTGTCTTCCCCAGCACAGAACTCCTAACCAAGCCCAGCTCAGCCATGCTCACAAGCTCCCCTGGCACTTTTGTTCATAACAACCCTTTGATGTCCTGGTCAAGAGTGCCCATCCCACAATCTCCATTCCTGATCCTGCCATCATCCCCACAGGGAGGTTTTCCCATTTCTATGTATTCCTCTTTCCTCCTTCCTTTTTGGTGTGACTGTTTATCTTTGGGGATGGTGTGAAGGGGGGGGAGAAAATAATAATAAGGAAATACATGTTTCACTTGTGTGGGCACCTGCAGCAGGTAGAGCAAGGCAGCCCCAACCATTGGAGGCCTGAAGGCATATGTTCCTTTCATGTAGCTCTCTCTTAGAAGATACACAAAAAACAAACAAACCAGAGAAAAACTAATTTTCTGCTTTCTTTCTGTTTAAATACACTGCCAATTCAAAAGACAGGATCCTTTCATCATCTCAGTGTCTTTCCCATGTACAGTGCTCCAGCAATTACAGACAGAAAAAAAGCTGCAGTTGTGCAGTAGTTTCAGGAACCCGAGTTCATACACTCAGGGAGCCAGCATCTCCCTGCAATCCAAGGTGAAGAGCTGGAAAAGAGCCTGGAAATCACACAGTTTCCAGGGTTTGGGTGTATGTACTGCTGGTTGTGGCATGTTTAGCCATCCACAAGCCATGGTCTGTTACAAGAAATTTGCAAGCCTGAATGACAGCAAATGTCTATAGAGTATTACCCCAACCTGCACTGTCAGTTTACCTGCTGGATTCGTGCACTCAAATACCAGAGAAACTTTGATTGGTAAAAGCCACACAGTGGAATATTGATCAGAGTTGTTATTTCTGCAGTAGGTTAATTTTTTTTCAGTACATCTTATTTACACTGATATAACAGTGGAATGGAGGTGTCCATTCCACTTGGATCAGAATCAAATATTTTTTTCTAATCATAGCAAATCTGACCACAGAAAGTATTAGGTACTTCATATCAACCAGAAAGCCTTCCTCTAATCCAGATATTCCTTCTACAGTGAAAAACACTTAAGAAACAGATTCAATTAACTTTGTTGCTAAGATGTCAGTACAATCTGCCATGTACACATAGCAAATGTTGAGTAAGTCTCAGTTTAAACCTTCTAGGCTTTTTTTTTAATGTGTAGAATTACAGCAATTAATTACTGCTGCTTAAAGAAAATGTGAAAAACTATTTTGACATACACTGGGTAGCTGTGAGCAAAACACATAGAAGGGAATAAGTAGTGGGTGGAAGTTTCAGATGATTGGTAAATAATGGAACTGTAGTGATTTGCAGTCTTTTAAAACTCAGAGAATAATTATTGACTTGCATAAGAGATGACAAGGGAGAAAGAAGAAAATGAACCTAATACTGCAAGACACAATCAATTTAGAGCTGATTTAGTGAAATAATGCTGACTTCTTGTAGATAAGTTAGTCTCTTCACTGCACCCAAAGGAAAATATAAAAAAAGCTAATTCCAGGGCTGGCTGTGTGTAGATATAGCTCTTTTACATGTAACATGTTACATATTTTTTTCCTCTTTATAGCATAGTCTATTCCAGATAAGTCAAAAAGGAGGTCAGTTTTTATTAGGATCCAAATGCTGCCAAGAAGATGTCACAGCTGCAAGGAGCACACACACAACACCTAGGGCTGCAGAGATCATAAAAGCTGGAGGGTTTCCCTCTCCTTTTCCGAGGGAAAAATCTAAAGTAAACTGGCTCTTACCCTGCTTAGAAAGGTGAGAAAACAAAGTGAATAATCTGGCTGCTCTAAGGAAAACAAAAAAAAACCACCTCATTAATAGCTTCACTATTTTGGAAACAGCTTGGGGCTGAGGGTTTTTTGGGTTAGTTTTTGTTTGTTTATTTGTGGGGGTTTTTTGTTTGTTTGTTTTCAGTTCATAATGGCATTATCCATTAAGAAAGCATTTGCTTTTTCTATTTGGTTTTACACACTTCTCATTCAAGAAACTACTTACTGATTCAAGAAAACAAATTTTGCTTGGTCCCAATTTACCTGCAACTGTATTTTCTGTATCACCACTAAGCACTGCATAGGTCACAGAAGAAGCCATTTGTTAACACTCTTCAACTTTCAGTCCTCATTCTATAAAGAATGACAGAGAAGGGTTTCTTCAAGTCACACCAGGCAAATTATGTACTCAAGACAGGAACTGTATAATTTTCTCGTATGTTAAGAGCAGCTCTTGTCTGGCCTCTTCCTTTGCAGTAAGGTCCCTGTGTCCTCAGCCCTTTTCAAAAGAGGGATAATACAAAACACTGATTTCAGCAAATTAATTTTTCAGGCACTTCACTAGTGACTGTCTCTATTGTCACAGAGTGGTCTGACAGCATCCTCAGTGATCCAACCAGCTGAGGATCCCATACTCACAGTCCCATGCAGATACACACACACATTCATGTGGTTATCTAGAGAGAGGACAACTGCAGCATCAGTTGCAAAAGAGAAGTGGTGCCTTAGGGCCATTGCTGTTTTTGTTAACATACTTTGCTATATGTGAATTTATTACCTTTTTTTAAACTGCAGTTAGTGGTTTCTAGATGGAATCATAACAACCACTAATCACTGTCAACCAGGTTATATTCACAAAGGAAAATAAAAGCTTTGGAATACATATTAGCTTCTGGACTACAATGTTTATAAAGCCTCTGGGATTTTGATCTGTGTACATCCCTAGTGTACCAAATGCAGAAAATGCAAAACAACTGCCAGAATTCACATTTGGCCCTAATTATTTCCTTGTTTATTATGGTTAGCATTCCCCAGATAAGAGATAGAGTTGCAAGCTCAATAACCACAGAAAACTGAAGACGCACTTCAAGGGAAACATAGCTACTCTCCTCAAACATGATTCCCAAGGAAATTAGTGTAAAACTTCGTGGATTTTAAGCTTTGGTAGATTTTAACAGAGCAATGCACAGCAATGCTCAGGTTTCACTTCACTGAAGCATTCTAACCTGATTTATACCTTAACTAGATAAGTGAAAATTCAAATGGTTCCTTCACATATTTGTCTTCCCCCTATTAAAACTTTTTTTCCTACCTTTTTTCCTACCACTGTAAAATAATCACCAGGATTCCACCAGCAAGTCATTTTTTGCATGAAGTTACAAAGATCTCAACAGGAATGCAGGTGCCTTTTCCATTTTCCCCTAAATCTAGATCATGTACAGAGTAAGAGCAGTTATTGCAGAGCTGGTACAAGTGACCGTCTGAGGACACCAACAGACCTATGGAATTTATTGCTGCAAGACCTCAGAAGGCTGAAGAACCTAAAGATATTCACAATCATTGTTTGTTTTGGTGAACAAAAATTTAAGGAGATAAACACCAAAAGAAGTTTTGCTGGAAAACCCCACCCCAACATCATACTTGACAGCAAGTTAGCACCAGGTAGTTGGGACTTGGAAGGAAATTCTGAATCAAGGACAGAGTCACAAGGGTCCATTGCAAGCTTTTTCCTCTTTTAAAATATTTCCCCCAGGCCTTGGTTAGCTTTTGAAAGGATGAGTTGGTTGATTGCTCAGCATGAATCTGCAGATTCAGGGTGAGCCTCATTGCTCCCCATCACTCTTGGCACAGCTGCAGTTGGAGACCTCTCTATAGACAGGTGAATGAGATGTGAAAAGTTAATATTCTGCTGTTGTGACAGTATAATTATCTCTAATGATAAAAAAAACAGCTGCTTTGAATAGTCTTTCACTTAGAAAGTGTTTGGATTATTATACTTTGACTTTTATCATCTGCTTTTTGGATAAACTCCCAATGTGGTTTATGGTTCTGCAAAATGGCAACATCTCACTTTATGAATGACAGACAGATGGGGTTTGCTGCAAGGCTTATTGATAGCAAAGCATGACAGACCATTCAAGATACTTAACTGCAAGAAATACTGGAGATAACAAAATATCACCACCTCTCCCTTTTTAAGACTTCTGTTATTTATTTTCAATGGTTTCAAGATTTCTTTTTGTGAGTGTTCAGTATTATCACCTGGAAATGCTAAAACTTTGTGATTTTTTTGTTTCAGTGCACAGAGAGAGCAGCTGTTTTACAATTAATGAAAGCTAGTGGAGATGCAGTCCAGATTTCAGAATAAGGTCAGTTTGCAGGAGATTTGTATGCCATTCATCTCTTTCTCTCCCTGCCTCCCTCCCACCCCCAGCAATCATCTAATTGGATTTTCATGTCCAAATCCTGTTCTCTTAATCAAAAGGCAAACAAAATCAATCTTCTGAGTTCCCAGAATCCAAGTGAAGCAGTTAGTCCTAAAGCACTGACAATCTTATTCCACAAAGCTCTGTCAGACCCAGCTTACAAGACTGGTTAACCCTTGTCACTACGAGCCACAGTAATCATCTATGAGATCTGCTGCAGCAATGCTACTTTTTCTTATATTAGGAAAGGTTTCATTTTCCCAAACCTTTGAAAAATCCACACAGTTGAAGGGGGACAAAGAGTTCAGGGGCTTTTCAGTTCTTCTTTAAAATATTTATCAAAACTTAAGTTTTAGAAGCAGATACTTCAAATACATGGTGATATGATGCAACATTTGACCTGGAATGAAAAGGAAATAAAAATGCATTTTTCTGAATTGCTATTTACTCTGACAGACCAAATCTTTGAAACAGGAAATTTGGCTCTGGGATGCAGAAGAGGCTGAGCATAACTGTGCCCTTTGATTCCCAGAGAGGAAAGTCTGGGATGATACCTGAAACCCCAACTTTAAGCTGCCAGACCAGCTGGGGGACTGGGAGGCCTGGATGATGGAGATGGCTTTACAGACTGAATATGCAGAGCAAAGCTTTTGGCTGGTGGAGAGAATTTTTCAGGGGAATGCTTCCCCATGCCTCATGTTTGACATAAACGATATGAGTTGGCACAGGAAAGGCCTTTTAGAAAATAGTGAGAAAACAAAGTGGCTATAAGACATAATTCACTGGGCCTGCTAAATTATGTGATAGCTGAAAAACAGCTCCACTTTACTATGTCATTGCTGCATTAAGAATCTGCATATTCATACTGGGAGTTCTCTCTATGCTGAAAAGAGAATAATGAGAGATTGTGCTATCCCCAGTGATTCTTAGTCAAAACAGGATTTTGAATTTTAATATCAAAATTCCATGAAAATTATTGCACAGAACAATAATCGGGTATCTATACCATTAATGTTTTGCAGAAATATGTTCTAGTAGCATGGAAAATATGTTTTAACTTCCCCTTTCATCTTTGCATGGAAGGAAACAAGTTGGGTTTTTTTGCACATCCAAATATTTGAATATTCAAGTTGCTTGGAAGGAGCAGACAGCAAAGAAAATGATAGTGTGGAGATCTTTAAACAGAAGCTTGGAAGAATGTGAAGTTAAATCTTCAACACATTATTAGCCCTGCTTTTAAAGAGAATTATTTGCCTGCAACAGTGCTAAAGCTTCTGTTCTCCTCAAAAAGCACCTTGCAAACACCCTGGCGAGCACGAACAATGCAAGCTGGAATTTCACTTGTCTGCTGCTATCAGGGTACAGCACAGACTCTGTCCCATGCTATTCCTGCTATTATGCAGGGAAGAATTTGAAAATTGCACAGTGTGAAGAATGTATCTGAAGTGGACACAGAAACAATACAAACACAGGCACTGCAGTTAACCCCAGCTCTCAACATCTCATTTCAAAGCAGAGCACCTCTACAGGGAGCACCTTCTGCAGCCCTCTGATTCCTCACTCCTGCTCCAACATGGACCTCCAGCAGGAAAGCTGAAAATAAAAGCTGAAGTCATACCTATATATAGTTAGCTTACACAAGGATCACCTTGCAGTTTAGACCTCTATTCCAAATCCTAGAACATCGCTAGCCAGGGGCTGAGGGAACTCTGCTTCCTTTTGAATGTTTCAACTTCACTCAGTCAGAGGCTCTACTGCCATCTGAGCAATGAAGATCATCTCTTTGCACATATTTTTGTTGCTTTTTGACATTGGCTGCCAAAATGCTATCTTTCTCAGCTTTCTCCCTGAAAGAATAGCCAAAAAGGAATCTCTGTTATCTGCTTCCTCTCAATGGAGCAGCCACTTGATGTTCAACTTTTGTCAGACCAGTGCTCACCAAAGTCAGTACCACAACACAGCTGAAGTTTCCTTTCTGCATCTACAGGCTAAATCCAGCTCCAGAAACTCTAACCATGAATCTCAGAGTCAGAAAAAGCACTTTCATCTCTAGCTGTCTCTCAAGGGAATGCTTTCAAAGAAATCATAGTGGTTCTGCCTCCATCGTCCAACCGTGGTGAGGTCCCACTCACCACAAGGACCCAGAGGAGATCTCTGGCTCTGGAGAGAAGATTCCGAACAGGACCCACCCAAGCAGTTTAGACCTTCGTGCCCCCATTTTTTTCAGTGGGTTGTAGGACAGTCTGCTTGAGTCAAAGCAAAGGAAATGACCTTTAAAGAGAAACAAAGGAAAACACACAGACTGCTTATGTTTCTTGATGGACTCATAAACAAGCTGTATTGAGTGTCAATGTTGACTGCTGGTTACAATTCAACATTACAAGATAGATTCCCAGCTGAAAAAACACAACTTGATCCCAACACAAATGTTTCACAATAATCTTTGCTGGAAAGTCACTGCATAGCTTTGGGAACCCTATAAAATTCCTCCGGGGAAGAATTTCCCTCATGCTGCAGTAAAGCCAATGTTTCTTCTAGCATTTATCACATACCTAGCAGCTTTACAACCTTTCAAAATGTGCAATAGCTGGGCTTGTGACAAACTTCTTGATCTTTCTTTTACAGGAGATGTGTAAAGATTCGCAGCCATTATGCAAATTCAGATTGCAAAATCATTTCCCCAGTTACTGCCTGAATAAATCCAGTAAGGCAAGTTCAGGAGCACTTAAAGCCAACAGATCAGGTCAATAAGGACAAAGATAGTCTAATCCATGAGATGGCCTTTGTGATAAAAGACAAACATGTAATTAAAGACATAAGTAAAAAATTTAGACATTTATCCAGTCTTGTTATGAATTTCTTAGCAAGGGATTGTAGAGTTGGACCTGAAGAAGCAAAAATCAGCAGAGGTGTAAAATCTTTGGTAGAGTTGATTGCATCTCAGACTTTTTCTTTTGAAAGCCAGCAGATAGGTCTAGAGGTTGTCTCTTCTTTTTGCCACTCACAGGTGGCAAATGTGTGATTGCAGAGGGGTTCTGTGCAGGGCAGGGTGAGAAGGGCACTGCCACACACATGGAGCAGCTGCTGGGAAGGGTTCAGTTCAGCAGCAAGGGAGACAAGACATGCACCAACTTGTAGTGCTGGAAAACACAGAGGCTTAGCATAAAGAGCAACAGAAATTGAAAAGCCACATCTGAACAGGAGCCAGTAGCTCGTGGATCTTCCTCCTTGGCAATTCCTTTGCATATATTAGAGTGGGGAAACATTAATTATACCACAGCAATCAGTGGCTTCAAAAAAAAAAAACCAAAACAACCACCCTCTGTGCTGTTTTCCCATGCTTCTGTCAGCCTCACCCTGGTCTTGCAGGCACTGTTACACCCAGGAACACACTGAGCATTTCAGCTGCAGTTGAGGGAAACACCAACCTGCCATTGAACACAGCCCAGCAGCTCACTGAAGGAAAAAATTCCAGACCTCTGCTTAATCTTCTTATCCCTATCAGGTCCTCTGCACTTCCAGCCTGTCACCCCAACCCTGAGACAAAATATCCAGATACCATATCCCAGGTCTGCCCCTGACTCTATGGGTTTGCAGTGCAAAATGAGCACTTCACACCTTGAAGAAGTGAAAGCAAGTCCTAATCTAAATATTATCTAGAGCTCAGCAATCCATATCCTTCTAAGAGCAATCATCAGCTTTCTGCTCCTGCCAGCATCTGCCCTGATTATTTCCTTCTATTCCAAAAATTGGAAAAAATGAAAAAAATGGAAAAAAAAAAAAATAGTAAAAATGGAAAAAATCCAAGTAAACCAAAATTTTAAAACTATCATGTGAACTACTGATGAAATTTATAATCAGACCTTGAGCAGTGAAAAAGAAGTAGGAAGAGAAAATTTCAAAAGGCCAGAGGTAAAACCAGAATCCAGTAACCTTTTAAAAGTTAGTTGTCTAGAGCCTAAGTGAAATACATTTATAGGAGTCCTAAAGAACATATATTTTAAGTGTACTGTTAAAAAAAAAAAGCAAACAACAAACCTGTGAAGTGCTGGTGGCTTGAAAGCATGAGCAGAGTATGAAAGATAAAAGACTCAGAGACACATCCATCCAACTGTTCAATGATTTCAGGGGCTGCTGTCTACAGCAAGAGCCCCAGAATAACCCAGACATAAATGAGATTAGAAAACAGACATCTGTGCATAAGTCTTCTCTTAAAATAAAAATACTCAAAGTAACCTGCATTCAAAACTCAGCCTCTCTTGTTGGATCTCCCCTCAAAAGACATCCAGCTTTATTTATGTTTACTCTAAACATTTGTGCCCATTTTTCATGTCACATAAACAGCATCTGCCTGGTGATAAGGAACATGCATTCTGGAATGTTTATGCCCATAAACTGCTCTCTATGAATTTAAAATACTGGTCTTGTTTTTCATCAGTCTTGACCTGGTTTACAGGGGTATAAACCAGAACAAATTAGATTTAGGTGGTAGTAAAACCAGAAGAATTTCAGTGGACATTTACTTTTAAAGCTTTTGCAGCTGGCAATAGAGAAGAGAGAATAGAGAAGAGAGCAGGAGAACAGCTCTGGGACACCTGAAAGGAGTTTGTGAAAACTTTACTGACTTTAAACTGCCCCACAAGCTCACAAAGGCTACATGAAATAAGAGGGATATTTTAATTCCACACCACCTCACATTCTGTTTCAAATGCAGCTTAAATAGCTCTGTGTAAAACCAGATCACACCCAAACCATTTCTCAGACATACATTTACAACTTCACTGGTAAGTTGTGAGATTCTTTTTCACCTCTTGGTCACATATTTGAACAGTTTTAAGTGGCTGGCTCATTATCAAGGGTGAGTATCCCTCTGTCTTACAAATACATTTGCTGCAGTGATACTTTCTAATTTGAATAAAATTGGATTAATTCAAAAGGGAGAGCAAAAATAAATTGATTCAGGGAACTGATGAAAACTGGAGTTAGTTGCTAATGGGGAAAAAAGTACTACAATATTATTCTAACACTGATTTCTAGGAATCAAAGATCCTTTTAGTAAGTTGTATCAACTAAGTGTCAAACCATGGCCTGATATCTCTGGCCTAAGAGTTCCCAGTCTTGACCATTTGTTGATGCCTTTTCAGCCAGTCCTTGGGTTTGTTCACAACACTGTCTTTGAGGTATATTATAAAACAACAACTCCTGAAGCACCATAGTTGCTGAAATCCCCACAGGATAAGGGAACGACCTTAGAGAACTGACTTAAATCAGTGATGACTTATAAAATATACATGGCAAAACCCAATTCTTTAGGTGGTACTGTGGCTGAAGCATAGCAAAGAGCATGGTGCAGATATGAAAATTAATCATCAAAAAAATCTAAGTGGTTTTCCCATGGCCACACAAAATTCATTGCTTGAGAGCTAGTCCTACAGCTTCGGAAAGCCTAAGAGCAAAAGAAATTTTTGCAAAACACTGTTTGCCTTGATTTCACATTTCATTATAAAGACACGTGGCAAGGCAGAGACTTTTAAAAAAGGCAGTATGCAGGATTAGAGACTGGGAGTAACCAAAGCTTTATGATAACATAATCACATACAGCATGAAGCAGGAGTAATGTTGAAACACCCTGCAATATTTTCTATGGTTTATTTATTAAAAGTAATTTCTTAGAAAAGATCATCTGCCTTCACAGTGACTGCTCTTCTCCAGAGAATAGATGAAGTCTATTAGCTTTCCTTCATATATCCTTCATTGTTGCAGCACTGAACAATACTTGAATTTAATTCTCCTGACATGTGTTTATGAAAAATGTAATTTTTAAATCTTAAAACATTTACATCGCTATTGAAACTTGCACAATTAAAGTCTGAATCAAATTGTCATTTATATCTGGTGTACAACAACAGATTTGTTAAGTCTGATTGGTTATAAGTGGCAATAAAGTATCACCAGACAAGAGGAACTCATTTCTGTCTGTATCCAGCTAGGTTTTTTGTTTATGTATTCATCTGCTTAATACATTTTCACCAGCTCAGCAAATGTGTGCATTTGACTGACAATCTGAGAGGCAATTTATGGATTTGGGGTGGGGAAGGTGAGTCACAAGCTTTCTTCTCAGCCAGAAACACAGTGTACTTAAGTTTACATCTGTAGTAAAATCACTTCTCACTTCTATAAACTCACTTCTATTATCATAGAGGTTCAATACACCACACGTGCTCAGACATGCCCAACAGATGGGGTTCCTCACCAGACGTGGTCACCCTTCTGCTTAACAGAGCAGACTGGTGGGGTTCCTGGGTTTGCCATTTGTTGCAGCTGCCTTCCACCACTCTTCCTCTGCATGACTTTGTGTTGACCAGAAACAGTTCTTGCAGCAGGTATCAAAACCTGCACCATTACGTATTTCACTGCAGTTACAGTTCTAGGCTAGGCCTCTGAAAATACATCAGATTATTTTATGCTGTTGGGTAGTGAACATAAGAGCTTTTATCCTTTACACTCCAGTGCTTTGATTTCCCCTAAAGTTTTATAGCCCTGGCTATGCTAA
The DNA here is from genome assembly GCF_003957555.1 of Calypte anna. Taxonomy (NCBI): domain Eukaryota; kingdom Metazoa; phylum Chordata; class Aves; order Apodiformes; family Trochilidae; genus Calypte; species Calypte anna. The sequence goes on along the minus strand of NC_044260.1, from coordinate 6,549,918 downwards.
TATTTAGCTGCTGAAATACCCTTTTGGACTTGCACACCCATCTTTGCATCCTAAAACCCAGTACAAGGAGCACTGGGTCACCATGAGCTGGCTCAACACAAGGCAATTCCATCCATATCCAGGTCAGCAACGTATTCACTACAGAAACAGCTACTGTAAGGTTTATGCCCATGCTCAGAATGTTCAACTCTTTTCCCTGTTTAACAGACAGGGATCTTTTAGGTTCAATAACCTTGTTTGTCCAATGCTTTTGATGATTGGATTCTGCCCTTTGAGTGAAGCTCATAAAAAGCATGGGCTCGATAATATTAAGACTACTACTTTTTACTAGTAAGTTTGCCAACCTGATTAATTTAATTTCTCAGTTTAATACATCTTTGCTGCCTCCATGGAGCTGTGTTACACGCAAATCACGAAGCCAGATCTGAGTGCCTACTTGCACCTAATCTTGTTCAACAATTTCTTTTCATTAGTGGGATGAAACCATTCTGCTGTGTTAGTGTTACACTGTTTGCTCTTCAAGTCTTTGGTTTAACCCTTTTAACATGATTAGAACAAGCAAAGATCAATGCTGTCAGCATTCCTCAGAATGACAGACAAGCTTAATTGTTATTGAAACTTCACAAAGGAAAAAAAAGCTAAAACTTTTTTCCTATTTATTTTTTGAAACTTAGGCAAAAAAAAAGTCTAATTGATTGTGATTAGTAAAGCCAATACCTTGAGGTGTTGTCTAGGTTACTAGATTTATTGTATCTTTTCAGCAATCTTGGACATTACTTAACTGTTGGATTAATTGTATGCAGGACAAATCAACAGCTCTTGCATTTCATGACTCATTAAGCAAGTATAGCAGATAATCATTGCTGCTTTGGGGTGTAAGAAGATTTCAAAACTTATGGAGTGCTAATGATGCTAGAATTAGGGAAAGCAAATACCTTGCAGTGTGCAAAGGTCAGAGTAAGCACTAATGGAATACTTATCTCCCCAGAAAGTAAATTAAATCCATTTCCTGAGCCTTATAAAAGGTATAAAGCAGGAGGCTGGAGGATGAAGAAATTGCAGTTCCCATGCAGGTGGCTCTGGGTGATACTTAAACCTGCAGCAGAGCTGCCAAGAAACGTGTTCACTGGAGGGAGGGATGCACTCAGTGCCAGCTTGAAACATATCTGGATTTGGGGGACAGTGATGCCTAAAAAAAGGAAAAGGATTGTACTGACAGAGACTTTTGTGGCATGCTTTGGAAAGACAAAAAGGAGAGGAAGAGGCTTCTCTTGCAGGAAGGGCAGAGTCCATGGCTACACCCTGAGGTTTTTCTAGAGATGTCTCAAGATCTTTGAGCCTCAGCCTCTGCTCCCCCCCCAAACCCCATCACTCTTTGTACAATCTCAGGAGGTGCAACATCCTCCTCTGCTCCTCTGGCATCAGAGAGCTTTACAATTTACCTCTGAAGCATCACAGGGATGCTTAAGTACCTTCAATGGAGGGAAATGGGAAAGAAACAGAGCACAGAGTAAAAGATGAAACATGAAAAAAATAGGAAATTGTTTATTAATAAAACTTGTTTCTTTGAAAGCAGGGTGTAGATTTGTGCACTCTGGGATGCAGAGCAGAAGACCAATTAAACTAAATTGCTGATGTGCTTTCTCTCTCTTCTGGAGTTCTCTTTATTTTTTGCTGGAGACTAAGTGCTTACACTGTTCTTTTTCAGGGACCAAGCAATGATAATAACAGAAGTGAAAAATGATAGTTGCACACTGAATTTCACTAGTGTCATTAAAAGTATCCTTTGTGCTAATATTCATTCTATATATTTGTTGCAGTCTGACCATTAAAGCTGCAAATAACATCAAAACATGCTATTGTCTCTGTAACATTGTAAAATATTCTCAATATTGATCGTTTGTTAGATATTTTCTACACTTATTCTATTAAAAACAAACAATTTCTTTCCCTCTCCTTAAAATATTGAAACCATAGGAATTGAAAGGGGACCATCCTGGTGAAATCTGCTATAATAGATGAAATGTTTTTAGGAGATGGGAACAGGCAGTTAAGACATGAGACACCAGCACAGAGCTCTCTTTCATTGAGTTGGGAAAAACCTGTGAGTGGGGGATGTATTCCCCCCCAAAAATGGAAAAATCCAGCCTAGACCTTAGGCATTCACTGAGAAAAATCAGTGCCCCTATGAAGCCTTCAAATTGCGACTAGTAGCAGTGTGAACCCTACACTAGAAAGACATTAAAAACTCCTGGAAGTGATGGGAGGGCCTCTTTTGGGTTGGGTATAGGAAGAAGGAAGGCAGAAGCTGGCACTCAATTCCTTTTTGCCTGTTTCTACCATACTCTGCCTGCCCAGGTTCCAAGGCTGGATGCCAACAGAGATCCACAGCATCAGAGCAAGAGGGAAATTAAAACACTGTGATCCTCCTCTTTTAAACAAATCTCATTTCTTATCTCCTCCCTGCTGCAGTTGTCATTTCTCATGTAAAATTTCAGCAACTAAACAGCAGGGAGGTACCCAGTGTGTGTGGTAACCCTTGGACTGAACAGATGAAGCCTTTGAAATGACTGTCAGTGGTTACATGTCCTATGGACTTCCATGATGTCTGTGAGCTATTTGGCTTAATCCTCTTTGTGATTAATGGGTTTTCATAGATCCAGGACAAAACATTCATTTTTCTAATAGAACTCCACTGTGAGCTCCTCTGGAGCTGGAATCTTGTAGGGCTGTTTTGTCATTAGCCAAGTTGCTGTAATGTTCTCTTCTGAATAAATGCAGAACTTCTTTCCCTCCTTTCCAATTTACTTTTCTCCCATCATTCTGTGTAAGTACATCAGATAGGAAAGAAGTCTCAGAAAAAGGTTTGATTTATTGTGCTTGGAAATAGAAACATTTCCTTGTACCAGTTTTCCTCACTTAAAACTAAGTAAACACAATTTGAAAATGCCCCATGCTTTGGACATTAAAGTTACTTTGATGTCTATCAAATATAGGTCAGGTAAACACTTCAGTATCAGTTTATCATTAATTTCTATTGTCAGAGAGGAGACAAGAACTCTTGTTCTTGATTATCTGAAGGTCTCAGAGTAAGTCTTCTCCCTTGCACAGCAGGGGTAACCTTTACAGCTTCATCAATTACTGCATACATATGGAAATCACCCTAAAATTTCTATTTTTAAAAAATAATTTAATAGTCTATAAATATTTGTTCATAAAGTTCTCTGCCTTAATGGCACATACACCCTCATTCAGCACATCACTTCTCACTCTTTTTTTGTTTGATACTACCCTAAGTGTAGCATGGGGGTTATTGGCTTTCTTCAGATATCTTCCTCCCCTTTTCTATTTCACCTCAAGTTATACAATGTGTACATGCTAGGATCCCAAAAAGAACTGCCATACATTACCATTTTAATGAAATCAGTACTTATTTTATCCTGCCTTAATTTTGGATTTCTAGTGCTTTAAATGTAACTGGAATAAATATTTTGCTTAACAATGGGATGCTATTGTTAAGGAAACAACAGATACTGGCCAGATCCTCTTGCTCTAAAAACTCTCACCTATATTGAAACAAGAGGCAAATCCACTACTTTGCTGTTCTAAGGGAAAACACCACTGTAGGTGAGTTGTTTTGATTGTACAGCCAAGAACTTTCCTTCCCTGAAGTTTTAGCCTGCTTCAGTAATTTAACTGATACATAGTTTTTTAGATTTTTGATGTTGTTGTTGTTATTTGCAGACAAGTATAACTTACTACTTTACATTTGCTAAACTTTCTGTTTAACTCCCTTAGCATTGCAGGTCATTTTAACCAACCTCACAAATATCTCAGGTTCCCAGTAACACACTTGTTCTGGAATGAGAGTGTTGCAGTGCCTAACTGGAGGCTGGGAATGAGATAGAAGAGTTTAAAGTGGAACTGACTGTAAGAGGTGAGAGGGCCTGGAGAGGGGTGCAAGTGATGGAGTGTGAGGTGCTGGAGCTGCCAGGCTGGGACCAACATGCTGCCATTCCCAGATTTGAGAGTTTTACCATTACAATGAACCTGCAACGACTGAAAAACCTCCCAGGGGGCCAGAGGCTTCTAGTACCACATGGGCATTCTAAATACATGAGAGCTTGTGCCTTGCTGGCTCAATTCCTTGACCCTGGTGTTTCCACTTGAGGGGGATACAAGCACTGAGTTAGTTCTCAGTGGAGCAAAGCAAAGGACTCCCAGTGCTCACCCTAAAAAGCTGTGGCATTAAACAGGTCAAGTGGGGCTTCTTGGCAGGGAATGAACATGGATTGTCTATCAATCTGTCAGAGCAAAAGCAGGTTCTACACAGAGGCATTATTGCTCTTACAAAGATGCACTGATCTGCACAGGAACTGGGCTGCAAGGAAGGTGTTAAATAAACTGACAGGGGAGCAGCAAGGGAGAGGAGGGACGGAAATGAGAGCAGAGATGTTAAGGCAGAGACAGCCTTGGAGATACCAGCAATGTGTCACATAGCTGGGTGGTCAGAGAGTTTTAGTGACTCTTCTCCCAGTAGCTCATCAGCAGACCCTGACTAGAGTAAGTGAATTAATTCCTTTCAACATCTCCATGAGTTACTTTTAGAAATGCAGCTTCTGCTTTACATCACCACAGAAGTTTTGAAGGGGTTAAAATATCCAAACCCCGTGTTTTATTCATAAACATGTGGAATAAAATTTCACATTTCTGACATATTAAGTTAAAACAATTCTTATGTATTTTAAACTACTTTCAGTGCCATCTGGAGAATTTTAACACTAGATGACTTGCTAGCAACCCCTATAGAACCCGAAGTACTTATAGAAAAGATACATGACTATAACTTGGCCTATTAGTATTCAATGGTTTATTTTACAACTTTTGAAGATACCAAACTCTGATCTACATGCAACTCCAATTAATGTTAATGGGAATTGTGTGAACACCAGAGCAGTTATATGGCCCTTAAACTCTTGGTACAACTTTCATTGTCTACTACTCTAAATTTGCATAAGCAATTAACATCTCATTAATGTCTCATTAGGAACTCATAGTGTGAGGGAGGAAAGGCCATTAGTGCCTCTATGGAAACTGTATTAGGTCACACATGAAAATGACCTAACTGGTTTAATCTTGGTTTGTATTTGTACATTTAGAAAAAGACAAAGTTAGAGCTGCACAACTTAGCAGAGATCAGCATCTTTGCAGTGGAGCAAGGCAGGGCTGCAAAACGCAGGAGGTGTCTCCAGACAGACACAAGACATTTAAGCAGAGGCCAGAAAAACCCAGAGCCCTTCTGACAGCAGAGCAAGCTTAACCATAAGCTTTAATGTCTGCAATTTGTAAATCCTGTATTTAATTCTAAAAAGCTAAGCAGCCCCATTGAAGTCAGTTACAGATCCATAGTTTTTGTAGCCCTCATCTCTTCATACTTTCAGAAAAAAAACCCACTTAAGGTTTGGGTTTTTCTGTTATGTACAGTGAACCACTTGACTAAATCCATAAGGATCCTCCATCCCACAGCCTGTAAGATCTCTCTGATTACTCTGCAAGGCTGGAAGCTCCCTCAATGTCTGTCACTCACCCCTAAATCACTGATGAGTTCATCCTCTGAACACCCCACTGAAAAAGAATTAGCACCATGGGGGATACTATTTTGATCATTTATATTTCAAAGCACAGCCACTGGATTAACAACAAATTGTAAGAAACCTCATAACTTTTGTAGGTACAGCAGTTTACCAAACTTGATATCAAACTCTCTCTCAAACATCAGCTTTTTAAGAACTCCTGAACAAACTGTACCTTCCCAGCTATAGTTGCTGGAGGAGTTGGGCTTTTTACTGTGCCCTGTATTTAGATGAGACCCCAAAACTAAATGCAAATCTGAACCAGAGCACTGGCAGACAAACAGTGGCATCTGAACATTAAAATCTTCCATCTGTCCTATCAAAGCTTTCTTTGAAGAGCCAAAATCCTCTGCAATACTCCATGATGCCAAGAAGCCTTGATGAGGTTGCTACACAGAATGGTTGTTTAAAGACCAGCAGTTGAAGCAGCATATGAATGAATGATAAATTCAAGAGGGTCCACATAAAAACCTGTCTGGAGCTCCTTACCAAACACACGCTGGAAAAGCTTGATGTTTCCTGAGAGAACTCATTTCTTTCCCAAGGAAATCTAACAGGATCCATATTCTAAAGACATAGAACAACCTAACTATTAACTGAAATTATAACTAAACACTGTCAGTGTGTTCATAAACCCCAAACACAAACATCCAGCACCCTCAGCTCCTGTTATCTGCTACTTGTACCTTCAGCATCCTTTTGGGCTGCTTCAGCAAATACATCTGTAAAGAACAAAATGTTCATTTTGAAGAGCCCCAAAGGGATTCAGTGGCTCTAACCAGGCTGTGCTTTCATATGTGCAATGCTATTTCTTACACTGCTGAAATTCCTCCTGCTTTGGCTGGAATACTGTGGTGTCTTCAGTTCAGAGTGCTGGCTCCTGTCAGCTGCTGAGCCCTGGGTCACAGCTTACAGTGGGCATCCAGGAGAAAACAGCACAAAGTCCTCTCATTTTCAGTGGAAAAGGAGAGGAGAGAATTAAAACAAGCACAGTGCAGCCCAAAATGGGGAGACACGAGCAGTTAATGAGGAGAGCAGGCACAGTGCTTCAATGTACCTGTCACTGTTTTTGGAGAGAGTATTTTTTCTGTGTAAGCCATTTGCTATGTAAGTACATGGAGTTAATCCAAAACTGATTTGTCAGGATATGGACCACAGCACCTGAAGAATACTCCTGGCAAAAATTTCAGATCAAGCTGCTTTGAACTACACCTCTGATACCTCTCGAAGCTGCTGGAACTGGCGTTAGCTGGGCTGAAGGAACACACAAAGTGAAAAAGGCCTTTGGCTGGAAAATGGGGGAGATCTGGGAAAAAAGACTGGTCCAGGGAACAAATGGCAATGCTATAGGGTTGAGGGGATGAGTAGACTGAAGCAGAGAACTTACAACAAAATACTGCCTGGAGTTCGCAATTTAAAGCTCTCATTGCTCTGAAATCTTCTTCAGATCTGCTGTTAAAATTAGGCAATACAGCCATTTGTTGAAGAAACCAGTTTAGAGTCCCACTATTCCCATTCTGAAGCTCCTGAGACACCATGAACACTGGCAGGTGGTAATGACAGAAATAGAGGCACCCTCAGTGCCACACAGATAGAAATCTGTTTTCTGAGGCATTTCTCAAAACCGTGATTTCTAAGTTTCTGTGCTACTTGGAAATCTTCAAAGGGATCAGGGTTTGTATGAGAAATTTATACACTCAGCCCTGAGCCTGGACACAGCAATGTCACCCACAAACCAGATGACAGTCTGCTCTCATCTCCCCCCTGCTCCTTTTATCACCCTGTCCCTGTCCTTGGGTGGCAGCTTATACATCACCTCTAAAGAGGAATCAGTAAGACAAGAGGCAAGAGTGATGAGCAGCACAACCAGGGTTTCTGTCTGTGGTCTCACAGATATGTGACTCTTCTTTTGCTCTGTAATTTTTCAATGCTAATTTCTATATTTTAAAGTAACTTAGAAATCTATAAAAAGTTAGCAATCACAGTGGGGGTAAAGCATCCCCTGGAGCTGGGCAGAGTTGTTTTTCTAAAATGGTCTTCTTTATTATTCGTTCTGGTTTTTATAAGTAAAATGCCTCTCTGTGAGATGACAAGGTATTGCTAACCCTGTGGAGCTATGCTTTAAAACCATTTGGATCAGAAGCTTCTGATTTTGACCCATTTGCACCTACTAAAAATAGGACAGCTACACAAATGTCTGGAGGTTAGAGCTGGTGCTGACGTATTCTTCTCTTCAATCACCAACTCAGAGTGCACCAGAAGAAAATTTCATGTATTGGAAATAGAATAAAGACCCCTTTTTTCTTTTAATTGGGCTGAGGAGCAAATTATGGAAATCTCTACACTGCTATACAGTTTACCAGATTATACTCCAAACATCCTTTGGTCAAGAGAGATACAGAGGTACCTCCATTTTTAACAAAATTGTCTTAGTAACTAGAAGTTCAAGACTTGGATCTAGAGAAAATTAAAACCCAATACTAGCCAGGCAACTACTGAAATTCATGCAGTTTTACTGGCACAAAGGGACTGATCTCACTGCATTTTGGTGTGCAGGTTATTCTGAGAGCCTTTGAGAGGCAAACGGGCCCAAGGTCCCTCTCACTAGGAGCCATCAGCACACAGTGGGGTTGCTGAGAGTTTGGCTCAGAACTTACTGGGGGATGCACTGAATTTAAGGACCCGAACATACAGTAGCCAGACTCAAAGCAAAACAAGGAAGACTGTTTTAAAGACAGTATATAATTAGGTGAGAAGTGTGGTTATTTCCAAGCCTGTCTCCACTTCCTTGCCACCACAGATGTTTTAGTGTTTTGCTGAGCACATCTCTATTTCTGATTCAATCGTAGCAAACCCTACACTTGACACAACTGTTCTGATTGAAAGAGAATCTAATTACATGTGTTGGGGATAGCTCTCCTAAGCTGAGGCCACCTACATCTTTGCACATTATTGTAAAATAACCAATATTTTCTGGACAGAAATACTCTGCAGTGTGTCATGAGCCTTCTGGTAGATGTGAGAAGGACTGCTTTTCTAGTAAATCAGGACAGATCTGATAGATTCTGTCTCCATATTCAGGATCAGAGTAACAACATACTTAGCCTTAATTATCTTCAAACACTCTGCTACGCAGAGAAAAAGAGCACTACCACAGAAGTTACTGACACAGTCACCTCCTGGAATTAAATGCTCTGGCTTCAATGCTGAGCTTCTCTGGCTGTGAGTAATGCCAACATTCACACACAATCTGCTAACTGGTAAGCTCACGTTTTGAATCCTTCTGGGGAAAAAAAAAACCCAAAACAAAACAGATGAAACATTAACAGGGTTTCTCTCTACATTTGTGTCTGCCTTTCTGTGTAGGAATTGATGTGCTGATCAGTATTTCCAGAAATGAGCACTGTGCTAAAAAACACGTTCAATTAAACAGTTGTATTGCTTGTAGTTTTTTAAACATGGGTTTAAATGTTACAATCTGTTATATTTCAGCAGTGAGTATGCTTTATGTTGTATTATGCTATAGCACTCGTTTTGGACTTTGCAAGTAAAATTTTCCATCACTTTTTAATTAAGAGTCTTTCTGTAAGAGTGTAATTTATCTCCAGTTGAGGCAGCAGACTACATGAATAGAGCCTGCCCCCATCTCAGTGGACCAGCCCAAAACACCAGATGTTTTCTGTGAGGAATAAAAGCTTTTGGGTTAGGGTGTTGGTTTGGGGTTTTTTTGCCAACATACACCACTCCTTTGGCATCCCACAGAACAACCAAATTGATGGTTAATAACAATGCTTTCATTGGGCTTTGATTTACTCCAGTGAATTATCAGGAAAAAAGTTTGCAAAATGGGGCTAACACTTATATTCTCCAGTGTGGCTTTAAAAAAAACAAGCTAAAGGAAAAGAAATAGGCACAGAGATACTGATTAACTAGATTGTATAAAACTCCTAGTTACATGAAAAACTTGTTGGTCTATGTGGTCTGCAGGCAGAGCCCAAGCCAGCTCCAAAGCAGACACCATGTAGGTCCTTTGGCTGCTAATCCCAGGCTCTTATCAAGGCTCAGTCATGACAACTGCACCAAGACAACATAATTACTGGGCTCCTGGGCCTGACCTGCTTTGTTTCAGGCAACCCCAGGGGCTTTAGCACTGTCTTCACCTGCCCCTCTGCAGCTGGGACACCCCTTACTCCATCTCACACTCAAAGAGGGGGCTCCCACCTCTCAGGAGTGAGGAATGGTGTCTGCATGGGGCATTGGCTCCAGAGACAACTGCTTTACAGGAGCAGGAAAACTATCATCACATCTGCTTTTCAGGCTCAGCACTTCCATTGCCAGCAGGAGTCAAAAGAGGTAATATTTTAATTCAACAGGAGGGACTGGACAAAAGTGCCAGACAGGGAACATGTGGTTCCTTCTGCTACCTCTTCAGCCAGAGTGGTGGCACCCAGCACACAGGCATCAAAGGGAAGAAGGAACACAAGTCAGAGTCCTCAGTCTTCGCCTTTTATGTCTGTTTTTAGGGTGACATCTCAGTTCCCTGTCTCACCTTCTGCATTTCCTATATTGGGACACTCAGGCACCATCATAAAATGCAAACACTCTGCTTGTGCTGGCAAATTCAGCTCTGGCCATCCAATTTCACCATAAAATATGAAAACTTTGCATTGCCAAAAGTGAAGACAGTCTGCATAGGCAAGCTTCTTGGCAACTATTTTCTCCCACATTCTTTAGTTCCCTTCTGCTTAAAAAAACTCCCTTATTACCAGTAAACCCCATAAAAGAGCTCCGGTGTTCAGATCCTTGTGTATTAAACAGCAGAAAAGTAACAAAAGAAATCAACAAAAAAAAGCATTCTGCTATGTCCCAAGATATACTGAGGTTCATAGAAATGGTAAAAATTCTAATACCCTGTTTATTTTCCTGGTATTATGGAAAGTGTGTGTGCAACCCAGTTTTCAGTGTTTCACTACTTGATGCTTTGTTAGCAACAACTGCAGCTCCCAGGAGGACATAACACTGTAGAGTTTGGTACTAACTCTGTAGAGAGGGATTCTTTGGGGAATTTCATCCTTCCCAGTAGAAACTATCAACACAAAAAAATCATAACTGCCTCTAGTTACACAAATCTAAAATGCAGTTATTGTAGAGGCAGGAATGTTAACTCTTTAAAGCTCTTCTATCAGATGTTCTCATTTCAAACCACATTTATCTCTGAGGTTTAGCAAGTCTTGTCTGAAATGGCACATTGTAATTTCCTTCCACCCCTTCCCCAGTACATATAAATAAAGGCTTTTACATCTTACCTCCCAAGCTACTATGAAATGCCTTTGTTTTTGAACGCAGTAGAACAAAAACAATGTTGTATTATTCAGTAGCCGTGGGAAATAGTTCTTTATTTGGATGCAATTAAACTTAAATGGTTAGTTCTGCTTTTTATCAAAAGCCTCTATGAAATATGTATAAACACAGCAATCTTTGCCTGCTCATTTATTCACTTTGAATAAACTATGCAGAATTAAATTGAGCTTTATTTCATTCTTGCTGTTAATAAGGTGGATAACTAGCTAGTAAGTTCTCAGGACAAGTTACATGCTGTATTGATCTTTCTTTAATCTCCTTCCAGAAAAAAAAAAAGGGGCAGGATTCTTGATGCTTCAACTGCCAGCATTTTCCCTAACAACACTGCAGCTCTGGGCAGCAGCTGAAAGTGGGGGGTTTTGGCCCATCTAGTTCTAATTAAGTTAATGGCCATTTTCTCAGTGATGGTGACATCCCAGAGCTTGTGGCTGATTCTCATGGCATAAATCCATAGTGCTTTGAAAAGCACAATTTCATTTGCAACCTTTAAGCTCGCTTTCCACCCAAGTTTTTGGTAGTGGCACGAGATCTAACTAGAGTTTTCTGAGTAGTGTTATTGCAAGGAAGTTTTAGGGAAAACTGAGTGTCTCCTGTAAGAGACAGACCAAGAAATTACTACCAGCTTGCTACCAAAAGCAGCATCCCTGCTGTGAGCTCAGGGTCCTCTGAGCTGGAGGCAGAACTTGCCCAGTCCAGCCTTGTGGCTCCAAATGCTTTGGGTCCCTCTGGCACAGAAAACTCTACCTCCCCCTCCCATCCAGGTCAGGATCATTTACATTTCGTCTTGGATCCAACCAACATCTTGCTTTCTTCACCCCAGAACCACAATTTGACAGTTTCTTCACCCCAAAAGAAAACCAGGTTCATTTTCATGATAATTCTGAATGAAAGCTTCTCCATAAGGAGGTGAATTCCTGTAGGATGGAAGTGAAGATTTGGGAGTTGGAACCATCAGATGGCTGAAGCCCCAAAGTTACAAAAAAGATCAGGTTGCCTGGGCAACAACTTTTCACAGTCAGCAGATCAGTCTTTCAACTTATTTTTAGCTTTGCTCAAGGAGAGAAATACCATTGCAGAGGAATGCTGGCACCAAACACAAATGTAGTTCCTAGAAGTTGTAAACATATTAGTTTGATTACAATGGTATGAAAAGAAACATGATCTATGCTTCTGCTAAAAGGCAAAATACCAAACTTTTAAAGTGAGAAGTCACCATACTCATGGAAAACAGTCTTTGTGTACCTGATTTGCATGAGCCAAGTCAGCTACTTACATGTACATAGCTAGATATACATCTAAGAGAGAAACATTTTCCCTGCACAGAACCCAAAATCTGTTGCTACATCCTACAAAGTAGCTATAATCATTTATTAGGAAGTTGACAAAATTTATATACATATTATATGCATTCCTACATTTGTGTAGGGTAAATATATTTGAGAATTTGCCACACTTCCAAAATGATTTGAATTTTGTATTGGTGCTTGTTTATGTGAAGTGACAGAAAAAAATAAATGAAAGAGGGAAGAGAAAGCCATACACAATTAGTTATGATGTTCTTAGGTACCTTTTATTACCATTTATCCTTGTGAGCAGCCACATGTTCTCAGCAACTCAAGACTCAAATAAATAGGCTCAGGCAGTGAATTTAAACACTGTCTCTAAGCAAACAGTTTGGAGATTTCAGGGGGCACCAATGGGCAAAAAAGCATTTTTTGAAGAAGCTGAATTGCCATGTCTCTTTGAATAGATGTTATTTCTATCTCCATGACAGTGAAACTTCCTAGTGATCAATAAACCTGGTCTACAGACATGCTGGAAGCAGCACTCATCCCAGTTTCATGGATAACAGCTTTTTTAGAAGAACACCTGAAACTCCTGGTTAAGAAGAGATTTTTCTCTGACAGCTATTTCCAATCATATGCAACTATTACCTCCCAAACACACAGATTTTTTAGTTCCTAGCTCAGCACAAACTTATACATAGAGTTATCTGTGGAGAGAATACACAGGTAGATGTTTTATTCCTTGTTAAGCTACTAGGGATAGTTTAAAAAAGATTTCTTCCAAATGCAAGTCCATGTGTATTCTCTGACAAGCATGAGTGCTTTACACAATTAAAGTCTTTCTCTTCCTAGGAAGCTGCCAAACCTTTTTATCTTTCTGGACCTGTTTTGACTTGTGTTCAGACTCTGCAGAGAAAGGATGCTGGAGGACAGCAGAAATAGCATTTCAATTGCAATTCCTTGTTTTGAGATTTGTCTGCCTTTGGAGGGGCTGTGATAGGATGCTCTGGATCCAGGTATCAGCCAGTGACACCTGGATCAGGCATTCTGGCCTCTACCCATCAGGCAGCTCTTCAAAAAAGCTACAGAAAACCCATGGGAGGAAGCACTGCCTGGAGGGAAAGGAGGAGCTGTCACCAGGAGCTGAGGTCCTTCATTTCTCAGCTGGGTGCAAACTGAGAGGAACACATGGCTCACCACATAGCTCCTGTTCCTCTACAATGTGTGCATAAATAATAAATGGGAGGAGAAGGAAAGACCAGTTCAAGCCCTTGGCCAAAACACGACATCACCAGCAGCATCTGTGTAAATTGCCCCACTTTGGGACCCTTTCACAGTTCTGTTGCATAATTCTACTACATTAATTAATAACATGCACTAAGCTGCACTTAGACTCCTTTTGTACCCAGATGTTGATATGACCCCAAGCTAGTCACTCCTGTCTAGGTCAATATATCATCTGCTAAACTCAAGCAGCTTTCTTCTGCTTAGAAACTAAGAGTCTCAGAAGCATAAAGAATCTAGCATCTCAAATTATGAATCCCTGGGAATTTTTTGCTTCCAGTTCCTATCTGTTATTTCTTCACAACTGGGACACACTGACTTACAGCCCCTAACCTGTCACCCTTAATTTTGGTCTGAATGCATGAGACTGAGCTGTGTATTTCAGATGCTACTGGCATTTCAAACCCTAGTGCAATATGAAGGTTTCCTTAGCAACAGTCACCATAGGAAGCACTAAAAAGATGCCTTTTCTGACTCTTGCAGTTCTGCTTTTCAGAGATTTATACAAGTAAATCAGATACAAAGTTTTGACATGAACTTACAAAACATGGCAGAAAAATAAGTGTATTGTGTTTGAATGCAAATAACTTTTTTCTGCATGTGCTCTGAAAACATTTCCCCCACTTAAGCTCATAGCATTATATTCAGCAACTTGCACAAAAGAAAGCAGAAGAGATAACTTTGCTAAAGAGTAGGAAAAAAAAATCACTTCTGAGAAAGCTTGTTTGTGTGATCAACCTTGATTGGAAAGAGCCACACTATATATTTATTATCTGCCATGTTAGGATAATTAAATGCCTGTTTTATGAACCATTGAACTGGCATGCTTGTTGATGATGCTGTAGGTTTAGTTGCAATTCATACTCTAGGCCATCTTTCATAATAATCTAATAATGAGGTACCAATTCATTATGTCTTTCAAATGAGAGTGTGAAAAATGCAATTGCTTCACTAATATCTCCAGTAATACTTTATTTTCTCTTTAATTATATCCAGCCAATACAGGGTGCAGTGAAGGCACCACTTGTAAGTGGCAGGCCAGACCATCAATCAACAGGCTCTCTGCAAGGAGATACCTCTTCTGTGCAGAGCAAAACACAAGTCTGATTTACAGGAAGCATAAGGAATAAAATACCTACTGCTAATATCTAATGGGATGGTTCCCTTTACTTGTGTACCCTGTCACTGTGAAATATTACTGAAATAAGCTGTTTTCAAGCATGATGCTTTCAGTGTCAGCCCATCAGCATCTCACTGGCAAGAAAACAAAACATTCTTATTTATGCAAGACCCCTTACAGAACTTACTTCTGGAAAAGGCAGCCACCATACCATGTTTTTATTACAAAACATAGCTGCTGTTCATGATGAAGAAATATCCAGATCTCAAAGCAAGACGGAAGTATGGAGGGTGAAGAATATGAAGAAAAGCCTTCAAAACTTTGCTGGGTCAGGAACCTTGTTATACTACTGCTCTTGGAAGGCTAGCAAGCTTTTCTCGTAACTTTGAAGAGAGGTTTATTCTCCCTAGCAGCCTCTGGATAGTGCTCCCAGCCCTTTCCTTAGCACATATTTCTATCTGAACTACTTAATAAAAAAAATCCACTCTAGTAGATGAACCTATAAACGAATGGCAAATCCAAGGTTGCAGCAGGAGGAGGCAGAAACTGAGAGTCCTTTTATGTGATTGAGTAGAGAAGAGCAGTAGAAAGGCTGGTGCAGAAAAAACCCCACCCAAGAGCTGTTGGGGGAATTTGGTAGCATCCTCAGGAGCAATGCTGGTATTTTTTGCAGTTGCAGCCCTCTGTGCTCACTGCCCATTTGCCCAGCAGAAACAAAACTTGGTCATGCAAATCTTGTATGCCTAATTGGAGCAACAATACAAATTAAGAGCCAGCAGCCTGGAAGAAGCTATCCTTTTGGAGGAATCTGGTTTTCTACATCTTGTTTGATCTTAAGAGGCCCGCAGGCAAAAACAGTCTCTCTCCTACAGACCTGTCCCAGTTCCAGAAGCAGCACCTGCTTGCCTTCCTTCCACAGCTCCTGAGGTCTGCTTTGCCTTTCCAACACCTCCTCTCATCAGCTTCTGGGGAAAGGAGAGATTCCAGCCAAGGCTGGCACTGGGACCCCATGCCCTGTAGAAGGTCAGCTCAGGTTTATATACCCCTCTCTACAGCTGCTCTGGGGCACCAACCATTACCCAGATAGAAGAAAATTCTTATACTCCTCAAATACCTTAACAAATTCTTCAGGTGCAATACTCCAGAAGAGGTCAGAAACTCTTTCAAAGCCACTTAGAGAATTTAGTTTTCAAAATAAAGCATGTCCATGGGTCTAGGAGGGAAAAGAGCAGGGCTCAGCCATACCTTCCTCACCTATGCCAAGGAACATCAGCTTCTGCTCAGGGCAGGTACCTTACTCAGATAAAATCTGCCCATTCCGTACAAGAGGCTCCACTAAAAGGCCAGGTCTCTACTGCTGTTTGCACACACTTTTAAAAGCACACTTATCAAGAAACACAGGTATATAATATAGATTCACTTTTTCAAAGTGGCTGGAGTAAAGGCCTGGGAGTTCTGAAAGGTCAGTCGTGGTTATTGACTGCTTCATAACAGTACTAAAAGCCTTTACATAGCAAAAGCATTTGATCACTGAAAAAAATATTGATTCAGACCAGAAAACACCACTATGTAGGACATGAGGAATACTACAAGGCAGGAGAACTTAAACACACCAAGAACAATTCACTAAAGCTTTTCACAGTTGACTTTAAAGAAAAAAGGGTTATTAAATCTTTAACTTTTTTAATAGCTAGCTGGACAAACCACTGATATGTTTTTGATTTTAAGGAGAAATATAAACACAATCTTTTTTTTTTTTTCCCTCCTCTATGTGGTTTCCCCTCTGACTTCTCCTTTTCAGAGAAGCTGTTTCATGGTTTGTGGCAATTGTGGTATTCATGCCCTAGTATTTCTCCATATCCATTCCTAAAACAAAACCTCATTTCTTAGCCTTTTGCATCACCTCCAAGGCAACTGGGTACTCAATGGGATGACCACCAGAATCACAACAGCACTTCTCAGCAGAACATCTGTTATGCCAGGTCACTGTTTGTGACAATACCTATTATGTTAAAAATTTCAAAAGGTTCTCATCCCTGAGACTCAGGAGATAAAGATCAATTCCACAGTCTACACAGTATACACAGAAAGCTTTGCAAGCCCCTGATGTCAGAAGGTTGAGTCTGACAACACATAAAACTCTGCTTCACTAAGGGGACATTTAAATGTAGGTTTGGACAATGGCTTGAACAGACCAAGTGCCAAGTTGTCCCTAAGGGATAAGCTCACAAAGTTCACAGCTGCAATGTTAACGTGGGATGTCACCCTAGAGATATGGAAGACCCTTAATCCAGGATTAAGAGATCACAGTTCTTTTTCTCAGGTTTCCAATGTGTAGTACAGGTCTGATTCTAAAGCTTGGGTGGCAAACAAGGACAACTGAAGTCAGGCATCCTTTGAGTCTATACCAAAAGCAGAACATAAGTAACTTGTCCCAGTATCAACTGGCATTTTCTTGTCCTAAATCCTAGACAGAGGAGTTAATTGGCCTCAAATACAGTCAAACAGATCATCTAGTTCTGCTCAGCAATTTGCATCTACAAGGGATTGGGCTTTTTTGCTGGTTTTGGAGTGGGGGGATTGATTGCCTGATGCAAACTTGTTGGTGCTTCTTTACAAACTCATTAAAGAACTATAAACTTGTGTACATTCAGCCTTCTGAAGATAGATGGGCTGGGACAACAGGGAGCAAGGGGCATTGCAGAGTAAGTATTTTTCTCTTGGAAAATCTATGAAGGAAAAAAAACAAGGGGAAGAATTAGCTGATGTCTATAGAAACTGAATCCATCCCTCTTTGGCTCACATACATTAACATCTCCAGAACTTCCCTGAAGGGAATGCATTAAGTAAAGTTTAAGATACAGAGTTTGTACTGTCTTAGACAGAGATTTCCATTAACTTGTTAGTAAATATGGACAATATGCTTTATGAATTTCTTAGTGGGCATTTTAACTGAGTTGTAAAATACAGAAGTGTGAAATCCTCTCAAGTGGTGCCATTACCAGGACTCAGATCAGCACACAAGCCATGAGCAGTGGTGACATCTGTGTGTACCTGGAATCAGCTTTTTCCACAGCTTCAGTGGCAGGAAAAAATCTATAGAAAACCTAATCACAACTTTGAAAAATCTAACTTAGGACACTGAATAAAGCATGAATTTGGCCAGAGTTTGTTCTGAAGCTTGAACATCACCTTATGTTTTAAGATTTGCAGCACAAGGTGTACCTTGATCACTATCAAAATAAGATGCCTTCCCCAACACAGTAATATTCCTGCAAGTGCTGTTGATGTCCATCAACAAGTGCTGCTCAAAAGCCTCTTAAATAATCAAACAATACAAATTTTGGAATGTGTCTTCAGATTTCTAATATACTTGCTGGAAAAATTTTTGGTTTTACTCTCTAATCAAAACAACAACTCCCATGGTCTGCTAAAGCAATGAATCAGTTATTACCCATTGAAAATTTACTCAGTGTTGCTCAAAAATATCTCCAGCAATGCAGCCCAGTTAATTACTTTCATACATTCTCTCCATATGTTGCTGTAAGAGGCCATTCAGGTTTCAGCCATAAAGGCCACATCACCATTCACGAAGAGACAGAGGTTACCCTCACAGACTATCTCCAGTAACCACCCACTGGTGTGTACACAATCTCACATTTTCTGAAGCAGAAAAGTCCCTTTTTCCATCCACAATTATATCTGTAGGGGCTGGAGGCTTCCACAAACACACATTTTCTCACAGCATCACTACAAAATGAAGATGCTGGTGATGGTAGCAGGAACAAGAGAGATTTCAAATATCATATCATCAGACTATCCTGGTGTCAAATGATCCCCTAAATCAATACATAAATCCCAGTGCATGCAGTACTATAGAAGCACATAAGTTAGCTCAGTCCAGACTATGTTTTTTTCTTCCTTTTTTGTGTACTTTGCTATTGTACTTTTTGTACAATACTGTATTGTATTACTGCCTTCTCCTGTTTGCCCTCTCCCTACTCAGCTTCACAAATTGGGACAATAAAGACCAAAAAAGATTTTATGCTGTGGGAGTTTCATTTCTTAAAGCAATGATCTTTTATTTCATACACCTAAGGAAATTTCTCCACAAGGGAATTTCTCCATAAGGGTTCACCTTTGCTGATGAAGGAGAAAGATGCATCTGAAATTATTTACCTCTGGCCAAAATACTCCTGCTGTGCAAGTGGGAACTGAAGCCTGCATTTTCCTTCCAAAGACAGGTGACCTACCTAGCACATATACTTCTGGATGTTATCTAGTCACAAGCATCTAAAATATGTTTTACTCCAAGCCCCTGGGTAAAGAGGTACACGAATAGAGCCACACTTGAGAGACATTTTGGAGAAGAATAAAATCCTGGCTTCACAGACATCCCTGACAATTATTCCCATTTATGTAAAGACAGAAAAAAAGATTTAAATCCCAGCAAACAGGCTTTTCACTATAGAAATAAGCCAACTTTTCATTTCCTGGCTTGTGCACAGAAATCCGTGGACTGCTTATATATGGAGAAAGCATTTTTCACACCAGATAGGGAATATGTTCTTCTGAAAATGAAAATCATATTCTGTGGCAATGTTTGCTATATGTTCATTAGAGAAAGATTAATCATATGGGGCTAGCTTTTGAAGATGAGCTGTGTAGCACTTGGTTTGCATGCTATTGTACTGAACATATGTTTTCTGCTACAGTTGACAGGTGGTACTGGTTTTTTTATGGGAAAAAATTAACATCAGGGTCAGAATGGTTAGATATTTTATTTTTCCATTCCAACTCTGGAAAAACGTAATTAAAAGTAACAGACAGATGCTTAATTTTTAACTGTATGCATGCCCAGTTGTGTGAGCAAATGGCAGCTAAACTGGAAGCATGTTCCTACACACAAGGCAAATCTACACACTGCAGCTAAAAAGTGTTTTTCCCTCTGAAGTGACACAACACAACAGAAATCTAGCAGTGTATTTCAGCATCATGGTGGGGACTGACTCAGGTTATAAGCAGATGAACCTTGCTCATGAGATGTGTCCAGCAGCAGATTCCCCTCTGATAACTCCTGCATTTACGTTGCTGGTGTTTACAAACAGTTACAGAGTGATGAGGAAGATTATAAATCCAATTTCTACCTAGGTCTGGAGGTTTCTTTAACAAGCAAGCACAGAACTGCATATTTATTTTTTCTTATGCTAAAGACTACTCAAAATCTCAGTAGCTCATAAAGCCCAAGGCAAATTTTGCTCTGAAAATCTTACCCTAATTTTCCCAGCCTGAGTAGCAGCCTTTGCTTACAGGGAACAGAGTGCTTGCCCTGTAGCTATCATCATGGGCCCTCCAATTGCCTATACATTCTATAAATATATAAATGTATAAGCATTTTTCAAAATTCTAAATTGCAGGAGAGAAAGATGAGGGGTCTGTTATTTCAAAAGTGGTTTTCTTGGTCTACTTTGTTAAAAGAAAACTAGATTTTTGTGGTTTGTTCTTTTATTTTGTACAGTCAACAAGGATCAAGAGAAGCATGACTTTGCTGGGTGTTGAGAGAAAAAGGAAAAAGTCTCAAAAAAGCAGTTGTGGGAATGAATAGTAAGGGTCATACCAGTAGAATATTAAAACTGGCTTTTCATTTACAAGCATCTTTACATTCTTTGGCTTACTAAAATGAACCTTTAAACTAATGACTAAGCAGAAAGCTAGCAACATAGTCAGTTAATTACAGATTATCTTCCAGTCTAAAGCACTTGTAGACAAAATACAGATTAAATTGTACCTGTATTTTAAAAGGTCTTGGATCATCACATGCAGAGAGAAACAAGATTAAAGTTTCCAAACTGAAAAAACCCCAAAACACTCAGTTTGTTCAAGCTTATTTACTTCACTGAGAAAAACTTGTACTAATTGCAAACAAATCAATAACAGGAAATCAATCTAACAGAATAAATCTCTAAGCAAAGTTGATTATTGACCTTCTGTATTATAATCATTCCAACCAAAGTTAATTTAAAAGTTGTGTTGATTTATGTTTTGGACCATCTAAAACAAGAAAAAAGGCTGGTGCCTTGCTAAACACATTATCACAGATGTGAGAAAATGAATACCACTAATGCTTAGAATGAAACCAGTATTAGGATAGCTATTAAAATTTTTAATTATGCCCACATCTGATTTCCTAACCCATTTTAATACACTATTACTATTATTAGCATTTATTTCCTAATTTAATGTCCTATTTTAAACTTTAATTTCAAGCCATTTTAAACTCAGCATTTAAAATACCAGTTCCGAAAGCATCAGAAAGTTACAGAGCAGTCAGGAAATCTGCAGCTATCTGATCTGGGAAGCAGTTTTTGAACAACACATTCTGATTTTCCCATTATTTAGGAAAAACGGGGACATAGGGGGAAAAAAAAGAACGAGCCTCTGGAGTTTATAGGCATAGGGATTATTTGCCTTATTTAAATTGCTGTTATTTAATCTGGGCTGTTCCAAGCTCCAAAAGGCACTCGGTCCCTGCAGCACTTGTGGGATGGGTGCACATGTGTCTGGCTGGCTCAGTCACTAACTGCTGTGTATGGCTTGGCTGAGGACTCAAGGAAAAGCAGGCAGTGTGTCTCAGACTCTCAGACACCCTCCCCTAGTGATGTCTCCAACTACAGAGACATTACTTAGTGTTGAACCCAAATTACAAATAACCCCCTGCTTGATAAGCGAGGCAGCGGTCTCCAGGACCTGCTCCTTAACCCAACACATCCCATCAGTTCCCATTGCTTGGGGAAACTCTCTGGCAACTAAAAGCTAGAGGAGAAACCCCATCCTTGGGATGACTTATCCCAAAAGTGCCAGACAAGATCAGCTTTTCATTACCATGCAGTGGTGCTTTACTTCTGCACCTAAAACACCCTGATCCTTTTCCAATCTCAAATGCACATTTTGTAAGATTATTTTTAAGAACACAGGGTTTATTTATGGCAAAGATAAAGTCTCTCTTTTATGGGAACTCTGAATTCAACAAGGCATCAGCATCCTGGAGTGCAAAGGGGAATGGGAACAGAATTCTTTCCCTAGATCACTGTGAGCTGTCTCCTTGTCAGGAAGATATCCCTCACCTTAGCGGGCAATCACATAGCTCACATTTCTTTTTTTTTTCCCTAGGATACTCTGAAGCCAATCTGCTTCACAGATTAATAAGTTGAAAGGACAACCCCACAGGTAGAAAGCCTGGAACAACCAGTTTGCCATAGCTTTGTATTTTAAATGTAAGAAGCAAGCATACGGTGTTGAGAAAATTTGTATTGATAAAAGCAAAGTTGTAGATGGATAACGAATGAATACAGAAGCCCTGGTGTGACAGCACATTGCTTTTGAGCACAGTTAAAATGCACTCCTGCTAATACAACTCTCAGAACTCAAGTTTTTATCACCCACTCACACTGTGCTTGCTAAAATCTGATTCATAGTTTTGCAGTACCACCTCTGTTGCTGGGACCTAAGGAGTTTATGGTAGCTAATACATTATAATTTAAGCATAGATGTGCCAGATCAGTGCTATAATAAATTATTCTTACACTGCAACGCCCACCAGCAGCAGGAACCCTGCCTCAGACACATTGATCTCAATGGACTTGGTGCTTTTTATCTGAGTGAGTGGCTTTGCAGATCATATGATGGTATCCAGGATGCTCTCCCAGACTCCTCTGGTGCTCACTGAAATTAAGGGTAATTGTCATTGTGGATTCAGGAAAGTGGGTTGGAGTAATTTTTTTTTAACAGGGTCGAAAAATTCATTTTCCATCCCTTACATAGCTAAAGACCACAATTTAGCCAAAAAGAGACAAGAAGCCTCAATCAAAAAGTAATGTTCCCATTTATGATCTTAGGGGAGCTTTACATTCCATTTCCTGGTCTTTTATGTACTGGATGTCCCTTTTCCCTGAAGCTGTCAAACTGGTGATAGGGACAGCAAACTTCACTTCCAAAGCTTATCATCTGGACTGCTAATTTGTACCAATAAAACGCCACATGTTAAAACCATGTGAAAACAAATTTCAGCCTTTGAATAATAATTTGATTTGATGCAGAAGCACCTCCATTATTTTTCCCAAATTTAAATCCTGGTTTGTCTGTTGCCAACAACTTCAAACAGAGCTCCTTATAGTAAAAAAAAAATTAAAAATTAAAAAATCAGGAGCTATGAAAGAGGTTTCATGGAAACGTGTACTGCTTATCCAAAGTAGCTCCAGTAATTGAATGATTTCCTCCCTAAAATCTGCCAAGGCAAATAGTCTGTAGCATAATGATCCACATCTCAGACTCGAGCAAAACCAAGATGAAAGCAAAAAGAGAAAATAGATGTAGTCCATTTATTGTAGCTCTAAAGCAGAGGAACAGATAACCCTGACATTATGTTTAGATCATTAAATATGCTTTAATGCAGACAATCATGTTTTAAGAGGATCTTCTGGTCCTACCTATGTAACATGGCCCATCAAACTTCACTTTGAATTTCTACTCATGGGCCTAATGAATTGCTCTGGCTTAAGGGCAAAACCTGGGCTAAGATAAAACCTTTTTTGGCTCTGTCTTGACTAGAAGCCACAGAAGCTTATTGTTTCATCTGAAAGCTCGTTACCAATGATATTCCACCTCAAATTAAGTGTGCTTTTTTTCCTGCCATCTTCCTGACTCCATCTTTCATCTACTGCCTCCTGCAAGGCCCCACTGCTTCCTTTCAACACAAAATGTGTAAAACAAAAGAATTGCTCAGTTTATGGATCCTTGTGTAGGAAATGTAAGTCCAGTGACAGCATCAGAAGCAACCCTCACTCAGTCCATCTCCCAGCCTGAAAACCACCCAACCCCTTGATGCTCTCAGCAGCTGAACTCCAGCAGACAGGGCAGGCTCTGCTACTCCTGCACAGCCCCTGCAAAGCAGCATCCTGACAAGACCCATCCCTGCAGAACAGCACCCCACAGCCCATGGTGAAGTGCATCATTAGATCAGAAGCAGACTGGAGGTGTCCTGAACAGGCACCTCTCTGGGCAGAGGACTGGAGGGAAGTGAGCCATGCCAATGGGGCTCAGAACCCAGTTTTCCACACCACATGGAGTTCAAAGATCCACAGGCTCAGAACTGGGTCTATTCAGACAGAAGGGCCCCAAGCCTTCCACAAACCCAGGCCAGCAGGAAAAATAGAAAGCTCCCCAAAAGTGCCAGGCTTTGGCAAGAATGATTCAGACCAAGTTTCTTTACTGCTCTTCCCCTTGCAAGGATACAAACCACCTGGGCTTTATTCAAGCAAATAGTGTTTCTCTTGCTCGATGCCAGCTCTGATGCTGTTTGAACACAGGCACTGCTGCCTCAGTCCTTGGTCCCCCTGCCCTGCCTGTCACCTCCTGGCAGAGGGTGGGCTGACAGCCCAACTGGGAGAAGTAGCCTGAGTCACTTCATCAGCAGCAAACTTTCGTCTGCCCTCCTTTCTGTTCTGCCCATAATAATCTTTCCTCTTCCTATCAGATGCTGCAAAGAAAAATGCAAACAAAAACACCACTACCAGCAGCCCCTTTAACTCTTATTCTAACATCTTACTCAGAAGATGCTCCTTGGCCTGAGGGGGTCACAAATCAAAAGGCAGCTTTTGAGCAGAGTGTCTGTAGTGTTTCATGTAGGCTGCAACTTTAAAAAATGAGCTAGGAAATGTTTTGTCACCATTTATTATGTTGATTGTGTATTTATTCCTTGAAGCAGGATTCTTCTTAATGTTCTGTGCTTTGAAAAAACCTGGCAGCTGGTGTAAATGAGTTATAGACCCATTTGCCACCAAATCAAAGCCCAGAGACAGATCAAAGCCAGATAAAAAAATAAAAATCATTTATCTGTCACAGTCTGGATGGCTTCTTCTCTGCCCTGTAAATAAAATTGATATTATTTCATCCAACTTCTATTTTCTCCTGATCAAAATATGATTATGTCTAATGCTGTCCTGTCCAGGGCACTGAAGTTATACGAGATGTGAAAGCTTATTGATGTATTCAATTACTGGATGCTGCTCCATTGTCTGCTGAGCAGAGATGCTCAGTTATCAGTACTTTAGAGCTGTACATTTATGCCTAACAAAGTCATAACTCCCACAATTACCTGCCTGATGGATGGAAAACAGAAATATCTCACGAGTCCAATGCAGTTATCGGCTCTTCTCCATCTCTAAAATTGCTTTATATTAATGAGATTAGGGCTGAGAAAGAGGTATCACAAGATTTAATTATTTATATTTTTTCCTCATGTGGTAGCAATACCCTCATGTTTCCTGATCTGCATAATGATTTTTCTATAGCATAGCATTTCCACAGTGAGAATGGGATGAAATGTGAAAAGCAATGAAATGTAACCTTTCTAAAGGCTTATGTAACTAGGGCTTACATATCTACTTTCCCACCATCTAGACAACTAAACCATACACCACAAGATTTGTCACAAGAATCCTGAGAAGAACCTGCACTGGAAATGAGACATACCAGCATTTAATTAGGCAGAAACCCACAGGCTAAGCTCTCAGGAGTTGGGTGTATCAGCTGCAGGTACCCAGCCTATTTATAAACATACTGAGTACCAGTGACATTTTTGTCCCTACAGCTTTCCAACAACAACTGCCCATGCTTTCTAATGGTACTGCATAATGAGTTGGCATATGCAGAATCCTGCTCTCCAAATGCCAATGCACTCTCACCTATGCTGTTTTCCTAGGCAATCTAATTGGAGGTTGTATGACCATTGATGGTGTATTTTTAACCCTGCCTTGGGCTTGAAAGAGATTTTTTTCATCAAATAGAAACTACTTTTCGTACTACAATTTACTGTGATGAGACAGACAAGGAGAGGCTTTTCCCACATGGTTGTTCTGGGATGCTATCCCTGCTGTAAGCACTGAGATCTCAGTATCAACAATATGGCTATGATACAATGCTACTGCCCTAAAGGCTGTTCAGGCTGCTTCCACGTTTGTTATCATTTATGCTGGGCATTTCAATGCAAGGCATTTCAGCTTCATCATCATTAAACAAAAAAGTTTCAATCCCACAAGGAAGAAATTATTGTGGAAGCAAAGCTGGCAGGTACAACAACCTGTAAAAAATCCTGATCCAAAGGAGGCTGTTTAGAAATGCTGCCTGTCCCCTGAAGTGTGCAAGCAAAATATTTAACCAACTAAGAAATTACATTTTCTCTCCTTAACATCTAGTGATAGGTGATGTGGGCTTGGCCCATCACAGGGTGTAACTTGATGCTGAGGCCCCCTGGGAGTGATTAGATCATTTAGCAGCTCTTTTTGGCACTCCTGACTGCATATAGTGACATTTAATTCATCATTCTCAGCTCCCAGGAGGTGGAATTATGGAGCTCTTCTGAAGTGACCATGCAGCCCCACATCCTGCCACTCCTCCCACCTACTTGGCTCTATCTCTGACCAAACAAAAAGGGTTAAAGTGCCACTGCCACACAGATGATTTTCAGTAGTATTTCTCCCTCTCAGCTCATCCGTCTGACTGCTGTCACCTTCCTTTATTCTATGGAGCAGACAGTAGCAGTAATCTCTAGGTCAGAGATGACTGTTTTATAAAACCTTAATGTGGTGTAAGCAGTATCACAAGATACTCATACCAATACCAGAGATACCATGTCTTCCCTTTAAACCCCAAATTAATTTGGGATGCATTAATACAGCATTTTTGCCAGATTTCAGCCTGCTGCAACATGTAAGGAGGGGGATCTGTTACACTGAAGATCTATGCTGCATTTCATACATAAAAGCAAAATAGACATTTTTCAGATCAGTTAAAGCAGTATAAATAAAATCCTGGGAAAATAGCTTGAATACTAGACATCTACATTTATTTACTGATTAATCTCTCTGGGCTTGTGTTTTCCTCAATACCTCAAATATTCTCTTTACTCAGGAGCCTGTAACTCTGCTGTAAGAAATTGTGAATCAAGATAGTTCATTAGTATTTGTTTAGAAAGTGTAAGCTATCATGTGAAGTGGAGCTACTTCTGGCATTTACAGAAAGCTATGAATAATCATACATCATTAAAGCTGTTGATTGAAACAGTGCTTTGCCATGACATTTTTAATCCCCAGCATAAGATACAAGATCTCCCTAGCACAAGGAAAAACAAACACCCAAAACTCAGTATTACTCCCTGAAGTGTTCTGTGCACTGTATCCTAGATGTAAAATAAAGAAAAGGAAGGAGTTGCTGTAAGCCAGCAGTAAGAGGGATCAAGTTTATTCCAGCTGCTGTGATTTCCTATGGAGTAAGAAGTTTATGCTGCCTTTGGAAGGGAACTCAAGACTCCTTTATCACATGTGGAATCTTTTGATAGCTCTACATTCTTCACATTAAAAAGCTGCCTTCTTATGCTGAATTTAAAATATTAGTCTAGTCTTTGTTAAAAAGCCAAAAGAATAGTTTCATGTAATGTTCATGCTGGGAATAAATCCATTTGTTTAAGGAAATTAAGACCCAGGAGTGTGAGAAACTGAAGGAACAGAATTTAGCCAGCAGAGAGCAGAGGAGAAGTGACACATCAGGATGTGGAGCAAGTTTTACTCATACCCCATGTGGTGGGAATTGATAAATCTATCACCTCTGCAAGCTACACTTACTGCATATGAACTCAGTACACCCAAAACACAGGCTGCCCTTTCAAACAGCCCAAGAAACAGTCCTGACAAACACTAGGATCCTACTTATTTCCAAATACACTTGCTCTAAACAGGAAACCACTATCCAGGAATAGGTGGACATTTCCCAGCTGGTTTCTTTGTGACCAACAGGAATGAAATTAAGTACATCATGCAGAATAGTGTTTCATATCCTGCATGCCAGGACTAGTATTTTAGAGAAGTTTCATTCTATGTAGCTACACTGAGTTTGTTTTTTTTAATTAAAAAAGCAACTAACTGCGATGCTGTATGTGCTGCTAACACTTAAAAAAAGGAAGAAAAAAAAAGTGAAGAACATGATCCAAATTCCAGTGGAAAAAAAGGCCATCTTCAGATGGGAATTACCTACAGAGAGCACTCCCCACCCTGTCTGCAAAATCTCTGCCTTCTACTATATATATATATATTTGGTTTCATCCAGCAACCAAAACACTCTGCAATCTAGATGGCAGCCAGGTGAGTATTCCCTGGTTTCTTAATCCTTTTTTCCTTAATAGAAATACTTGCACTGATGTTTCCATGCAGCTCTACATCCAGTGAAATTTAGTAAAGAGGGAGAGGTTGGGTGAAAGTGCAGCAAACAGCTGCTCCAACTGAAACCCTGCACCTCACAAGTTTGAAGATCCCCCTGAACCTATCTGCTTCCCTGGATCCCAGCTCCTGGTTTTGTTTTCTTCTCATCCTTAGACATTCTTCCCATTAGTTGTAGCCCTGGTAATCTACCTGCAGCAACATCACAAGTTGGCTACAGCTTTGAGACAAAATTGCCTATGCACACATTTGACATGAGCCTGCCTGAGACAGAATTTAAGTCCCTACATCTTTGTCCTAAAAAAAAAAAACCAACACAACCAAAATGAGATATTTCTTTAAACAGGAAAACAGATAAATCTTTTTCAATCCTGAACTAAAGCATACTCAAGCCAGATATAAAATTGATGTAATTTAGGCTGGATGGTATTGCTGAAGCTCCTTTGCTCCACCACCGCTCTAAAAGCGTGGCCAGTAAGACCTGCCCTAACCTCTTAAGCCAGCAAATAGTTCTAGTATTTATCCAAATAACACATGCCTATTCTCCATGAGACAACCACAAGCACATGACTGGAATGAGGACACTATCTGCCAGATTTCAAGGGGTTACACTAGACTTTCATAGCAGCATTCAGTTTTGACCTTAAGAAAAAAAAACACCCTCCATTTCTCACTAGGCCTTCTGGGTAACCTTCACAAGAAACTTTGGTCCAAGACACACAACTAATGAACTTCCTCCCAACCTGGAAAAAAGTCACCCAAAATTACAAGCAGCTCAAAACAGGGTGCATGTTACTTCTTGAGGCTGACCAATGCTTCCCAGAATCACTCTTTCCCTCTTGCATAAGAAATCAATTTATCTATTGTAAGAAGAAACTCCCTCTAAATGTTGCTCAATATTATGCATTCACCCATATGATGGCTCAGACAAAATTGCCCCAAAACACACACAGCTATTAAATAGCAGCTTTTCCAGTTGGATGATATTAAATTCTGTACTCTTAAAATAAGAGCAATCGACTTCTCGGTTATTTTTGAATGGCGGCAGCAAAGTTACAGGTGTCCAGTTTGTCTATCCAAGAAAGTGCAAGATACAACAATATCCTGGGGTAAAGAAAAAATGAGAAACAGACACTGGATAAACCTGCACTGACACTTTCTATATGCCACTCATTTTGGACCTAATCCAAAAATCTGCCAAATGAAGAATCATATTCATTACATTTGGATAAAGCCATTATTCATGAAAAATACTTCTGTTTCCAAGCTTACTCTGATTAATCATAATAATACATCCACAACTCATGAGCACTGAATAGTCAAAGCAAACAATTTACAAGCTTTCTTTACAAGCTCTATGCAGTGAATACCCAGGAATACATATTCTGTGCTCAAGTCGGGGTCAGCTCACAAATCAGGGGGACAGAAAACCAAACCTAAGTCAGGGGTGAATTAACCCCTGATTTTATTGCCTGGCTCAGCCTGCTCTCAGGATAACCTAGCTGGATAGAAGCTGAGCTGGCTTTGAGTTAATTTGATTGGGATTATCTCATGTCACTGGGGGAAATCCATAGCTTTTGGACGTGGTAAGTGGAGCTTTAGCACACACACCCTTCCCTACCCCCAAAAAAATTCCTTTTTCCCCAGAACATCACTAATGAGCACACACAGCAGAGCCTCTGCTCTGACCTCAGAATCAGACAGGCAATAAGAACCCTAAAGCCCAGATAAACAGCCACATTACAGAAAACAGTGTCTGTCTGTCCTGTGTTCAGGGACCTGCTGCACAGACACACAGCCTGGCAGGCAGCAAGTGATTAGCGCTCAGTGCTGGCAGCAAAGGACCACACTGACTTACCCAGCCATGCCCAAAATGACTGATAATTGCCTTGTACAAAAGCATCTGAATTCCACAGAAACCCTGTCCAAGATGCTGAGGAGATTTAGGATGTGTGGCTGCCCAGGAGCCATCAGCTGGAGCCCTGTGCATTGATGCTCTCCTTTCTTCACACATTTTACGGTGTTGTTCTTTGCTGGCAACTGCTTTTCAGAGCTGCTGGCTTCAGTGAATTTTTAGCATATTCATTAAAAAACTTGGACTAAATCTACTGCCTTTCTGCCAAACTGATCTGTGTGTGAACACAGTGCCATTGGGGGAGATATTTATTTTGAAAAATATCAACCTTTCAAACTTGTATTGTCCAATGAATTGTCTGAGCAACCTCAAATGTCAAGGAGTTCAACAGAATAGAGGTGAAACTTTATTCCCTCTTACACTGTTATCACTTCCCTTGTATTTTAAGCCAGAGGTGAAGTCTGAGGTTTCTGGATTTGTTTCCAGGCTAACAAGAAAGTTTTGATGCTCATTTTCTCCTTAGAAAATTGTTTAATAAAACAGTCAAAGACACAAAATAAAATAAAAATAAAGCTTACAGAAAGCAGCATGAATACGTGGCTTTTACAGAATAACTTTTGAAGTTATTTGCTTTCTGTAGTAACATGCAATGTAATATTATTTAATGCTATTAAATAGCCTAGGAGTGCTATCAACTATATCTTTTGCAAGTGTAACTTAACTTGCTCTGGAAATGTCGGTGAAAGGCAAAACTCCTTAGTAATTTAATATTGGTTCAGAAGTAATTAAAATACTAATGATACTGAAGAATACAATTATACCCTCTGGGTGTCCAGTCTTGAAGTAATAAAAATAAGTCATAGAAACAGAGGGTGGCAAATAGCTGGATTTCAGAAACAGCTGAAGAGATTTCTTAACACAATAATAATAATATATATTTCAACTCCTTTTATATACAATGAAAGCTGTGGCACTTCCTGAAACTCAGTGCTCAACAGCAGCACCTGCTTTATGCACTTCACTTCTGTGTGCCAAATTCATAGGCAGGAAATCTTTAAACTCATTTAACTTCACAATTTTAGCAAAATAAGAACTGAACTCATGCCAGGTTTGAAAAACATCTGAAACTGGTTTAGGTTTGGGGAAATAATCACATTTGATTTTTCTGCACTGAAATATTGCCTTGGACTCAATGCTCTGGTGGTATAGATGGTCATAAATGTTAAGCCTCAAGAGAT
This sequence comes from Calypte anna, assembly GCF_003957555.1. Taxonomy (NCBI): domain Eukaryota; kingdom Metazoa; phylum Chordata; class Aves; order Apodiformes; family Trochilidae; genus Calypte; species Calypte anna. The sequence continues at coordinate 6,518,873 of NC_044260.1, read as the reverse complement.
TTTTTTTAATAGTGTCATCCATTTTAAACACTGATATTCTGCTTCACAATACTTCTCCCAAAACCCTCACAAACCATAATACTCTTAACCACAGAGTCAGTTTGAGGGGATGCAGTTCTCAAAATGAGCCTCTATTAAAATTCCTTGCAACTGGATCACAGTATTTGGCAGCACTAGCAATAATCATTAAACCCAGCCAAAACCCTTTTGACAGAAATCTGCAATTTTGACCAGAGAGAATATTTATGAAAAATGTGGTTCCATTTTAAAGCAGCTTTCCTTTAAGGAGAAGGAACTTACTCTGATTGCTATGGGTTTACAAAAACAAGAAGTTGACATTTTCTGCAGGAAGTATGGCATTTTCTGATTAGCTCTAATAGCCACCTCTGGGAAATGCTGTAATTTATCCCAGCATTTGAAGTAGAGTGTCATTAATTGCTGTTCACTAGGGTATTCAAGGCACTTGGTACCTGGTAAAGATAGGAGCTAGAAATCAAGCTGCAGGCCAGGACTGAACAAAAGGCTTCAGCACAAGACTGAAGGCTGAGCTGAACACAAACTCTTGTGCTTTCTTGACCTGGAACTGTGCTTTGGAAACAGCTGCAGATGTGTCAGATCAAGTGTTAGTGCAACCATCCAACAGCAAAACCTGCTTCCATTGTTTGGTTTTCTGGTTTCAAAAGCTAGGAATTTTTTTCATACATAAAGCTCTACTAGAAAGTTCTCCATTTTTTCCCCCTGAATCACTTCTTTTCATGTCTCTCAAAAATAATCCCTCTAAACGAAATATAATTAAAAGCAGATATTAACAATTGTTACCCTAATAAACCAGATCTTGATAATGTCAAAGCTCCAGTAATATGTAATTCTTGTCAAAAGAGTCACTTATTTCCCACCCTCAGAGATGTGCTAAGTTGGTTTCTGATGGAAACAAATGAAGGCAATGATTTGTCTTGAATAATAAAGCACCTGCAGCTGTTTGCAGCATTTAGAATGATGGCTTATCATTAGCAGAAACACTTATATATTCCAAGCACCCTACATGCCTTGCAGGTAGGATACTAGGGTCTCTGTCATTTACTTTACTTTCTCATCATTTTCCAATTACAAGAACATCAAGGATGCAGCACATACATCACTTGCCTATGAGTCTGGATTTGCTCTACATAGTGACCTTTGAGTAAGCCCCCCTGCCCCCCAAAATGTCAATAGGAAAGTTTTCCTTAGGCTTAAATCACTTAAATCTATAGCACAGAACTTCCTTCTGTGTCCTGGAGGCCGAGCATGGTGGGAGTTTGGTTTGTGCTGGACAGTAGATAATGCTCAATATCTTCAGCATGATTTTAAAGACAGATATTCCCAAGTTGAAGACCATCAAACCTTTGAAGACCATCTGCCAAGTTTGCCTTTGTTCTTCACAATCCCAGCAAGGCAAGAGCTGTGCACATGTTCCTGTGCAGACCTGAGCACCAAGCAGCAGCAACACCGGGGAGAGGGCCAGGGAAATGCCTGACCTGGGAACTGGCAGCAGCTTTTACACTGCAGCCTTACAGCAACCCAGCTTCATTCAGACTGGATTAACTCATTACAGAAAACTGGGGGATAAATTGCACAGGAACGAGTGAGGGATTTTCAAGTGAGTTAATGTGCTTTAAAATACCACGAGGCTCCTGTATGACTAGAAAGGATTAATTTGAAGCAGTATAATTTAAAATTTAGAAAGTTCGAATAATTACATATGAATTGCTAAAATATTCATTAAGGGAACATAAGATCCCTTTACTTTACAGCATAGCTTTAGATTTTCTGCAATTCCATAAACACAGCCAGGTGAATCAGCTACTTGTTACCACCATTCAAATCCTGGGTGATTTTGTTAAGAAATAAAAACTCCATTCAGTTAGGGCTACACATGGCTGCATCTCACAAGTAACAGCTCCAGTGCAGAGTTAATACTAGATCAATTACTATAATTAACAGGATCAATAACAGATTCACAATAATGCATTTTTCCTATTGGGATAAACTGTGCTGCAGTCATGTAGCCTCCAGCTCTACCAGCCCCATAGCTAAACAGCAATTTTCAAAGAGATGATGCAGGGCACCAGGGCAAGTACAGAAGAGCCTTTCTGCAAATTCCTGGGTGAGTCCCTTCCCCATCTCAGTCCAGGCTCTGCCTTGGACTGAGAGTAATCAAAGCTCAAAAATTTATGACCAATTTTCACTGCCCTCCATGCAGTTTCACACAGCCACAAACATCCAGAGGGAGCTGGACCTGCTCCTGTTTTCATCATGATGGGGATTAACTTTGGTTTCTGTGCCTCTAGGCATCCTGCACATCTTTTGCTTGTCCTGTTCTCAGTTTGAGCTTAGATATCTCTGCTTTTGATTTCTTCCCACCCATGAAAGCATATTCCCAATTCCTCTGATGCCACTCCTTTGCCCTCACAAGTCTCTGCTCCTTCCAAGCAGCAATATTCTCACAGACACTACAGAAGACAATTTATTGCCTTACCAGTCCAACAGACCTATCCCCACCCATCTGGAGGCATAACTGAAGCGTGTTCCTCAAGCTAATTTTATATTTTCTGCATGCCATATACTGTGCATCATCATCTCAGCCCACAACTGCTCTCTCCCAGAAGCCCTGAGCAGTGAAAGAGGGCAACTGCCCAACCTCCTCTTTGGCAGTGCAAGGCTCTGTGCTGCAGAGGAGACAACAAGTTTTGGACTTACACAACTCCTTTTCCCAGGCACCTCAGGTCGATTCTGGAAGTGCCACCAGACACAAAGCAGACAGCAAGGCACCACCCTCCCTTGCTGAAAGGCTGATTTCAGAAGTCAGGAGATGTCTTGGCTATATTTGTCCTTTCAGTCAGAGCATGAGAGAAAAGTTTAAGACCTTCTGTTTAATAGCCTGGCAAGCTGCTGATGGGCCTCTCCTGCCAGGAAAAGGTGGGGGCTCTGGAGGCACCTGATGGTCCTGAACCCCCCTTCATCTCCCCCGTGCCCACTCCATCCTCCAGATGTACCCTCAGAGCTCCTGCAGCACCAGGGCCCCTGGGACAGTGTTAGGCTCCTGTTGACTTGCTTGCCAAACTAATTGGGATACAAACCACAGTCCCTGATTGCCTCTGGTCCCACAGAGAACACAGCCTCTGGCTTTCTCCATCACCCTTACAGCAGCCTCCAACCAGGCACTGGGAGAGGGGGTCCTGGAAAAAGCTGAGGGGCTGTGCAGGGCCACCACAGTGATGGGCAAGTCTCTTGGGCCACATCCAGAAGCTGGAGGGAGGGCTTCTCTTCCTTGCCCAGTGTGGAAACAGCCACACTCTTACATGAAGAGAGAGAAACCAAATTTACACCATGACCAACAAATGGTAGGGGAGACTCTCCTTCCTTTGCTCCACTTTCAAGAAATGTGAAATCATAGAAAAATAGTGCTTGAGAAGTTACCCAATATGTATCCTCAAACCCAAATCAACATCAAATGTATTCCTAGCAGATGTTTGTCTATTCTCACCTCCAAAAATCTCTGAGAATGGAGGTATTTTTTACCCTGCTTGGTTAAGCTATGCATAAGAGAAGAGATTTTAGGTAACAGCATGCAAGCTCCTAGAGCAATTTCTGCAAGTCTGTGCACAGGACTATTATCATATTCCAATATTATTGGCCTTTCTTTTTGCTGTTGCTGAACTAATATGAAATTCTGATTGAATTTGTGCTGTCAGTGGAAAAGCTGGAAATCAGTAAACACCAAGAGGGGACTGTGTCTGCAAGAGCACCAGGCAAAGGACTGCCACAGGGAAAGAGAGAAAAGCCTTGAAGAAGTGCTTCAGAGTGAACAAGCTCTGCTTAGCCCTCCAGAATTGCTGAGGGAACATCTGCCCCTCCACGCAGGGATCCCTGCAGTGGTTTGCAGCCAGAAGGCAACACATCATCTAATGACCATTGAAATGGGAGCAGGAAGAAGAAGAAAAGCAGAGAGGATAAGATGATTTCAGAAGCTTTGCTCACACCAGCAAGGGTTTTCTGCCTCAGAGAAATGTCTTCTATTGCCTCTGATTTCTTATTCAACTGGAGCTTTCTACACAACCTGCCTGACATTACAGTTTGGGTTTATTTCCACACAGTTTCACTTGTCTCTGGAATGACCTTGAGGGCTGTCATTCCACAGTTTCATGGAATGAGCTTGGCTGAAACCATCTGCAAGGTGTCTTTCATTTTCCTTCCACTTGCCTCCAGCAGCTTGTGTGTTAAAGTTACTGAGCAAACACATGCAGGTTTTACAGGGCTGACAGATTCTGTCCCTCCAAAGGTCTTTTCTCTTGCAATAAAGCTCTCCCAAGAACATTTTCCACAGACTGAGGTGCCCAAGCACCACCTCTTTCAATAAAAAGGTGATCTCCTGAGCAATGCCCAGAGGCATTGCAGCCCCAGCCCTGGGCACAGGGACTCCTTGTGCCAAGTAAATCAATACTAAATTCCACACACCTGCAACAGCTCCATCCTTGCTCTCAGACCCTGCAAGGGACCTGTTCACTTTATGCTAGAAAAGTGCATACTTCAAAGCAGCAATGCAGGCAGACATGAATGCATATATCTTCTTTCAGTCCTTAATCAATGTCTTCAAATAGATGTTTCATCTAAGCACAGACATATCCCATAGGATTGCCTGTTAAAAAAAAAAACAACCCACAACCAACCCAAAGAAACCCCAAACCCCTGATTTTCCTTAAGCAGTGTAACAACAACAAGTCAAAAATAGAAGAGGGGAGAACAGTCCCTTACTTGTCTCACTACAGCCATGACACAAAGCAGAGTTCTGTCCCTTAAATCCAATACAGCCAGGATGCTGGCAGGAGTCCAAGTCATACCAGAAAATAACCACATGGAGAAAACACAGCTCAAGGGCTACATTTGCAAACCTTTGCAGGCATCTAGAGCCCAGTCAAGCCTTGTCACAATTCATGCAGTCATCTCAAACTAATCATCACACTCACTTATTTTTAGTTGCTCCCAAGCAATGACTGTGCATGAGCAACCTAGTAGTAAAGTTCTGAATTATTTACAGTACTCAAACACCTCCTCAAAAATGCTGGTGCTTGTGTTCATGCTGGCTCTTGGATTAGAGAGTGGAAATTAGCATTAAGAGCAGAGCAGAAAGAGTCAGGACAGAGATTAAGATCCAATTTATTTATTTCTTTTTAGTCACCCACTCAGCCTTGAATCACATTTTATTTTTCGCATATCAAGTGTCACATCCTAGGCTTCAGGAGATCTGCACTCCCTTTCCAGCTCCTGAGCAGATCTAACATAGCTGTGACCAAGATCTTTTATTTCTTTATGACTCAGTTTCCCACACATGGGGAAGAAGCTAATTTTCAAAATAGGTCATTAAGATAAAATGGATAACATTTTAATCACTTTGCTGGTATTGTGATGGCCTTTGTGAGCAGGAAAATAGCTCAAGGCAGTGTTCAATTAGAAGAGGGTGTAGGGTCAAACCAGCTTTCTAGATAAATACAAGCAAATGAAATAAATTTCAAATCAGAAAATTTTATTTAATTATCTTGCCATTAATGCTTTTATTTGCTTTTAAATGGAGGATGCTCAGTTTCCTGAAGTGGTTCTGCAGAAGCCTCTTTTAAATCTTAATTTCTCTGGATCAGCCCCCCCCAGTTTCAGGACTAAATAATGATTGCAACAGCCACACATTCAGAAAAGCAATTTCATTTTGACCAGGACCCATCTCTCAGCTTTGAATTCATATAATATAGGCCACAATTTTTGAATGTAGTTACTTCAAAAATGGAAGAGATCTTGCTGCCCACAAGAGACACATGAACTCCTAGCATACCAAAATGTCATGTTGGATAGTGCCTACTTGAAATCCAATTCTCATTAAAATGGATGGTAGCATTCATTCCCTGGAAACAGGAGAGAAGGTGGATAGAAGAATAGACACAAATGGATTAATCCATAGAGAGGGTTACAATGATCTGTACCTTGTCCCTAGAACAGCCCTCCCACAACCCTTCTTCCTTTATTAACCTTCTAACAAAAAAGGATGCTCTAGCTAAAAACAATTCACCAAAATCAAAGTGGTCAAGAATTCTAAACATGCTTCTCTTCAACTGGATGGTGTGACATCAGTAATTGCATATTTGACTTTTCTTCAAGAAGTCCAAAATTGTCTTATAATATCTGCATGTAGGAAGTCTGCATCTGAAGAATGTTTCCACTATTTACATTAGCTACATTTTAATGAAAGTGCACCACAAAAATAAAAGTGCCTGCACCCACGAAAAGCCTCACTTGTATAGTATTAAACATCTGAGATTAGGTGGAATCAAATTTCATTCTTTCCAGCTGTAGTGATTTTTAAAAAAATAATTTCAAGCTATAGCATTTATCATCATGTACTTTTCTAAAAGGAGAATACATTGACTGGTTCACTGTATTTTAAAGCTCTTGTGATAAAGCCAGGAATTAGACATTTGCATCTGAAAAGTGCTGCAGAGAAATGCTCTTATGACAGTAATTCTGCCAGCTTTAGCACAGTGACCGATGAATAGAGGACTCAACATCATACGAAGGTTTTTTAATACTTCACCCATCTGTCTTAGATATATCCATCATTGCTGCTAACTATATCTAAGTATCAACTCCATAAAGGTCAAAAAAAGTGATTAAATAACCCAGTGTTTCAATGGCAGATAACTAGATTCATTGTTGCAGTGGATTGCTTTTGGCCCAGCATCCCCAATTTCATTGCCTGTGACCTTGGAAGAAAAAGTCAATATCTGTGCTGCTGTAAAACTGGTATTTCATCCATATTTCTGCTTCAGTGGTAGAACACTGAATTTTAAAACTATAAAGGTACCTAGAGAGGTGACAGTGGTCATACAAATACAGCAATAAAGCATGAATCATGCTTATGTCATCTGTGTTCTAATGTAAACCACTTCCAAGGAGAAAGGCTCCACAGCCTCTCAGTCAGAACATCCCTTTCTGCAAAGGGTGGTTTTCTTACTGCCTTTATAAATTTCAACATCAAGTGTATTCATTGTGGACATGCAGAAGTTGCCATCTTCCTCCTTATTAATATCTATTAAAAATAACTATGTAAGTAAAAGTCTCAATTTGTTGGGTTTTTTTAGCTACCTCCATTTCCCTCTTTCCTTGGAGGTCATGTTTTTCAGACTCCAACATATTCATTGCTTGCCCCTGGTTCTTCCTCAGGGGAAACCCATCCTTCTCCCAGTGCTGTGCCCATGTCCTGAAGCCAGCTGCTCCCATACACTACCTGGCCATACAAAAGGGATGCCCACAATCTCAGCAAATTATCCAGGTTGGCCACAGCCCTGAAGCTCACCTGTCTCTTCTTTTCCTAAATGTGGTACTAAAAACACCTGATTCACTACAGCTGCAGACTGAAAAGAGGGAAAATTCTGCTCACACAAAAGCAAAATTAAAATAAGCAGTTTTAAAATTGAGTCTAATGAAGTTGATTGAGGCTTTTTCCTCCAAACCTTCCATGCATGACCTCAGCAGCTTCCTATAAAGATCCCTGAAGGCCCCTTCAAAAATCTTATCTTGGCTTGCTTGGCATCTGCTCTACATTGCAACTTCCCAGCTCCTTTGAGCTTTTCCACATATCCTTGTGCATAAAGGTCTCCATTTGCCTCCAGAAGTTCCTCCCAAAGAGCACCCATTTGCTCCCTATGAAGGAGCAAACTCTTCTTTCCTCCCTAGATTTCACCTGTCTCAAAATGCAGCAGCCAGTACAGGCTTTACCACTCATCATTTCCTCTGTCTAGCCAAAACCTTTGTAACCCTTAATAAAAAGCTGCATGCACTGATCCATAAACATATAATTCAACGTTTCCATTTAAAATAGCTCTTCTCACACATCAGGCAGGTTCATAACCCAGTGGGATGTTTTGAGGGCCAAGAAGTATCTGGCACAATTTTGACACAATTTCTGCCCAGTAGATCAAAGCTTCTTAAACTTTGGAAAGAGCTGAGTATTTTCCACTAGTGAAAATTTTGGAGGTCTGTAGTGTCCTAGCAGAGACCCAGCACAATTAATTATACAAGCTGGATTTTAAAAGTTGCTTAAATTCAGGCAGTGAACTGTAAAAATTCAGGAACTGCCCTTAGGTACAGTCAGCCAGCTCAGCTGCAGTGGCTGTTGTATCCATATATGTGCAGAACCACAGCAATTTGTTATTCATGCAGATTTTAAGGCATTAATAAACTGAGTACTTAATATCACTCTAAAAAGATCCAGAACGGCCCTGGAATACAATACATAACTGTATGGATAATAGCAAAACTGCCATTATTTTAATCCTGACTCAGCTGTATGTTACCAGGACACAACATGACTGTGCCTATTCAGTGGTTTGTTTGACAATGGGATTGCCCAGGAGAAACCTTCCAAAGAGCCTGTGCAAACCATTTTTCCAGCAAAGGTTGGATAAAATGATGTGCTTTTGGCCTTCAAATGCTACTAAGCTGTGTTAGCAGACAGAGGTAGCAGAGTGAACATAAAAGCAGTTAAAATTCGGTATTGAGCACGTAGATTTCCTATCAGGAAATCACTGCCTTAACAAGATGCACCTCTAAATGTGAATATTAAATTGTGTGACTTGAGTTCAGCTGAGAACCCAATTTACTTCTACCAGATTTTTGCCCTGCAGACAGATTGAAAAACTTAGGTCAACTTTAAAGAAAAAAAAAGATTTTAATCACAGTTGACTGCAGAAGCTTTAAATTGTTCACAACTTAATTTCAGCCCACTGTCTTTTCTGGCAAAACAGGTATTGAATAGTGTGGTAAAGTAGTACTTTTACAGTAAGGGAATTGCAGTTTTCAAACAAAGAATTTGATCTTTTCAGCCCACCAAATAATAAGTTACAGCAGTCCCTTTCCAAAGCATAAACAACAAAGAAGAACTCTTTGATGACTGCAGCACTGCAAAGCAATGGAGCCTTCCAGTGCCTGGCTTGGCAGGAGCAGCACAGAATTTAACTGAGCAAAGGCAGCTAAAAAAAAAAAAAAAAATCCTTAAAGTCCCCATGATTTTTCTATAGAGGAGAAATGAATTTAATTGCATCAAAAGGAATCAGAGTTGGCACCCTCCTTTTCTTGCCAAAGGAGACTCTTGAGAGGCAGCAGGACGGAAGAGAGGAATAGAAGGGGTGCAGAAACTGAGTCCTGTAACTTCAGAGAGGGGAGGTGACAGGAATGATTCAGAGTGTTGCAGATTTTAAGAGTAGTTGTCAAGAAGAGGGCTCTGTTCATCTGCTATTGCATGAAGTAGAAAGAAGATTAATTTGAAGATTAAGGATCCATCCAAATTACAAGATTTTGCCAGTGGGTTTTTATTACACTGCTCATAACTTCCTGTATGGATGATAATTAAGACATTACCATGTGAGGCAGTTAATATTACATCACTTCTCAAAAACAATAACTGCTTTTAAAGCAATATTCTGGCCTATCATCTCATTTATTTTTGTAACAGTCAATTTCAGTTGAAGACACTTCTGTGTGCAGCAGAAGACCAAGACCCACAGTCCAAAAGGGAGATTTATAATTCAGAACTGTTCCACATGGCTGCTCATTTAATATTTATAATTCATTACCAAATCCCAATACCACTTGCTCATTGTCCTATACCAGCTATGGGTTGGATTTAATTTAAAATGGTATTTTAAAGCCCACTAGCAGCATTTAAATATGAATCTTTATAAGTTTGGCTACACAAAGTCCTATTAAGAGCCCACATGTCTATGCAATCTAAAGACCTAACTCCCTTCCAACACCTGTTTTGTATTTACCAGCAGATCAGAGCTACAAAGGTTGATGGAATACCAGAATAAAACAAAAGCCTGAGTGAATATGCTCTTTCCATTGAATTACTAGCAGATGAACTATTAATCCTGTGATGAAATTAACAGAGCACTTGTATTATTCTAAGACAAGCCTATATTTATGGTTTGCTTTATTTTATATTCCATTAACAGTGTAGATTTATTCACTTTCTGGACTAGATCTGATACTACCCAAACCCCTCCACAAAACAACTTTTAAACATCTGAATTAAATAGTCTCTCAAAAGGGTATTTTCCTGCAAAGTCCTACAGATCTCATAGAAAGAGCCTTATGAAACTTGAAGCTACTACCAGAACCAGTTAGAGGATGCTGCCTTCACTTCGGTTTCTGCTCACTTTGGTCCAGCATTAACTCAATTGCAGGGGAATGATTTGGCCCTGAGTGCACTGACCCTTCACATGAGCACTCCTGATTCAATAACACAAAGACACAAGGAGCAGAGACATGGCCCTGCTGAATGCCCCAGCCACTGCTAATGGGAAATCCGTGCCCTGGGCACCAAAACCTCTCCTGGAGCTCTGGAACAGCTGCTCTGCCTGACACAGTGCATCTGATCCCATCTGGGGCATGAGACAGCCCCCCAGGTGAAAAGCAGGGGGTATCTACACTACAGCTGAGTGGGGAGAAGCTGCATGTTCCAAAGCAGTTGTGTGAGCAGGTAGGGATGGGTGCCTGGCACACACCAAGGCAGGAAAAATTCCAAACACTGAGTGAGCATCATCAACGTTGCCAGCCTGCTCCAGAGCAACATAAATTCTAATTAAAATTATGCGTTATGTTTATAAACTATTTGTACATCTATTTCATACACATGAAATTATAACCCATCACACTAGAGGAAGAGAATCTAAAAAACTGTAGTGACATTGCTCCTAAACTTCTGTCCCTGGTTGTTACCATTCCCTACACTGCAGGTGACACAGTTAATGTTTCTCTACACTTACACATAGCCCAGAACTGTTACCTGAAAGCACATGCAAGAAATGGACAAAACAGAGCACCTAATCAAAACAGTGCACTTTGATTTAAATTGAAATAGCCATTCCACCTATTATACAAACCAAACCTGAAGTGCCATGTAAATACAACACCTGCAAAGACTGTCTGCAGGCAGCTCCAGAGAAGGCAAAGTCAGAAAGAATAGAGCCAAGGTTTCACTGAAATGAAAATCTGGACAACTGGTATAAGTCAGAAGCAAGTTGTTACCTATTTCTGTTCTATTTGAGGATTTCACTACAGGCAAGTGCCCAAGTTATTCCACTTGGGATTATGATAAAATGAGAAAAGTTCTGTACTAACAGCTTCATAGAATGCCTGCATCAGCAAACAATATGGTGAAGACATCTTAGATTCAAGGTCTCTCATTTTGGGGCATACCTGGAAGCAGAGGAATCACCTGACAAAACCCTCACAACATTCCCATCTGTGGAAATAAAGTTCCAGCATCCTATTTCTGACAAGCAGAGCAGGAGGCAGTGTTATCTTTAGAGATGTAAAGCATCAGAGTAACAAATTCAGGCTGACAACTGGTTGGATTTGTCCAGTGTTTGGAACAATCTGGTGGAAACAAACAGAATTTGGAGCCTGGAATTGCTTTTGATTGTTATTTTCCAACTAGAGCATGAAAAAAATAACACAAGAATCCATTGGGAAAGATGCAACACTATCAGTTTTTGATCAAAATCCCTGGCGAAAGTTGAGCATTTCACAATCACAGCCAATGGAAGCAGCTCAAACACTGCTTTTTGTTGTATATTTTCTGCTTGGTTTTTTTATTCTTTAACATTTTACTGGCTTAGTGAGGGTTTTCTAATAGTCTTAATTAGGGGGGTTGTAAAAGTTAAGGGGTAACCTGACACCTAGATCAAAAATATTTTGAAATACAGAAAAATAGAAGTTTTTCTACAGCTCCAGCATATTCAGACAGCCCAAACCAAGTCAAAATACCACAAATAACTCCTGCTCTCCAGTCGGAAGTTGCAGGCTTAGGCTTCAGCCCTCATCCTGCCTCACCTCTACAGCCAGGTGTGTACAAACAATTCCCTGTGAATTCAGCAAGGCTCCAAGGGGCAGTCTGGGATTCAGTGGATGCAAAGCTCATCCTGGCACATTCCAGCACAGCAGATGCCAGCTCATCATGGCACTTAGAGCTCCAGGTTTTTTACTGTCAGTTTAACTGTTTTAATTCTGTCCACTGAAACTGAGAAGCAGTTTCCACTTTGTTAGACAGCCTGGACCACCAGCTGCTCTGGGGCCAAGCCCTCATCCCTCTTCCTCCTGTCCTGCCCTACACTCAATCCCAGCACTCACTGTGGCACTGACACTTGGATATTTATTCTTCTCCTCTCCACATGTAGATGTTCTTTTCTACCTTAATGGCACCATCATACATCTAAACTTGGGGGAAAATATTTGGAAAGCAAGAGGCTCCAGGGTTGTGCAGACATTGCTCATGCCCCCTTTTGGTTTTTTCTACAGAGCATGGTGAGCATCTGGAACGCAAAACCTGAATCAACAGAACCAAGAGAGTTATTCCCTGACCATTCTGGAAAATAGCTGTGCAATGTCCCAGAGGCCCCAGGAGAGGCTGTAAGTACATAAAGACACTAATCATGGTCAAGCACACACTTCACCAACTTCACTTAAAGGGGTTCCTGCCTCACCTCCATCACCCTAAAGCTCCCTGGGTATGGTAATAAGGCACACATCTGAGCTGGAAGGTCTACAACTGCCCAAATCCTACTTCTACCCTAAACTCCCTGCTGGGGAATCCATGGTTCCATGAGGGGACATTAACCCAAAATGGCACAGGATTCATATTCCCAGAGAACACAACCAAAGACAAATACAACTGCTGACCCTAAACCACTTCTTCCCTTTTGTAACAAGGCTCAGTCTGTCCCTTTAGCTCACTGCATGACTATCCCAAGTCTTCTGAGCAGCAGCAGCCATCTGGCTAAAATAGGAAGGCATTGATGCTCTGCTGGCACTCAAAACTAGGAAAAAACAATCAAGCAAACCAACCAAACAAAAAAACCCCAACACAAATATACTAAAAACAGGACAAGAAGAACACAAGATAAGCCAGTTACAGCCTGGCTTGGCAAAGAGGTCACTAGAGCAGAATGGAAGTAGCGAACATGAGAATTATTATCTCAGCTACACAGTTGTAAAAGGCAACTGGCCATCCAGTTCTTTCATAAATAATGTAAAAAAAAAAAATGTTTATTCTGTTCAAAAAGTGGTTGGTGCCTAGCAGGAAAACAAAAGCCAGTATCAGACAGGTTAATGTGGTGATACAGAGCTGATGCAGCTGCACCACTTCATTACCTGTTGGTTTCTAGCTGATGCCAGCTTCTCAGGCCACAGTGGTCATCACTAAACATGGGCAGTGTGAGGAGATAAGCTCTTTATTCCAGTTAGCTAACTTAGATTGCAGACAGCAATATCCAAGACAGTGAAAGCATTTCTAAAGAGTGGGAAGACATCAAGGGTTTGAACTGCAGTCCTCTTGTATGATAGAGCAAGTTTGCTTTTAAAGGGATAGAGCTATATGACAGCAGCACAGCCAGTGTGAATCTTTGCAGATTTATAAGTAGGTAGCTATAAAGTGCAGTATATTCTGATGTTCTTTACTAAATACAACATTAAGCTGACAAATTATACTAATACAGTATGATTTCAAGGTGTATCCACATTTGCAGCATGTGTAAATTTCTCAAATAGAATCTGATGTTTGCTAATATGGTACCATCTAAGTTAATAAGATCAAATTATGTCTGATCATACTACATTAGTAAATGTCACATCAAATTAGTCATTTTCAGAATTATAATGAAGCACAGAAAGCAACCAAAAATAACTTTTCCAACACAAGTAAGCAGCACTGAAACTGAAGCCTGAGCTAAATACCAAACCCCTAGAGAAGGTTTTTAAATTCAAGATTAGCTGAATTTTCTTCTCAGTCATATTGCAAAGAGCTCTCATACATGATTTAAACCATGCTTTGAGTCACAGTAGAGTCTTGTCCAAAAGTTGTTAACAGGGGATGGAGATACAGTCAAGAACTTTCCAAATATCTACCAAAAGGCTTAGTTCAAGGGTAGGCATCTTTGTGCATGGGTATGCTCACTGCAGTCATTCCCAGGAAAGAAATTCAGGAAAATCCACTGAACACACATTTTGAAAGATAAAGCACTTCAAATAGGAAGTTGCTTAAGGAGTTATTAAACTCCCTTCCTTTCAAGTGCATTAACTGAACTGCTGAAATTACTCAGGTCTCAAAAGATTATTTTTCTTTTCTGTTACTGAAACCAAATACCTGTCAGGTGTACATTTGGAACAATCTGCTTTATTTGCAAACATACAGAGCTTGGTTTCTTTGAACACAGTAGGAGAAACAGCTTCTTGGCTCAGAAAGTCCTGAGTCTGCCTCAGCAAGTTTCTGAGCCTGACATCCCTGGCCATATGCTGATTTCAGAGCCACAGTTCTCTCTGTCCATTTCTTCTGCCAACTTGGAAAGTTGGATTTTCTCCATGTCCCCACACCTAAAGGTAGGGAATATCTCTTGAAATGCCCACACTAAAGCTGACTTGTCACACAACAGAGACTTCTTTTAATCTCAAAACCTACCCTAAAAATAGAAGGCTGAAATCCATCCTGTCAAGCCTCAAGGATGTCTCGCACACAAACTTGGCCAGAACCTTTAACAAGGATAAAAATGTGGCAGGAAAAGAAAGAGTAGGAATTTGAAAGGGCATTTAGTGGTCCCACGTTCACTGGGAAGATGGAGAACATCAACCTCTCCAAAGCTCCCCAGCATCTAATTCTGAGAGTGCAAAGGACAGGGAAAAAATAATGTAAGAATAGTAAAGTCAGCATAAGACAGGAGCTTTCCTTTACAAGGATGAACACAGTCTCCCCAGTGGGAAGGAATTTTGCACCTGTGCCACCAGCTAAAGCAAAGTCTGGGATTTTCCCAGACAATTGTATTGACTCCAATAGATAAGGCTTTTGTCACTGCTGATGAACCAAGACACTGGAAAGGCATAAATGCTCATATGATTTAATTTCTGTGTTCGCCAACTTAAAATATACCCACATATCTACAGACACCTAAATATTCCAGATAAATCACCTTTCTTTCCAGATGAATAAATTAGTGTCAGCTGAAAGCATTGCAAGCTCCAAACAAGAACCATTTTTTGTGTAAACTGAAGGCCAAACTGGTGGTGAATATTCAAGTAAACAGCTCATTATTAAAAAAAAACCCCAACACACTAAACAGGATGTCCACCATTTAAAATAGGATTTCTAGCTACTTCTGAGAAGGTGAAACATATGTTCATTATTCTGACCTGTAGTGTTTAATATTAATTTTCTTGAGTGAGTATACATTGGCATATGGTTCAAAGAGTATTTTTTTCCCCACAATGGCTTTACCAGCCCCTGTTGCTCATGACTTTTGTTTATTCACTTGATATTTGTTTCTTTTTAATCCAAGCTGTCTGCATGAATTTTAACTCAATTATAAGTGTTTATATAAGGCAGTCTGTTCAGGGACAAAGTTGTTGATCCCTAGAGAAAGCATTGTCCCTATCCTGCCTGTATTTCAGCAGATTAGGTTTAAACCAGACCTATCATCAAAATACACTCACTAGCACACAAGCTTTACATGTGTTTTAGTTTGAATGGGATTGTTATAATAGATCAGCCTTTTGTTATTAGTAATTGTGAATACTTCTGTTGGATTCTGGTATGTCACTAGACTAGGAACCCTTTGTTGTACTTAAGCTAATGTCTACATTATTCTGCATTTTCTTATTTTCTTCTTCTAATCCTTTCTCTATCCTGGAGGATTTTAGCAACATTTTACTGTCATTCTGTTATGAAACTCATTTTCCCCTGGGCACGTGGCTATTTCATTAGGTACCTGAAGATCACATATAAATCAAATAACAACATAAGCTTAGCCAAAGAAAAGAAACCACCACACATTTCTACTTAGCACAAGACAAAAATAAAACCACACACAAAGAGGAGGGGAAAGAGAAATAAAACAAGGGAAGCATTATTTTCTGCAATTTGTTTAACTCCTTGCTGGCTATATTTAGTGATTTATCTCAGACTGCTGTGCAGTAGAAGCAGCCAGGCAGCTCCTATTGCTCCACTCCATGAGCTGTCTGGGCTGCAGCTGGGATGGGGCACTCTGGGAGCATCCCCTGGCTCTGCTCTGGAACTGGCAAGAGTAAATCTGCCTTAAAGGGAGCAGCCATCAGCTCTTTCTGAAGGAGTACCATCACCTCTCTCACATGGAAATACAAGCTATATCCTGTAGTGCTGGCTTCACACTACTGTCTCCCCACCCTCAAAAAAACCCAACCAAACAAAACAAACCACACAACCACCAAAAAAACCCTGAACACAGCTTGAATGGAAAGTGCTGGAAAAAGCCAAGTGTAACTACACAGGGCTACACCTGATAACCTAAGAGACCCTTCTGATCTTTTCTCAGGAAAAGTGGCTCAGCTAATCCCAGAAAAACAGGTTAGAGTTCTATGTCAGACTGTCTCTGACTAAATTGGATCCCCTGGGACAGCCCAGCCATTGTAATGGGAGAGGAAGACTTTCCAGCCTCTTCACAGGAAAAAAAACACACCCCATTTTTCTCATTATACTGAGTCAAACAAGAAGCTCCTTCTCCCTACCCATTAATTACATGCTTGAGTATTTTCTGCAATAAAAGATTTGGCTACACATGGACACGATGGATGAGAAGTGCCCTATTGACCTCAGCTTGTACCACTCCAGCCACTCTTGTTACCATTTCATTCACACACATTTGAAGTCCTCATTCAGAAGTTCAAGAGGTTGAATGTATTGTGTTTGCATTTAGCAGGTAAGTGATCTGAATTTAGCCAACAGATGGGTATAAATCAGAAGTCAACCACCCAAACCAGTTTTCTGTGCAATGTCATAATGCAAAAGTTTGAGTACACGTAGGAGTTCCAGCAAATTAAGCACAGTCCAGCAACACCACTACAATAGAAGCACAGCAAAGCTGGCAACAAAAAAACCTCCTTGGCAGAGAAGGGAATATGTGCTGCTAAAACTGTACAAAAAGCATTTTAATCAAAGCCAGGTTTCCACAAGTCACAAGCCCAGGATCACTTGGCTTTGGCTTAAATCTTGGGTTGTTTTTCTGTTACACCCAAACCCATCTCTTAGGATAATACTGCTACAATTTTACATACACACTTACTCTGGAGAAAAGTAACAACATTAGGAAAAAGCAACATCAATAAATTAAGTTTTTCACACATTAATTTATGGCCAGACTGCCTGGAGAGTACCACACAGGCGCTAGGCAGGCACAGAAAGACCGAACATAAAATGGTCTTGGAGTGTGTCAGTACAACAGCTGTGATAGATCACTTTTTCCAAAAAACCACTTTTAAAGTTGAAAATAGCTTATATAAAATTGGATTTATATGAATTAGTGCCAAATTAAACCAAATGCTTTCTAATTTTTTTTTTTAAAACAGGGTCAAAAGGCAGCAAGAACAGGTTTTTTCCTTGTGCTTAAGTACCTAGACTGGAAATTTCAAAGCAAAAGAGATTTAATTGGCCAATGCTCATTAGCCCTGAGTGAGAACTGGGAAAACTAGTCCTTAAGTTGGTTTTGATAATTGCAGTTTAAGATTTAGGAGAAGAAATAAGCTTTCACCTTCTTTTTAAAAGTAAGCCATGTTCATGAGCAGGAAAATTAAAACAGGTCTTTGTTCATTACAGGAGAGTTAAGATAGGCTTGAAGACAGAAACATTCAAAAAACTTTGCTTTTCATTCCCCCAGGGTTACCTGCTCTGAGTGCTTGTCCTGTCTGCTCTGAGAAGCAAACCTTCTTCTCAAATTATTCACACCCCTTGGACACGAGTGGTGCCTACATCAAGATAAACATCTAGGGGCACACCTGCATTCAGGGACCAGCAGGACATACTGAAGAAAGGTTTTGGTGCAGTTTTCTTCCCTGCAAGCAGAGCTAAAGCTCTGCACTGGTTTGTGTCTCCTGGGCAGACACTGTGTGATCTCAATTTTATTTTCAGCATTATTGAACAATCGATTCCAGCACCCTTGGACTAAGGAATGAAACAGCATTTTCATCTCTGCTTCCTAATGAGCAGCCCTCAGTGAACTTCATGAACTGAGGTGGGCTGAGTGTATTATTCTTTGTCTGAGCACATTAAATAACCCAACAGGACAGAGAAGACAAATTCTACTGCACCACTCACAGCAGCAGGACCCCAAGCAGCCCCCAGTGTTTATTCTGCAATAGGTTGCTCATGTAAAACATTTTCACCACTAAAGAAGCTTTCTGATTTAGCATTAGGTGAAATGCAGAGCTGTTTAAGCGAGTGATAGGCAAGGGTGATCTAGGATTTTAAAGGCCATCCAAAGCCAAATTATTCTTCTGTTTCTCTGCCAAGATTAATCCACAGCTGGCCTGTGCCTACAGCACACCAGACAGACACAAGGTTCAGCCCATTCCCTGGGCACCCACCGCAGGGTGGGATTAACCAGGTACACACAGCATCTGTTTCCTTCATAGAGCTTTCAGCACAGAGACAAAGAAACTCCCTCTTCCCTTGAATGCATAGCTATTGATAATTCATGAGCCCTATACAGTCAATTGCTTCTTCCAGGAGACAAAAGCCCCAAGATTACTCCCTCCTCATTCATACTGCAGTGTTTGCAAAGCAGAGAACAGTTCAACAAAAGCCCTCCTCCCAGTCCCTCAGAAATTCTGAGTATTTATTCATACCTTGTAAAGCTCCATACTACCAGAATATGTTCAAAAATCTGCTTTCTGCTTGCCAAAATAAGCTGCCAGGTTGACACCAGCCTCTTTTCCTGCAGGACAAAGAACAGAAGGGTTGCAGGGAAGTTTTGTTACCAAGAGTGAGTTGGACACTGGAGAAACAACCCCTCTGCTTAAAGATTTAGATCTCAACAAGGTTCACACATTAGAGAACTGAAGTTTAGAGACCTTTTTTCATAAAGCTTCCTATTAAGATACCTTATCTCAAATCTTTTGGGTTGTTTCATCAGTATTTGTTTCTTTTTCATTCCATTCTCTCTCTGCTTTAAACTCACAAGACATCTTCCCCATTTAACTTTTTCTTTTGTACAAAGGCACAGACAGAAGCAGCAAGCAGAGCTTCCCAGTCCCCCACCCCAACACACAAGCCCCCCAGATGAGACAGCTTGGATTGGAGCACTGCAGAAAAAGCAATTTCTAAAAAACTCTGCTACTTTACCTGACACCAGCTGCCTTCATAAGGGGGAAGTAAAGAAGAAAGCAAGCACCATCTTCTTCTCCCTAACTCAAATCCTCCCCAACTCCCCTTCACGCACCTCACTTGCAGTAAAGCAAGTGTGCTGGAGCAAAGTAATTTTATGTTAAGGTAATCCCTTAATTCAGGACAGCTGTCCCTGCCCTGAACCCCCCAATGTACTCAGGGTATACAGCTGTGGTCTTTCTCCCGCTAAAGAGAAGCACTTAACCCCTTCCCTGCTGATCCCAAGTGAAGGTTGCAGCCCCTAGAACAGAGTGACTGGAACAGGTGATTTTCATGAGCATGTGATTGCTACCAATTTCACAGCTGAAACAGATTCAGCTGCCAGGCTTGGCTCTGCCCCTGCAGAGTGACCACACCACATGCCATTCTGGTTACCCCTTTTAATTTCAAATTTCTTATTTTCTGGCATTTCATCACCTGCCAAAGAAACGCAGGCTCCAGAGGTTCCTGAAGGATGCTGAGTTCAGTAGCTGTGCAGCATGCAGAATGGAGAGAACAGATGGTGTGTTTGCATGACTGGGATAGTTCAAATCAGACAGACACTTTAAAGACAATGTCCCAGAGGTCCCCAGATTTGGTTTGCCTTGCAGAGAGATTCAGGAGCCTAGGAACTGGGTTGCCTGAGTAACTTCAGAAGTATTACTCTGTGTGCCAGAGAAAAAAAGTTTCCTTCACAACAAGAGTATTGCCAGTAATTGCAAAAATCAAGTAGCAGAGGAAGAGGGGAGAGGTATTGATATGATATTGGCCATGCTCTTTGGTCAGATAACCATGCTAGCTGGAGAGGGAAGGGAGATTCACCTTCTGTGATAGCATTTTGCTCCCTCAGCCTCAATGTCTCCCACACATATACTCCTTTCTAAGCTTCCTGTCTTGGACCATATCCACCACACTGCTCTACAAGGGGGAAATTTATTTTTTTTTACTAGAAGGACAAAGAGCCTCATGTAGAATCACAGAAAAAGGATTCTGTAAAAAAAATTCTTGCAAAAATATGGGACCTGAACTCTCTGTTGCTTATGTCAATCTGAAGTAACTTGGTAAGTTGGTAAAGCTAAATGGATAGAAGTCAGAGGAGAAAAGGAAGTAGTTCTTTTATCCTCCTGAAAAACAGTACATGTGGATTTATCTGAAGGTATTAAGGAGGGGATGTAGTCCCCCATTAGTGCCACCAGCAGCCACACTGTCACTTCACATGGTAGCAGTCAGATGGCCTCAAGACACCTTCATTCTTCCATCAAGAGAGAGCAGCATCTGCCATTAGCATATTTCACATCTGACTTTGGACTCTGCATGTGCAGGTTTGCCCTGCAAGTTCCTACATACCATTTAGCAAGGTTTTACATCATTATGCACAATTAATCTGCAGCCTTCTCCCTTTGGATAGGGCAGAACAAGCTACAGCTGTACTCAGCACACACCCTCACTGGGCTGCAGCTTTTATCCAACATCTGGAGCTGCTCACTAAGGAAGTCAAGCACTGTAAATATATTTTAAAAACACCAAGATTTGTAAACACTGAAAGAAATGATTACTGTCTCTAAGAGATCAAGAAATATCATCCTTTATAAACATGAACAATCTATCCTCAGAAAATAATAATTTTTTTAAAAATGAAGGCATGAAACTGGTCCTGCATTGAGCTGGCTTAACCCTAACTGCACTACACCAAGACCTGAGGCCTTTAGGGTTACACTGAGCTTCACTGTGCTGTGCTGACCCCACCTATAGATGTAAGATGTGGATGATTCCTTCAGATATTTCAATAGCTGGAATTCAACATCTGTAGTCAGGTGGGCAACAATACTAGAGGCTTCCTGGTAGGTGGCAACATGGGAGAGATTAGGTTAAGAAATTTCTGTGTCACTATAGGGATCAGTCTGGGTGTTGTGGCCCATCACACAGTTTGGTTTGCCCCAGAGTACTTGGACATTATTAGCTCAGAGGCAATAAGCCACAGCACACAGCCATGCTCAATAGATAGAAAAGAATTTTGAAGGAAAAGAAAGAAAAGAATGGATTTTGATCTCACTTAGATCAATAATTTCCCAGAAACTGGTGGAATTCCCTGATGTAAAATCAATGTGAGCAAGTTCCAAATTGAGTTGTTTTGCTTTGTCAAGAAGGTAAAATGGTTTGGACTGTGCCTTTGAAGAGAGACATTTATAGATTAAATTCTATTTCTAATATCTTGCTCTCCAGAGATTTTTTCCCTATTTATAGCCTTGAAATATAGTATATTTGGGGGAGAAGAGGGGGATTTTGCACATCTGCCTGAAAAGAACCTTTGATAACCCTTCAGGTCAACCATTCAACAACAATATCTACCCTTTGGCTTTGCTTAAGAGAGAGTAACCAAGGCACCATTTTAAAACAGTATTTTCATTTAGGAGATGTCTGACCTTTATTCCCCATTGTTTTAGCAGTAACCAAATGTGTAGCCTGGGATGTGAACACCTTCAAGGCCCATTGCCCCATGCATTTTGTGCAAGTATATTATCACTGTGGGTGGGCTTCTGAGTGTTGCTAACATCAGACTGGTGTGACAGAGCTGGTGACAGCTTTAGAGATCCCTTGAGAGAAAACTTGTTGAAGGATATATAGGTGGAGACCAAATCCACTCAGTATTTCCAAATTGTAGACTGAACTATGTAGGTAAAATAAGCTTTTCTGCTAGTGATCCTTCAAAAAAGTTCTGAAATGGTTTTAGATCACTAATAAGCAAAGATTGCAGCCCATTTCACACAGGACTCCAAAAAGTGTGTAAAAACACACCTAGTAGGTAAATGCATGTTCTGCTGAGTTGGGATATAATTAGTTTGTATGGCACCTTTCAGTAAAGCAAACAGCAGGTTGCAAAATTGGAATTATATGTACTGATTCTCAGGCTATGGACATGTAAATGAGGACCCCTTCACACAGGGGTAGGGAAAAATGGGATGACTCCAAAGAGACTCAGGTAGAGACTTCACACCCATTCTGCCCACCCAACTGAATGTATGTTCCTGTCTATTTCAGCTGTTCTCCTGTTACTGGTTGCTTTCGAATGAATGTTAGGATGGGAACACTGTCACCATGGAGTCAAGGTCACAATTAAGAACACAGGTTTGTTCCAAGTTTATCTACAAAATTACTGACCCATCATTACAAACCTCCAAGAGCCTTAGGCTATTCAACCTCCAACACCATTTATAGACTGTTTTGCTAAAGCTTCCCAAAGGGTGGTAGTGACAGCAAGATGTGATTACAATTTTTGCTCTGTGGACACTCATGGTGGAATTCTTTCCCTCTGCCTTTCACCATCTAAGGAGGGTGGAATTATTGCTACTGGGAATTTTATGTATTGGAGGGTGACAATAGAAAGGTTGAGTTCATCTTTAAAGAGAGAGAGAGAAATTCAGGCCTGACTTTTTTCAGGCACTTCAAAGTGCCAATCAGTGCACAAATCCAAACTCTGCCATGAGGCAGAGCAACAGCTCTGTTGCCTTGCAGGTGGATCTATTACTGATGTAATCCATATCTGTGTTCCCAAAAAGGCACATGAATTGTTATTCTGTAGCTTTCAATGTTTCGGGGTTCTTTTCTCTAAGAGAATAATCACAGTCTCACCTCCTCTCATTCATTAAATGAAACCTTGTTCTCAGCATAAGGAAGAGTATTCTCCCCTGGATACACTTGCTCTTGTGCTGAGACCTTGTCAGCTCAGTTTCAGCCTAAAGCAAAAACTTCTGACAGGGTTTATACCAGCTTTATACTAGCTCTGCAGTATAAAGGTTTTATAATGGAAATTGCAATTTTGCCTCAGCTTTCAGGGCCTCCCTGCCCTGCAATGAGATGTTCAGTCCCCTAGCAGGACACACACACACCCTGGGACAGTATGAAATGGCCACTTGCCTGTGGGACAGACAAACCTCATGGCTTGATACAATTGTGTGTTACCTTTTTATGGGAGAATAAGTAATTCACAATCACTGACATTGTTTTATTTCCACCTCATCACTGACATCTTACCTGAGTTACATCATATCCCACAAATTACATTTCTTTTTCAGCCTCTGATGCTCTCTATTCCCTCTTGTTTAGCATGAAACTCATTATAATCTGCTCTCTTATACTAAGACCAAGACTCCTGCTGTGTTTCCAGGTAATATATTCTCTTACTGAGTGACTTATTCAGGAGCAAAGAGGAAAGAGAGAAGGAAAAGCCTTGAGAGGAAAAATGTGTCATGATTTCTGAGCCTCTGAAATAGTTCCAGAATTCCTTAGTGTTCTGGAGCTCTTTCCTTACATGATGAATGCACTGGGCTTTTGCACTGTTTGCTTTATTTTGCAGTATTTTATGATTCTCATATATTCCGATTTGTGTTGATTTGTGACCAGTTTTTCATCATTACCCTGGGAAGAATTTTCTCAGGAAACAACGCCCTGAAGGGAGGCACTGCAAATGAGCAGCTGCCATCAGATGATACATCCCATTATATCCCCGGTTCTTGCAGAATACATTTAACTGCAGCATCTGATCACCTCCCAAAATGATAAAGTGAAAACAAAAACACCTTCCCCCCTCCTCTCCCTTCCCTTCCCATTCACCTCCTGCTCTGCAGGCTGCTGTGCAGTGAGGAGGAGGCTCAAAGGCTCAGCCTTCCCCACCCAGGGCAGGAGGCTCAGGGATTGGAGAGGCAGCTACAATTGCAAACCATGGCAGCTCAGTTCCAGCCTCCAAAACATATTTTCTGGAGCAGTGCAGCGAATCTAAAGACCCCTGATTTGTAATGAAACCATTAGAAATTATAAATTTAAATCCTTTTAGGAAACAAGACTCCAGTCTCTCCCTGTTTCAGATGCAATGGGTGAGCTGAGGGTATGAGCATCTCCTTAGGTCCCAGGCAATAATTGATCCATGTAGATACAGAAAGCACTCAGATGCTGAGGCCATGGGAGCTGTAGAAATATCTAAGAATGCTGACTCCACCGTCTTGCTCTGGGGTTATTCTTGATCTACAGAAATATAAATGAGACCAATTTCTCATCATTCATATTTCAGAACACCTCTGCAAAAACAGTGATTCCTTGAGTGCTGGAATTCAAGGACCTAATTTCTTACAGATTTGGATCTCTGTGCTAGAAGTCCCTCCGGATCCTCCAATAAGCACTGAATTCATGATACAGCCACTCTTTTAACTGGGCACTAATAGGATTTCTCTTCTTTACCCAGCAGCCTACATTCATGAAATGTGTTGAGCTTACTCTCCCTACCTGTCAGTCTAACTGCCCACCAAGGCTCATTTCCACTAAGAAATTGCCTTCAACTAATTTAAAACATTCACATTCTCATCTGCTGTAACAGAAAGCCTAATACACATAGTATAAAGCCTAATTCAATTAGTTTCAAGCCAGCTTTGCTTACATCAGAAAAAAAATTGCATTTTGCTTCCAGTTCTCATCTCCCAAAAGACATTTTCATTTCAAATGACATTGCCATTTCAAATTCTAATTCTATATTCTGGAACCATAAGTTAAGTGAGAATCAATTAATGGAAACGTAATCTATATCACTTAAAACTTTGTTTATAAAAATCTTGGCTTTACTTGACAACATAAGGGGTAGATACAAAGTTTTCTCACTCCCCATGTGCCAGTATAACTAAAAGCAAATCTGCAGATATATCCATATCTTGGGAAAGTGGGTAAAAATCTGGTTTCAAATTTGTAGTTGAATACACAGGATAATCATTTCATTGTGAGTTTTCTCTGGAGCAAGACTGATTCCCCCAGCTTAGAAGGGTGTTTTCATGTTCCATCCTGTTCCATGAAGGAAAATATAAGCACCAAAAGCTAATTTGGTTTGGAATTAGCTTGACTGGGATCATAAAGGCTTGCAATACAGAAGCATCAACTCTGAAACATGTATACAAACTCACTTTAAAAACAAGCTTGTGGCTCAGTCTGACTCTTTTACCCATTCTTTTGCTTCAAAAGCAAACGGGTCTTTTTTTTAGAGTATATATAGAACAATATCTTCTGGACAGCGTTCAGATTAGGTAGCATTTTATGAAGCTGAGTTTCATATTATTGGCTACTCACACTGAAGCTGCAGTTTTTATGAGCACATTTTAATGTATCCATTTATATTCAGAACAAAGAATCTAGGGTTATCCCATCATCAGAAATCCTTATGAGTTTGATTTTTTCACTGTTTCTATCATGTAGGATTATGGTTTCCATAGAAAAATAAAACATGGTTTTCCTTTTTTTTTTTTTTCTTTCCTCCCACAGTTTATTTTTGGAATAGCAAATACTTGTGGGCTGCTTTGTTTTAAAAAAAAACATACAAAAAAAGCCCAAGCAAAAAACAACAACACAGAAAAAGACCACAACAAGCATTTGTTGTATATTATAAACTGGAATGGAATGTGGGGTTTTGCCTTTTCCTATGAATGTACTAACCTGCTAGCCAGATGTGTAGTTTGGCACACTGACTGAATGCTGGTTCTCTCCTGTAAAGACCCATAAAATAATTGGAGTCTGATCTATGTTATCTGGTAGGGAAAAAATCTTACAATATCAGCCAGATAGGGGTTCCTTTCTTTCAAGGTTTTTTCAAAGCATTGAGAAAACCCTATAAAATCTAAACGATTTATGTAATAATATTGAAGGGCCTATTAAAGATGCTCAAGTAGGGAAATATTCACTCCAGTGAAATAGTCAAAAAGGAATCATCTGTGTCTTCTCATTGATACTCTGAGATCTCATACGTATTCACTAGACACAGAGATGAATTCTCAGCATTGCACCATTTGCCAGAATCTATGTGTGTGTTTGTCAAGGCAGCACGAGTCTGTAACTCTCAATGAGAAATTTTTTCCCAATGAAAAACTGCAAAAAAAGCATCGATTTCTCCACCTTCAGAAATGATATTTTCTTTTGAGAAAGCATTTTGATGGAACATTTCTACTCATCACTTCTTTACCTATATTTTGATAGGAGTAGTGTGAATTCTCTCATGCTGCTTGGTGGGTGACAACATCCATTGAGGTCAAAACCTTTTTGCACTGCCACTGACCTCCAGGGACAGGGCACCAGCATAAAGCTCCACATGGCTCAAGGTCCTTGAAGGTTCAAGGTCTGATCTGGTATTTTGGAGTTGCCATTGACATAAGCATCTGTGAAGGAACATGCTTTAGCATTCTGCTCCATTCAGGCAGATAACTTGAGCTGAAGAGAGGGGAGCAGAGGCAGAATTTACAACCAGATAGGAAGCAACTATGTTTTATAAATACCTCTGTCCATCAACTTAAATTTATCTTTTTGTTGCCTCCTATACTATAATTACTTTGCACAGCAAACTCCTAAGGCAATACCTTCAGATTTTAAACTGTTTGGGTGTAATGAACACTCTGAATTTTTACAGGGTGTTCCACCTCTTTCCTGGAGTCTTGCCATGGCTTTCCAAGTCAAAAGAGATGAGAATGGACCTGGGAATCAATCCAACTGTGTATTTTACATCAGATAATGCTCAAAAAATTTCATCCTGAGACTGTACTCCTCACTCACTATGCTGAGGAAAGAGAATATGTGCTGTAACTATGGGGAGAAAACACATACAGAAAGCTGGAGTCCAGAAAAAGATTCTTAAACCTCACCCATTTTAAGAGAGGTAGCAGTCTGGATCTTTAAAAAAACAACTACTCAAAGGTATCACAGATCCTCAGGTCCATTTTCCAGATGTTTGGTTGTTTTCATATGCCAGGGCTTGCTTGGCTATGGCTCACACTGTGAATCCTTCAGTCATTGCAAACAGTTTGCAAGAAGGTTCTTGAGTGATGCCACCTAACAAAACCCACGTGCTGTCCTGGCACAGCTCATTGGGGATATTTCCCTCCTTGATGGCAGAAACAGATACTCTGCATTCAGTCCTAACATGTGACACTGTAGGAGAGAGAAATGAACGTTGAGTATTTCTATTTACGAGGAAATTAAAATGAAGCAAAGCTGAGCTTTTGGATTCTGTCCACTGCTTTCCTTCACTGTAAATGTTTGCCCAGGCTTCACTATATCTCTGCATATTGTATTAGCCCTAGGCTTATGTAGCTCTGTTTTCATTATTAACCTGCAGAGGAATTACTGGAAGACTCTCGTGTGCTGTGTAGCACATTAACCCCCACAGGGCTGCTATGGCAATAGGCTGGACACCAGCACTTTCTTACAGTCTGGGGAATGGACTCATACTTTAGGGAGACTAAAGAAGTTGTCCCAACCTAAGTTGTCTAAGTAATAATTTACTAAGAGCTGAATGTAAGTAATTTTTTTCTCTGCAGAGATGATAACGAGACCAAATTGTATTCAGAGCTTCACATTCAGTAACATTCACTTTTCTACAAAATCCAGTCAAGTTCAGTGCTCATCCTCATTTAGGATTATGAGACAGGGTTCTGTGCAAGATGATGCCTTCAGCTCCCAGGGAGGCACATGGGACTTGAGGATGCTTGAATTCTTGTTTTAGTTAAATGGATTTCGGCTTGGACACAGGCACTGGACTGTGATACCCACTCCTGTGGGACTGCCAGAAGCTGCTTTGCAGTCCAGGTAAAGCTCCTAAAAGCAGCCAGGCTGCACCAAACCAACATGCCAGGACTACCTGCTGCCAGCAAAGCACAGCAGAAAATGCTCAGGAAAAAGGGCCCATGTATACCCACCTTTCCTCTATAAACCAAGCTGCCATCTAGAGATTCATTTCTGCTATGTGAAGATGATGTTATTCTCTCAAATTTTCAGTCTGTTCCATGTTCATGGGCCAATGGCCTCTCCCTGAAGATGAAGGACAAAGGATTCTCCATTTTTAATTTGTCACTCTAACCAGCACTGCACATTTAATTCTTGTAACGTGCACTCAAAAATCTCTCCCTGGCACTAGCAGCACAGATAAATAATATTTCTGGCCTTCCAAGAAGAGAAAGGGAATGAAGGACAAAAATGTCCCTTCATTTGTCTTTTGCATGCTGGGTTTTACTGCAGATTTATTAATGCCTGAAAAAAATCATTAGCATTCTTTAAAAAGTCTAACTCTCCAGCAAAACTAAAATTAATTTGATAGAGTCTCCTTGACTCTCAGTTATTAGGTGAGTGCAGAAAATGTTCATAAACATGAGGGACCCTGACACTGTAATCTGAAAATTGCCCTCGTAATGAAGATTTTTTTTATATAATTTCTCGTAGCACATTTTCCTCCACTCCTTTCTCCAAATAAGGTTTCTATATATCTTTCAAGCTCTCTCACTTTCTCACAGTTGCAAGAACTTTTATGTTACTGAGCTGTGTACTTTGAAATATTATCTTCACCAACCTGTTGTAACAGCAAACACAAAATCAGAATGTGAGGAGTTCTGTTCAGAATCACTTCAAATCTTCACAGCGTGCTACAATTTGGTTCAGATATTTACAGAGATATTCTAATTAAAAATCCCAGTGGATTTGTTTTCTAAGAATACTAACATTTACATGATAATGTTTTATGTCTCGGAGAGAAACTGCAAATAGACACTGGCAGGAAAAAAGAAAAATACCTGTGCTGCAATGACTTACCCATGAAAACTGGGTCACTTAAAAGATGATAGCAATCAGAAATGCTGTGTTTTCAGCTGGAAATTTTTGGATTATCAAACTACTTTTAAATTTTGATGATCTTATTGGAAATCTGATCTCAGAACCTGTGTACAATATCCTCCAGTCCTCCCATTTCCATGTAAATAGGAAGAGAATTCAGCCCACTAAGTGTGAAGGGAGTTTCCTTTAATGAGCAATGAAAGTTTGGGTCCAACATGAGAGACAAATCAGAGGGGGAAAACCATTATCTTGCTGGGCAGAGGTACAAGATGCTGTCACTAATACAACCCCGAGATATATTCTCCTTGACTTTACAATTGCAGACCCAAATTGCTCTGTGTAGCCACATACATTATATTTTATTATACTCAACTCCTATAAGTGGAATTTAAGTCTTCTTTTTTCTGCCTCTCTTATCCACAGCGATAGTACCCATACGTCTCAAATGTAAGATGATTTTACAGACTCTATTTTGTCTTTTTAGAAATATTTACATTTTCTCATAGTGCTGTTTATTTTGTGTAAGACACACTGTCTCTGTTTCACTGCCGGTCACACACGTTTGCAGCTTGTAAAACTGAAAAACATTTTCATACATAGGATTAAAAGAGAAAATTCCCAAATTCCCTTTTCTGGTGTCAAAAGTGCACCAAATTAATTTACTTCAAGATTAATTTTTGTTTTTTTTTCCCCCCCATATTTTAACACCTAGTAAATTGCTATTTTGCTTTAGAGAAACTAAACTTTTTGGTTTGGTTTTTTTAGTCGCAGTGTGCAGAAGTGCCAACCTTAATTACCTCAAAGCATCCAAGATCTATTGACTTAGGGGGAGCTACATCACTTTAACAACTGAAGATCTGGTCTGTAATGTGCTGAGAAAATCCAGTTTTCCTGGAAAGGCAGTACAATGAACTTCCAAGCTGAACAGGGAAGAGGTGGGAAAAGGTGATCCTTCTCTACCTTTTTTAATCCACAGCCAATTCAGGAGGCACCCAGTGTTATGGCAACACAGAGCCCTTGTGTGGTCGGTTTAGAAGCTGACCAAGACCCACCAAACAATAGGCTTAAATTTTCAACTTGCTTATATCTGAACCATCTTTTCTACATTTTCTTTTTTGTTTTGTTTTGTTTTTCCACAGCAAGGACTCATACTACAATGCTTTTGTCTCATGGCATTTTAGCACAACCACTCAAACAAAACTGAAAAACCTACACAGACAGAAGTTCAACCTGTATATATATGTATGGGGAAGTTAATCTTTCTCCAGGCTCCACAGTCTTCAGAGTGGCTGAATTACTTTAGTTCAAGTTGCTAGAAATAGCCCTGAAAGGCACACAGAGAGCTCACAAAATGGTAGGTGAAGTTTTGAGGGATGGCACCAGGGGACAGGGACAAAAGTTCTTAATGTACCCTGGCTGTTTTCTGTGTTTCTGCTCCCACTGGGATCCAGCAGTGGGCTCTACCCAACTGGGGACCCAAACCCTGTGGCAGCCCCTTTGCTCCAGGCTGTCTTTTAAATCTTCAGAAGTTAGAGACAGGAAAAAAAAAATAAAATTAGTCTGGTGACTTATTGCAGGTGGCTAATTGTTCTGAGATTGCAGTCACCACCAAGCAGCTTTCAGCTCAGGTGATACTAATGGGGTTTTTCATTCTTTCCCATCCATAGGTGATGCCAAAGCAAATTCCCTGCATCAGCAACTGGAGGCTGTGTGCAGAGCCCCTCTGGTTATCATCACCAAGTAAACAGCCTGAAAAACAACCAACCAAACCCAGAGCTGGTTGAAATCAAGCACTGCCTCGCTTTATGCAGTGTCCAAAGCCCAAGGCCTCTGCTCAGCACAGTTTGTTGGTTGGGTTTTTTGGAATACCCTCTGGTAAAGGTTTGTGAGGGATGCAGAGGGACACGCTGGGGTCCACCAGCCCCAAACTTCCTAGAGAGGGGGGCTTGGGTGGGTCTGTGATGTCTGCTACAACTTGCAAACCCAAGGACAGCCCCAGGGAGTTGCAGAGGAGCCCCATGCCCCAAATGGGGACTGAGATAGAGCTGCTCCCTGCCTAAACATCCAGAGTTCTGGGGAGCAGAGGGAGTTAAGCTGGATCTGCCAGGGCTGTGGAATCAGACTGCTAATGCTGGAAGACAAGGAGGAGGGAGGAGGGCAAAGCAAAGCATGGGAAAGAACATGGGAAATTCGTGAAGGGAAAAAAAAAGCATTCTATAACTGCTTAGTAAACAACTTTTTTCTCACCCTGGGAGAACCCTGGTTTACTCAATGTATCCTACATCATAATGGCACATGGAACAAATTAACTTGCAGCCATGACCTACATTAGGATCAGAAAAAGACTGTTCTAGCTAAAACAAAGTCGTGAGCTGATGTCAAAATACTGAGCTGTTGTTTTCTTACAGCCTTTAGGATGATCCCCTGCAGCAATAGGCTTCAATGTATTCAACAGCAGAGCATGTCTGCTAATAGCTTTCAAGCATTTAAGTCCTTAAATCCCTGGGAAGCATGGCTATCCCTGAGTCATTAGCCTCGTTTGATCTAATGGGACAAGCACAAACAAGAGCAAAACCAAGGAATTGCAGGAGTGGAAACAACATTTCCCAGAAACATCCAGTAGGTGTGAAATATCTGGAGTCTCCAACAAAACCACATCAAACTAGTGAGATATACATGTACTTGGCACATCCCTACTGGTTTTGAAATTGCTTTAGCCCTTTTGGATTCTATTCAAAGTAGGAAAAGGCAGTACAATGTCTTCTTCTGCAGAAGAGGCAAAGCAGTAATTATTTGTTCAAGCACACACCAACAAGCAGTGCAGGCAGAACTTGCTGGCAGCATGGGTGGATCCTATTTTTGAAGCCATATTTTTTTTGCAGCCTGAAGATGCAAACCCCAGAATGCAGACATGGGTCTCAACCAGGACTTTGAGTCCCAAGCACAGAATCTTCCCCATCCCTCTGGCTGGTTTTAGTCTCATTACACTTTAAGGACTCTGGCTCATGCTCACTTACATTCCCTGTCCCAAATTCAGCTTATACCCTGTATGCAGAAATTAACCTCTTGTGAAAAGATTCGCAGCACTCTGCCATAACAAAAAGCTCCAAATTTCAGTCCCTGCCATTCCATTCTCTGAGGCCATTGAGGTGGATATTCTAACCCCGAAGTGAGCAGCCTTTGCCAACACACTGAAAGATCACATCACAATTAGGAGGCTGCAGTTGACAGTGTGTTCACAGAGAAGTATGACAAGACTGAAGGAGTGCCATGAAATGTCACCAGCCATTATCAACCACTGCTGGCCCTGGAGCTTTCCTGGGGAGGGCTGCCAAGGAGGAGAGAGAGTGCAGCATCTGTGACTGGGGGGCCTCAGACAGTGTAAGAGATCCAGAGCTGTCATAGCAAAACCTCTGATGTCTGGTGAAAAACTACTGGTGAAAGCAAGTGAAGCAGCAGGGAGGGAACTCTGGAGGCAAGTGTTAGACCATCACCCAACCATATGCAACCCTACAAAGATAATGGCACTAAATTACCTCTCACTTGCGTTGGTTCATTAAGAATTTGATAGAGCTCTACTGGTGCCATTGGAAGCCTGTTCAGAGAGCTAAATGGACTCTGGATCAGACCCTAGGACTGAAAAATATATTAGGTCATAAAGTACACTGTTACATATTTTATAAGGGAACAGCTATCAACTTCTGCTCCACCCAAACATACAAACCCAGCTGGAAATCAGAAGAGCTCTGTGTACCCCAGACACTCCAACTGCAGCTTCTTTCAACTACTCCTAAGCTTATCTTAGAATGACATTTCTGTGGCTCCCTATCTGTAGGAGAAATCTCAAAACACTGAGAAAACAATTATGTTCAGGGATATATGTAAATAAAATAATTATAGCATAAATAAGATGTGCCTGACATTACTGTCAGTTATTTGAGCTAACCTCTAGGTATGCAAATGTGGACAATGTCTTTGCAGGCACCTTTAATTAATACTTATATCACAACAATTTAGCCAAGACTTTGGTATTTGATAGCCAGAAGTAAAACTATTCTATGAATACAGTCCCAATCAGAGCACCCATTGCTTATAGATAAGAAACTTCTGTTAAGGTCTTCACATTACAGGATGCAACAGGGATGTTGGTGTGTGGAGGTATTGGTAAAGAGATTGACCTATTCCCAAGGCAGAGATTTTTAGACCTGTACTAAATTGTTTGCCTCTTGGGCAAAACTCTTTCCTTTCACTCCCACAGCTGATTTTGATCACACATTCTGAGCTAGATCCATCTGCAAATCTACTGCAATGTCATCTGCCCTTCCAAAAGGGAGAGAAATATTAATCTGGAGACTGGTAGACCCTTGGTGCAATCTGGACAATTTTGCATTTAATTTCTTTTCCACCACATCTGGGAGCTGGACCCAAATAGTGTTCTCTAATTATGATTTTCCTTCTCCTTTAGTCATAAAAACTAGAATGTGTTGTACTGAACCGGCTGCTCGATCTTTGAATCTAAATATCTAACAATTGATACAGAAACTGGTTTACTTTTCTAGCATATTAACTTGGGTCTCTGGGAGTCACAGGTGTTTAATTGTAAGAAAGACTTCTATTTACTTTCCTAAAGATAAATGATAAAAAACACAGAATGAGGTACTTCACAGAGTGGCCTTGTAAAATATAAAGTATCTGAGTGGAAAACTTGCCCAGAGATTTCTGTTGCACACCAAATTAAATACAAGCTCTGTCTGGAAAGACTTACATTGTGCCTCAGGCTGTTTTTAGTCCTGCTCACATGGAAACATCACACCATGCAAGTCTCCATTGTAACCCACACAAAACTGATCCTGCTCCCCAGGAATGCAATCTCATGGCCTGAGCTGGTGGAGTAATGGGTGGCAGTCTGCATGGATAACTGGGAGATGCCTGGGGTTTTTAGCTCTCCAGAATAATGCTAGATTGAAGTTGCCTATAAAACAGATTCTAGTAATTCACTGTGTGGCTATGGCAGCACTGAGGAAATCTGTACACAGGAGATGACTTCTGGAGACTCGGGTTGCTGCTGCCCATCTATCACACATCTGTCCTGGAGCTTTAGGTGAAATTCCTCTCCCAACTGATTTTATCCATACAATAAGAAGTAGAGCTAAAACAATTGCTCAGTCATGACAGAAAAGCCTGAAGGTGATAATATCTGCCAATTTAATGTGGAAATTGCCTTGACAGAAAGGAATTCCTAGGTGACACAGTGCTGTGATGGCAGCTCTCCCTCTCAACATTCCACAGGAAAGCTTTTGCTACAGAAGAAGGGCACAGAGAATACCAATGACATTAAGTGTCTGGGGCACAAAGATGGAGCCTGTTGATATTAAGTTTTAAGAAATATGCTCACATAAAGGAAATTCTTGACCACTGGACAACAAGAACTGGTGCCAAGAGTCAAAAATGGAGCTTAAGGGTGAGCCAGCTGACTAACATCAATGTCAGGCCAGGCTCTGGAAAGCTGATAAAAGCCATCAATTAATAACGGTAATTAAAATAATAAAGCAGAGAAATACAATTAATGCCAGTAATCATGGTTTTATGGAAAACAGGCCTCATAAATCTGATGAGATCACAAGTTTGGATGATAAAGATAACATTGATGCAGCACACAGAGTATGAAGAGTCACAGAACTCAACAGAACCCAATATGCTGGTTACACAAACATTAGGAAATATCTGGAGAAGAGAGGTTGGTTGTAGCAGGATATGGTTGTAAAGCTTCAGCATCTAGACATGTAGGAATCAACATTAGAAAATCATGGAGAGAAATGTGCATTTAATGATTTTGGGCACTTAAAATGCATTTTAATCCAGCCAAAGGCAAAGTTGCACATCTATTAGTGAGGAGCACAGCCAATCAATGAGGAATGCAGCAAGGAGGGCTACATGGAAAGCAGTGATTTGGGACAGTTAAGCAACTGGATATCAACATTATTCTAGGAAAAAACAAATTTAAAAAGGCAAAAAAGCAAATTTGACCTTTGGATACACTAAGGGAAAAAAAAAAAAAAAAAAAAAAGAAAAAAAGGGGGTGGATTGCTAACTCTGCACACAGCACCAGCAAAACTATCCTGTTTCACCACTTGTATTTTTTAAATATGCTGAAAAATGAAGTAAAGAGTCAAAAATAATTTAGTAAAATGTTCTATGTATTATTTCTGTATTCAGTCATTAATTAAGCAGCAAGACAATGGAAAGGTGACTTGATTGCAGGACATTTGTACACACAAAAGAAGAAAACAGTGGCTATCAAAGGAACTTTTCATCTAATCCAGCAAAGCATAACAAGAAGCAAGTTCTGAAAAACAAAGCCATACAATCATAAATGAGCAATTAAGAAGATGTTTCATTAGGGAAAGCTATAAATCACTGGTAGAAAATATCAAGGAAATGGTGGATTTTGCAGTTCTCAGCATATGCTAACCACAGCTAGATGCTAGTTGCTTTTCTGGAAAAAAAAACCTAATCAAATATAAGTTTTCAGGCTAAATATAGAGGTAGTTGGCCTTCATTAAACAAAATGCCAAGGTAAATGATCTAATGCTCCTTTCTGGCCTTAACCAAATGAACCTCTGAAGAAACAGGGACTGCTTTTTTTCCTTACAAAAAAAAAAAAAAAAATTACATGACTTCTGGCTTTCAGACAGTTGAAAACATGCCTTAGATTTTTCAGAGTTTTGAGTGGCTTTCCCATTTTTCCTTGAGTATTTCAAGCAGATCAGTATAAACATTGATAAAACTATTTCTCACCAAAAAGGAAGCTGTTAAGTCTATAATTACCACTGGAATTTTAAATATTTTCTGTGTTTATGACCAACTTTACAAAGTGCTGGCTTCTTCTCAACATTTCCTGGTGAAAATCAGAGCACTGTCATTGAAACATCCATATGATTTTATGGTTTTTCCTTACCTGTATTAAATATTTTGTGAGTAATCAATGAAGTGAGTGAACCTGACACATGAAGTTGTTTATTCCTATTTTTGCAGACAGAGTTACATCAGTACCATCTGCTAAAGTTTTCCATTTCTGTAGCACGTGGTGGGATCATGTTAATGTGGAGCAGTTTCTCAGTGCAGCACCATCATATTTTTTGCATAGCTCTGTTACTGGATGATACATTAGCCTAACAGCCAACTTTGTGGCTTTCTGCAAAATTTGGATCCAAAGCACAAAAATGGAGAAATTTAAATGGTGGGACCTCCAGGGCCACTTTTCCCAGCATTGCTTATGGTATGGCTTGGTCCTCCCCACCATTTTCCCATCCTGGTGGGAAGGCACCATGCTGCTGGGCCACATGGCACTGATTGATTCACATGATCTGAGCTGCTCCAAGCAACTCACACCCACACAGCAAAAATCTAAAAAACCATCCTTTTGTCTCATCTGCAAGGTCAAGGCTAGATTTGTCTGGGGTTTTGGTTTTGGTTTTTTGGTGTTTTGCTGTTTTGTTTTTTGTTTTGTTGGCTTTTGTTTTGGTTTGGTTTTCATGTGATAGGGCCAAATGAGTTGGTTTATCTCACAGGGGAATTCCACTTTTGGAAAACAAAGGATGAAATGGCATTTCCCAGGAAAAAGCACACACTCTGCTGCGACCTAGAGGCCACAGCTGATATGCACCTGCCAAGAAATGATTTTTTGCTGTTGGCAAGAGATTTTTTTTCCTTGGTTTCCTTCTTGGTGCTCTACTGATTGCAATGGACTTAGTCCTGAATTGTTCAATATCAATGAATGGAGTATTTGATGCACTCTGTTTCCAAAACTCTTCCCTAACAACTACCAACACATTACCCTTCATCCATCTCCCATCCACACAAGGCATTTATAGCTACTCCCATTATTTTTAAGAAATATATTCACAAACTATATATATTTAAAAAAAAAATCCTGCTCCCTACGTTTTCTTAAGGTACACTTGAGACAAATGCACAGCAGAGTCGGGGGCAGAGCTCCACACTTCATTCCAACCTTCCTCCAAATGAAATGCAGGACTCAGGGTGCCAAATTACACCCAAATTATCTATTTGAAGTAAATCTGGGCACCTTCACTATATCCTCCTCTTCTACCAACTCTGAGAAGATAATTTGACAAATAGCCAAATCTGTATTACAATTCCTTCACTACGTTCATATGAAGAAGTGCTTACAATGCTTGGAAACATCCTCCACTCAAGGGGATCTCACAGCCCCTTGGTTTTGCTGATGACAGCCCAAACTCATTCCACATTCCTGGTCAAAGCATCAGTCATAATTATGGGAGAAATCAATCTAGGACCCCAAGGAGCAAGCCACAGGCTTTGCCCAGCTGGTAGTGGTCTCAGTTGCCATCTGTTCTTTCCTTTACATCATTTTCCTGTTGGGGGATGGTTGCACACATCAAATTGCAGAGCAAAAAAAAAAACAAAAAACCCACAAATGTGGTTGATTACACTCCATAAATAACAAATAAGCAAATCACCTAGAAGATGGTACAGATAGAATGTGGAAGATGTGCTTTCCCAGTCTTTCAGCCCTTGTTTGTCACCCAAGTATCCTTTGTGCTTTTGAACATCTCTCTCTGCACATGAACGCCCCATGTGCTGTCAATGATTTGCTTGAATCATACCCATTTCCAAATAACTACATGGCCCAGCACCTAATGGTAAGCTTAGAAACCAGAAAGAGTTTGTAAATCATTCACAGATCAACCAAAGAACAGAGCCTTGGAAAGTGCTGTTTGAACAGCTTTAATGTACTTAACAATATTGCAACAAAATGTTGACACTTGGAAATCAATAGGATCTGACAGACTAAGTATAACTCTGCGGTCACAAACCTGAGTTTAACTAAATTCAGAAATATTACCTAGGCTGGATGAAGATGAAAATTGGCCTTTTCCTTTACTGAGGGAAGAAAACAGTGATTTCCTGAGCTGTGGCCATGTAGGGATTTCACCTCCCTGCTGCTGTGCCGCTTTCCTGACAAGAAACTGTTTCATCTCCCTGACCCAGGGACACTGATTCTGCTGATTCTCTGAAGGAAATCAAGACATGCAACATGCCTTCATCTCAGACGTGTCCAGAGCCCTGAATGAAGCAGCAGGACAGGACATGTAGCAGAGCTGCAGCAAAACATGAGTCAGCCTCCTCCGGCCATAAATCTAAGTCATTGCAAAACTCCCTCCCATTTATTCCATCTGATCATCTCCCCTGATTAATTTTGCAATGGAGTACTTTGAAAAAACTCACTTAGGCTCTCTAAGGAGGCACAGGAGGTACGGGGAGTCTTGGAACAGTGTTGCTAACTCACATGATTTTTATCTCAAGTCTTATGACTTTTGAGCACTCTTCAGCTTTTGCTGCCAGAAGCGTGCAATGACATGAGTAACTCAGCTAGCTCCTCTCTACATTTTTATTAGTAGTAATTTTCTAGACTTTATGATGTACACTAAAGACCCAGAAATCAGAACACAAAACAAAAAAAAAGGTGAGTGAAATGTAATAATTTTAACTGTGCTTTTTAAGATTATTGGGGAATTCACAAAAACCTGGATACAGATATTTTTCCATTACAGCTGGCAGCACTGTTTGCTATTCATCCTCACTACACTGCCCCTTAATATTATTCTAATTTGACTGCCTAGGTTATTAGAGAAATATGGAATACAAACTGTGTATCTGGATGTAGAACAACAACCTGAGGGGTTTTTTTCAGGTGGTTGCACAGGGCTGTCAGCACCGGATGAGGAACGGGGCCCCAGAAGAGAAGGGAAGAAGCTAAGTCCTAACTGAAAAGACACAGAAGAAAAAGATGATCTTGCCCTCCCCTTAAGGAAGTGCCCCTCCATAAAGCCTCCTGGAGGCAGGACATCCTCTTTGGCCTCTCTCTCCAGGATGAGATGTGATGGGCTGGCACAAAGCAAAGGCACCTTCTGCAAAGCAAGTCCCAATACACATGGCTGAGCCAGATTTTCCTCTGGTTTCCACAGGACTGCATCCAGAGCCAGCTCAGAGTCAAGGAAATGCTGTTCTTGGGGCAAAGACGAGTTAGTATTTAATCAGATTGAAAACAGAGGGGGGAAATTATACATATTCTTGCTGTTATTCTTATTTTACAGACCCTTTTGTCTTCCCAGGTGCCAGGGGCTGTGCACACAGTGGGTGCATCCAAAATGCCACTGCTCTTTAAAAAACATACAGCCTTCTAAATAAGGGGGGGGGAGGGGAGAGGAACTAATTTTCTTCTCAGGCATTTAAAAAGGGTTGTGCTGAATTTTACTGTGGCCAAACCATGCTGCTGCACAGGGCCAAAATCTCTCTGTCATTAATGCAGCAGCCAAGTTCCCACAAAGGGCAGCTTTGTCAGGAGCAACCAGTTTTGACCCTGAAGAGGCATATGATCATCAGAGCTCTGTGTTGTTCAGGGGTAAGCAGGAGGTTGTGTGTAAGTTGCCTTTCCCTCTCTAAAAAGAGCTGCTTTGACACCAGTTAGGCAGTGGGGACCTTTGCTCATCCAGAAAGTGCCTCTTCCCAAAAACATCGAGGCAGAATATTCTGAGGATGTTTGTTCCCTTGCTGAGCTGTAGCACAGTCACTTGCTGGTGGCCACAACATGAGCCCTGTTATACTTGGCATCTTCCTGAAAGTGTTACCTACTGAGAGAATTTAATTAACTGATAATTTCAACCTTCAGAATAAACAAAACAAAAAGCAACTGTTTAGCTTTGATGACTTTGGAGAACACCTTAAAAATATAACCCGGGCATCCCCTGTAGGCACGAAAGGCAACTGGAAAGGTTTCCAGACTTTGTAATTTGGTTTCAGTGAAGCAAAGGTTGTGAAGTTAACCTCCTGCTTTTAGAGGACCTGACATAATTTTTGCATGGGAGGAGGTATTAACAGCTTATCTGGGCATTATCTTTGAGAGAAAAATCACTTAGCAGATATTAGCTATCTCTGGATAGTAATGGGCCAGTGAAGAAAAATGTGTTTTGCTTAAGTGTTCATTACCATTGCAAGTCTCACTCGCTTTAAAACAACTTGTGTATTAAGTAGCAATAATGTAAGCCTCATTAGGGGCTGCCCAGATGTCTTGCAGTGAAGGGATGCATAGCTCTGGTACTAAAAAAAAACCAAAACCACCAACCAACCAACCCACCCAAAACCTTGCAATGGGAAGTTGTTCCCAACATTTTCCACTGGCAATCCCATCCTGCAAATGTCCTCAGCCAGGCAGATGCTCCTGCTTCTGCTAGGGAATGTCATTCCTATTATTCCCCTTCCTCTGTATGAAGAACTACTCGCACCTCCCTCCTTCCACCAAGTGTTATGGCACTCTAAGTGCAAAGTGGATTACTGGTTATGTCCATTACTAAAGTGGACTACCAGAAAAATAAAGTGATATGCAAAGAAGATGAGTAAATGCATCAAAATGCAGCATCAAGGAAGGATTTAGCCCATCACAAATGGAGAATTATGCTCAGCTCTACTGAGCTTTGCCCCAGAGAGGAGGAGAGAGACCCAGAGAGCTAAGCCTTGTAGCTTGATGATATATATAATATTATTGGGAAAAGGATTCTGACAAAATTGAACATGTAAAGATATAAATTTGCATTTATAAATTTGCAAATGTAAATTTGCACACAGAGATGTACATTTAAGTGTCCTGAATATTCTGGGAATGTGGAGGTTTGGCTTTGAGTGAAAAAAAAAAAATTAAGATTGGTACATTACTAGACAGACTCAAACCAACAAAGGAAGGATTTCACCCAAAACTGTTAGATATGTTGTATTTTTCATGCCTCTAAGCAATGAATATTGGTATTTTGCACAATCTGCAATACAAAATAACTTTCATTTCTTCCAAGTATGCATTTTTATGAAGTTAGATGAATAAAACTTCTGACCTTGAAGCAGTCATACTAGTAGTAATAAACTACAAAATATGTACAGTCCAGTTTATCATTATGCCTCAGTTAGATGAGATTAGCTAATCATGCAGCTTATTTTCCAAACATCTATATGCTGCTGTTGTTTGTTTGTTTGTAGTTCTGGCAGAGAAGTCTCAAAAGAATGAAAAGCATGATTAAGGATTTATTTACATTTTCTTTAAATATCAGCAGCATTCTATTATGAACAATGCTTTTAATCACCTACCCCGTTCTGTGTTTATAATGTTGCCCCAAATTCTGAGCACTGATTTGTTTTTTGACAAAGCATTGGTGGTTTTCTGTGCACACCTATGGAGCCTGATCTAACCTTCATTAGGGTCAAGAACCAACAGCTCTTACAGACCTCTGAGCATTAACCAGGTCCCATTGGTATCTTTCTTATCACTGAAAGTCACAAAAGACCAACAGAGAATTTGCAGCTTCATCAAGATCTAAAGTCACATTAAATGTCTGGTTTTAAAGGCAGTCCTTGGAGAGGCAGAGGACAGCACACTCACTTCTACAAAGAGGAGATTTACTCTTTTTTATCAGTAGCTCTGAAATCAGTGTACAGAGGCAGCATCTTTATCCCTAAATTTCAGCTAGGGAAACTAAGCATGAAGCTACACCCCACACCTGAGCAGATCCAACAGTTAACCAATGCTAGAAGTGGACTCGTGCTGCCTTTGCTCCTTCCTCACCTCTGCCCTGCCCCTGCAGTTTCAGCTTCCTCTTTGCACAACCTGTCTGTTCACACTGAGCCAGTTCAACCCACTAATCCAGCAGAAAATTAACCACTTTTTCCATCTGGTTAGCAAGTTTGAAGCAATTACCTTAAACCTCCATCTTTGCACCTCCAAAGCCAACTTACTGCCAAGGACTGACATGGTATTGTCACAACATGATTTAAAATGATCTGCATCAAAAGCCTTGAGATTTTATCCCCAAATGAAGAAGAATCATATTAGCACATAGAAGAGATATAAGAGAAGGGACACTCAAGGCTACATCCCTGGTTACCCCAAATTGCCCCTCCCTTTTTGGGCTACACACAGGCTGCCCACTCAGCACCTTGGATGCTTCCTCTGAGAGGGGAAGGAAAAAAAGAAAAAAAAAAAGGCTGAAAACAAAGAAGGTCATTGAGCAACTGCTTCAATGGTACCTTAATTTTAAACACAGCCCCCAAGAACTAAGATCTGGAAAGACTTACTAGTTCATCTTTGTCAACTGCCTGCCAAAGCAGGAATACACTCCGTAGTATTTTCTTGAGGGCTTTTATCCAGCTTGTATTTAAATGATCCAAGTAATGGGGATTCCACAATCAACCAGACTTTGCTGTTTGGAAAAAACACATTGGCAGCTAGCTTATATTTCCTTCTGCTCATTTTCATGCCATTCCTACTTGTCATGCCTCCTACCAACCAACACAGCCTTTGCTGTGCTTTTGGAGCAGCTTCCCTGTCCCTGCCCTGCTGCACTCAGGATGCGATGTAGTGAGAGGGAAGGTTGACACAGGTGAAATAGATCTTAAAACACAAATTCAGCTCTAAAATCTTGGGAATATTTACTCCCTGGCTGCTGGCATGAAACACTGCAGTCTTGGGAACGTCCCAACAGGGTGAAAGGACAAACTCAGGATCTTGACAAACTAGATACCCTGCCCTGCTGGGTGTCTCCAGCGTCACTACTGACAGCTGGATTATACCCCTCCTTTGAGCTTTTATTTAAGCCACTCAGGCTTCCTTTAAGCATCCCTCCCCTCCATTGACAGCCCTCCCGCCCTAGCTGACATCCTTCCAATCTGTCCAAGGGAGCCTTTGTTCCACCGGCCCACTCCAGAGAAACAAGGCCCTTTGCAAATTGCAGACCATCCTTTCAATTATATTTCTATAGTAATGCTGGCACATTAGTTCCACTTATCCTTGGTTAATAGTTCAGCTTATATTCAAACAGCCATTAACATAAAATCAACACAGCAATTTGGTATGAATTCTCATATCATTAATCCATTTAAAGTGGATACACAGTTCACACTCCAAATTCACTTAATTATTGACTTAATAACATTTAAAGAGCCCATAGTCTTTGGCTCCATTGGAACACAATCTTTGTGGGTTTTTTTCCCCTCTCCCTATTTCCATAGGTTTTCTGCAGAAAGTTTGGGCAATTCTTAGAGGTGTGGTTCTCTTTGAGAACCCCCACCTAATTATAGATTCAGTCTCGTGAGGAGAGCCCACTGGCTGGTTGGTTGTCTCAGCTGGGGGAAAAAGGGGACATGTCCACGATGGGCTACATAAGATGGGTCCCATTTGCCCAGCTCCTTCTGAGGGAAGCAGCCCCAGGCTTCCCAGCCTGGAGCAACCTGAAGAGGGCTCCTTTCAGCCTTCATCCTTGCTGGCGGATAAAGGAACCCTACACATTGTCCTGTTCTGGTGGCAGCCCCAAGCCTTGCTGAAGAAGGAGAGATAATTAAATCTCCCTCTGTATCTGATATAATTAGCTCTCTAGCTCTGAACAGTGGATATATCATGATAATTTCTAAGCACTACACACAAAATAAATAGGTTCATCAAAATTGTCCATAGAGAAGTTTGTTTTCCTCCATCATTTGATTCAATACTTTGTTTTTCTCACCCCTTCCCCATCCCTTTTCTTTTCTCTCCTTGTCATCATCCATGGCAAATGATGTTGTTTGCGCTTCAGCTGCTGTTACAGGGCAAAAGCAATCAGCAAGCAGCAGGTCTTGCATTTCACTTTGAAAAATGTCAAGTTAGGACTTGCCTGAATCCTCGCATAATTTGTGCCACTGTTGGAGGCCTTTTCCAGAGACTTGTCTTCCTCCGGTGGCTCTGGTGGGATTTGAGAGCACAAATGAAGATCTGGGGAAGATAAGAAAAAAAAAAAGAAAACTAAGCACCGTGGGGATATGTTTGCATGGCTGACAAAGATCATTGTCCTCCTCAGAATCCCTGTGCAGACTGGGCCAGGCCCTCAGGGCTCTGGTGACAGCAGAGGAGGATGCTCTGTTTTGTCAGGGAAACTTCACTATAATAGGCACCAAAGACTAATTGCATTAGGATTTCTGCTGGAGAAGGGTCACTGGAACCTAAGAAGCTGTCTGCTTTTCCCTGCCTTTCACAGAGCAGTGACTGCTGACAGGGTCACAGCAATGGTGAGAAGCCAAATGTTATTAATTAACTCTTGCCACAGACATCAGCAAAAGCAGAATCAGATGCACGGTGCTGCACATTATATACAAAGGTTTTAATTTGGTTATGGTACCAAAGAAAAGAGGAGAACACCCTAGGATAGATTAATAACCATACTACATGGTTTCTTCTTTCCACTTGGGCCTTAGGGCGTTTCCCACAGCTTCACCACACTTAACACCAGTCCCTATTAATTCAGGCACAGGGAACTCCCAGTCTCATGGGTCTGTCCTTAATAGGTAGGTATCTGATAAAACTACATGCAAATTTGCACTCATTTTATTACTTGCTTTGTTATCACTCCAAGACTAAATGTTTCCTCTATGAGATTCGAGACTTATCTACACCAGTGAAAGCAGTCCAGTTTTGTTTAATGTCAACTAATGCAGCCACTTATTTTATAAGGTAACATGGGAAACCTGCTTTTACTATAAAATACAATAAAAAACATTGAAAGGAGTCATAAAACTGACCGTATAACTCTGTGACATTTCAAATACCATCAAGTATCTCCATATTCTTCCTAAATTGGCCACAGATTTCCTAAACATTGTGGTTAGAAAACACAGTCCTCATGCAGAACAGTTTCTTTAAGCAAGGTCCAGAGCCTGGGTTCAGGAATTAGGCAGACCTGTGCTTTTACTGCAGGCATTTGTGTTCCTTAGGACCATGGTCCCTCTCGAGTCGCTGAGGAAACAAAG
Organism: Calypte anna; assembly: GCF_003957555.1. Lineage (NCBI taxonomy): Eukaryota > Metazoa > Chordata > Aves > Apodiformes > Trochilidae > Calypte > Calypte anna. The sequence goes on along the minus strand of NC_044260.1, from coordinate 6,474,142 downwards.
CCATCGAGCACTTGGCTGTCCCTACCTGCACACACAGGAGTGATTCAGGACTCTTGGCAATATGCAGGGTATGTCAAGGCAATAGAAAATCTGCTGAAAAACACAGACTAGTCCTAAACAGCCAGGTTCTCATCAGGATATGTGTGACAGTGTGACTACAGCAAGGGCTGAACCACCCCATGGTGGCCTTACAGCTGAGCTGCCTGCCCTCCAGCATGGACATCAGGTGGGAGGCTTTGTAACAAACAAAACTGTATTTCTACCCAGAGTTTTTAAAAGGGGAAAAAAACCTAAATTCAAAATGTTGGGGTACAGTAGGTGAACAGGGCAGGGGGCAGCACAGGCACCTGGTGCCTGGTGCCTCTGCCCCAGAGAAGTCCCTTTTGCGATGGCTCCAACAGCTCAGGTCCCCAGGCTGGGGCACACAAGGCTGGCACAGACAGCCCTGCCAGGGCTAAGGGTCTCATGATGCTGTTCCTCAGCCTCCAAAACCCAGCCTAGGACATGCCTGGACAAAACTGCCAAGCTTTAGCCTTGAGCCAGAAGAGACTGAGCAGCAGGAGTGAGAAGCTGCCTCTTTCCCACACGTATCCATTCACTCTTACGGGCTGCTGCTCCCACCTCCCTGCTCCTCTCCATGCTCTGCAGGAGTTAATATCAACTAACTTGGAGGGCTGCCCTGCTTTGGTGATTCGCATCAGGCCTCCTGTTGGGCCCCTTGCCATCCTCATAAATAAGTACCAGAATTATAGTCATTGTTCCCAGAATAGATTCCATCGTAATCGAATCTGGAATAACGTGGTTAAATATCTTCTCCATCTTTCTTGGTTCAGCTATTAGCTATGGAGAAATATCTTTTGAGGGAACAATTTTAGCTTAAGAAAACCCAAATTTAACACGAGCACCTCTTCATGAAGACACTTAAAGAAAGAGTCATTACTGGGCTCCTTTGAAGCATCTGCCAGGAATACTCACCTGGAGGGATGTACCAGTGGATGCCCCAACTAGAGCCAACTCTTGTACACAGCTTCTCCTTTGAAGGTGCTGCCTGAGAGGGTATGAAAACATGCAGCCATCCTGGTCTCAGAAATAAGGATAACTTCCAGCAGGACAGTTGTCCACATTCCCATCAACTTTGGTGGGAAGAAGATCCAGAGTCTAGTTGTAGGCCTGGAGACCACAGGAAGGTCCAGTGATGCACAGCAGTAAATCAAAGAATGCCAACTGCCTTTATATGTGGAAGGTGGAAATTATGTAGACACATTCATGCACATCCTGATGGCATTTGCAGAGATCAGGTATTTCAAGGACGGTACAGCACAATCTGCTGTACACAGAAGAGCAATACTGTGTTTAATTTCAATGTTTGTATGAATACAACATAATCCTGATTACTGTTATATGCTTCTTGACAGGTAGAGGGATACATCTATGTGTGCATCTTTTTTTAATATGGATGAAAAAGGAAAACAAGAAAACATGTTCTTACCAATCAACAGAATAGATTAGGATTTTATCCAGTGTGTTTTAGACAGATGGGCCTTCTTAGCACCTTGGATTTTCTCCTCTCCTCATTCTTGAAGTTAAGATAAACATGCCCAGACAAACATTGAGTCTTTTTCTAACTGTGCTGAACCATGCCACTCACCAGAAAAAAATCCCACCCAACACCTGTGTCCAGTTTTGCTTCCCAGAGCTGAGAATCCACACCACTTTTTATAAAATTGTCTCTCTCTGATAATTCAGCTCCACCTGAAATTTTCAGATCCTCTCATGATTTTCATCTAAAGCTCTATGATCTACACAGTACAGATCATTTCCACATATCCATAGATAAATGAGATGTAAAAGGACTGATCTACTTGAATATAAGAAAGCCTATACAGATGAAAGTACTTAAAGCCACATCCACCAAATCCTTGAGGTGCTCAGACCACTGGAATTCTATGTTTGAGCATTTTATTGAAGCCCTGGGTCACAACTCTATAACCTGCTTCATGAAGAATATATTCAGATTAATTTCTTTCTTATCAAAACAAACCACCATTTCAAAACTCCTTGCCACAGAAATTAGAGGAAATTTAGAGGAAATGGTCACTCAATGAGCCCCCCTATGAACAGTTCTGTCTTGTCAGAGGTACCAATCAGCTGAGCATTGGCAGCACACTTTGCTCAGCCTTTTTCCTTGCACATCCTGCCCAAACAGAGGGGTTCCTGGGGTACTGCTGCCTCTCTCCCACACTTTTTTCCCCTCTTTCCTTTGCTTCACCAACACAACTTTTCTGCAGCAAAGTGTAAAGCTTGAGTTGGCCAAGTTGCCGTTCACAGCAGGATACTAGAAGTGCTGAGGTTCAGATTGAGAACACAAGATTTCAAAGATATATTTGCTGTAACACGAAGCAGATATAGTTTAAACTGTCTTTTTGATGGTGAGCAGGAATCTCAGATGCCCATGGAAAATCATTACGTCAGATCTTCAATGGGGTTTCACTGCACTCATGAACTACCTTGGGGGCTTTTTTTTTTCCTTACTGTACATCAAGTATGCATTGCTGTCCATCTGGGGCTTTGCTGTAGGCTGCCACATATTTTGCTATTGTCTCTTCCTTCCCCAAAAGCCATTGAAAATTCCTCTGTCTCATGTTTTATTTACAAATGTTTGTGGTTTTGTGTTTTATCATTTTGGGTGTGGGGGGGGAAAGTCAGTTTTATGGCTTTTTTGCAGAAAAGGGGAGATTGACTTCTCTCAAAATCTCACAGTAATGTTTTGCAATTTTTCAGGGACTATCCTGCTTTATGAAAGACTAAGTATTTTCCCTCTGGTTTGCGTCCTGAACTGAATCATACTTTCCTCTGAACAGGCTGCAATTATGATTGCTCAAATCAGAATAACAGAAAAGGAAAAAAAAAAAAAAAAAAAGCCAGGGCTGAAGATCTGGTCATGCAATAATCTGTGGCTGACAGCTCATTTTCCACAGTTGTTTTTGCTGTACTTACTGGACTGGGGTAAAGCTCCTCCTGAGTTATTCAGGGGTCAAAGACAGGAGGCAGATTTCTTCCAGAGTATCAGGATCCAAGGAAACAGCAAATGGAAAAAGACAACACCTATGAAAACAATAAAAATTTGTATGTGAAGACCCTGCACAGTGCAGCTCTGTCTTCTTGGGTAAAGACCACACAATGATTTTTTCCTTTCCTGGTCCAATTGCTATAGCAGAGACCACAGCTCCATCTCAGCATGGGGCACATCAGGTGCCAGGTTGTACCAACCCACCAAGAGTGATTCTTCCAAGATCCACACATTTAACAGCCCTCCCCAGCAAACACAGAGGAGAAACCAGCTGGTTGACCCCTCAGGGGCTGGGAACAAGCAGTGCTCAGAAGCAGAAACATTTGCCTTTTGGAACTAGCAAGGGGAAGAGTTCTGCATGAAACATTCTGTTTGTGCAGGTGAAAAAGCCTCAGTCTGGCTGAGAAGCCACCCATATTGTTTCAGCTGCACTGAGTACAATTTTATATTTGCATTTAAATCAGCACCCTTGGAACAGGGTGGAGTCTTGAAAGCCAAGAGTCATTTGAAAAGATCTTTCTCTGCAAGCCAAACTTGTTCTTATTTGCTATGGTCTGAGAGATGGGAAATGCTTTAGTGGGACCTCTGAGAACTGCTCAGTGTGAAGCATCCTTTGAGCCTCCACTCACACATCAGTTACACACCACTCACAACATCCTCAGCACCAGAAGGGAGCCTGTCCCAGGACAGCTTATCCCTCCAAGCCTAGGACTGGCTTGCATTAGAGAGGATGGGCTGGTAAAACTTTACACGCACTCCTAAGGGAAATATAGCTCACACCCAGAAAAGAATTCATTTGTCAGGACAGCTTCAGTCAATTCTCTGAGCAAACAAGCCCTTACAGCAAAAGGATGCTATTGCTGTATAAATGTGCCTCCACTAAGGCTTTTATCTAAAATTAAAAACTGAAAAAAAAAAAATTGTATTTCTGTAGAGAAGTGAAGGTCAGCATTTGAGAAAAGATTTCATTTAGAAAGAAATACATATAATCATGATCATTTTTCACCTCATTAAAAGAAGTCGTTGGTGGATAGTGTTATGAAACAGTTTTGAAGAGAGGTTACAAACAGTGGTAGAAATTGGCTGTTTAGAATTAGAGAGTAAAACCCATATTTAAGTATTTAAAAATTTAATCAAGCAACAAGGGTGGGTAATAAATATCAAGTAACTCATAAGGCAATTATTTATAATGCTTACTTCACTTATGGGACACAGATTTGAGATAGGAAATCGAGAAAATTTTTAAATTACTGGTGATAAAATGCTTTAAACTCTGCATTAGCTGCAACCAATACAGTGCCTTTGATTCCACTAATTGATCTTAATTGATTAAATGAATGCATTTCATCTTTGGATTTTATTGCCAGCATATTCTGCCACTTCCTATTACAATCCATCTTGGAAGATACTTGGTGATCATAACTGAATCCCCTTCCATTTCATTCTCACTTTCATTCTCTCATTAATTACCTGGTTTCAGTAATCCCAGAGCAAGCACGTCCCATTTCCCAGGCAGAGCTGACCCCATGGCTACCAGCCAGCTGCTGCCAGCCCAGCTTTCCTGCAGCCAGGGACTCCAGCACTGACATAGCTAAAACATGGAACATCCAGCTCCTACCCTATCCAAGACTCTGCCTGTGTTCCAAGGCACAGAAGACTCTTTTGGTTTGAGTGCTCCTTTAAACTAAAGGATCTCTGAGCAAATTTTAACTGATGTCTCAGCATACAACTGTTCAATAGAGTTTTATGTTCTTTTTGAAACTAGTTAACATTAATATCTTTGTCTCCAAAATTTACTGAGTTTCAGGATGTAATTTTCATTCTCTGGAGAATCTGCCATGTGCCTATATGAAGGGAACGATCGTGGAGAAAAGCCCAAAAATTTGGACAAAGTGGAGATTGCAAATATTCAAGTTAGAGACAAAAGGATTTACTCCTGTAGAAGGAAAGTATTCCCTGAGATAGAAGACAGTGGAACATCTAAATTACATTTTGCATAACAATAATCATGAAATTATAAGCATGCACGCAGTCACATAATGAGCTTACATAATATTACAACCAGGTTACTAGAGGTACATAGGCCTTTAGTTGTATTATTTGTCCCCAGGGCCTTCAGTCCAACCTCATCATGCAAACTCAGAACACAATCTGACCCACAGATTCTATTAAAGTGGTGTGCTTAGTACCAACTGGATTCCTGAATGCAAGGGAAAATATGTTAGTACAATCCCTACCATCTATATTCATGAGATCAAGGAAGGCTGACAATATGCAGAGACCAGCAATGCAGATAATTAAGAGGAAAAGGCAAATAAGTTCTGCAAGGGTAAAGAAAAGCAAATGGACAATCACTCCTGCTCTGTCACTGCTTTGAAGAGGGAGTGTACCAAGGACAGACAGCTTGGGTTTGAGGAATTCCCATGACTGAGGATGTTGGCATTAGTGATTGGATAAGGCTGAAGAACAATGAATCTGCAAAAGTTTTTGTTTCGTTTTGTCTTCACCACAAAACTGATTCAACAAATACTCATCCATATAAGACAGAAGCCTGCTAAGGTCAGCAATTTTTTGCAGATGATTGCAATGCATGTTAACCTGGCACAAAGGCCATCTCAGAGAAAGCAACTGAATTTCCCCAGCCTCCAAAAACTCTGGAGGGAATATTACAACCTGCAGATGATGCCTTTGTTGCTATCCACATTCTCCAAAAGTAGGTACATCTGCAGCCAACAACGGGGGTTTGCTTTCACTACCAGAAACATAATTCCTCTATTACAGACTATAAATCAATGTCTATTTTCTTTTTCAAACTGACTCCTGCTAAGGTTCGTCTCCTAGCAAATGACTCTTCCAAGTCCCTGCTGCACTTAGGTTTTATCTTATATATAGATGTTTATCTTATCAGCTGCATGAGTCAAGTAGGGGAGGAGGCATTCTTATCTTTCTTGGCCAACAGGGAAGAGCTTAATGAAAGAAATCCTATTGTTGTTCTGTAACAACCTGCTTGCAGCACCCAGCAAGGCTCTGATCCCCAATGGAGATGCACTGATACCCATCACACAGCTACAAACACTTCTCTAGATCTCTGTTCTGTGAGAGCCCAGACAACATTTCACTATATTTTTCCTCCATCTTCTGGATTTCTGAGCATGAAGATATCAGTAGATTGTAACTCTTCATTGGGAAGTTTTTTTTTTAAAACAAAAGGGTAAGTGTGATAGTTTACCTTTCTTGTGTAAACACAGCTAATTCAGATTAAGAACAGTTTTCATACTGTCAGAGCTCCTCAAGAACTCCCTGTGCAGACAGCTGCAATTCCAAAATGTCCTTTCCAGACTAGACCTTTACTAGCATTGGTTATGCTCAGAAATTAGTATTTTTGCTGCCACAGTTACAGCATAATTTAAAGACAGTTTAATCTTTCTGAATAAAAGCATTAGTAAGCTTAACGTCTAAGGGAGAACCACTGAAAGACTATTCCTGCTGAAGGGCTAGGAAGTATTTTGACTTTGCTAATTTATTCCTGCAAGGGAAAGCAAATAAGCTATCCCAGCATATGTTAGCTGTTATATTTTAAAAACTTTCACACAGAGATTCACACAGATATGTTTTTCTTACTCTTTCCAAATTAAGTACACCAGATTATCAATTTATCAGGTGTACCAAGGGCCACAGCCCTGACTGGCTTTCTTTTCTTTTATCAAAAAGATAATTAAAATACCAATTCCATCTTCTCTTTGCATCAAATTTGTGAAAAGGAGCCATTTTCTTGAAATAAATTCCTAAAGATTTCATGACATGAGCAGCAGAGCATAGTAGAAGCGCATAATAAATCAGCCCAAATTCTAGCTGTGTCTAAAGGGTTTATAGAAAGCTCTCTATCTGTTTCACACTCCAAAATCTGAATTATAATTAATTTCAGGAATCAACCAACCTACTCTTACTTTAGAAATGTCAAGCTGAGGAGTGCATTATGTGAGATTACAATTACAATTAATCAGAAGCGCAGGCGCGCGCACACACACATCTTCCCACTTAAATTCTTTGGCCAAAAAAATATTACAGCAGCACTGACAGATACTAAATGATCTTTTAAAATAATACTTGCTGATGATAAACGTTACAGTTTTTTGCAGCCTCGTGTTAATACAGAGCTTTTTGGCAGTCAACAGGCATCATTTGTCAGCTCCTGCGTTAACTCTAACGATGCACTGATGGCCGTGACAGCTTGCTGTCTCCTGCCTTTGCTATTCCATCTGGAAAGAACTTCAGGGATGGAAGAGCCCAGCATGCTAATGGAAGCTTTATATATATAAAAAAGATATTATCAATATTCATGAAACATTAAACATAATATTTAACATTAGACATAACACTTTCTCAGGACAATGCTGTTATTTACTCATTTTCTTGTGCGGATTAAATGAGTGATTCATAACTGCTGCTGTCTCTGGCCCCAATGGGGTTTGCTGGTCTTATATTGCCCTGATGAAAAACAATGGGGTTTTCTCTGCTTGGGTTTAATAATTTAATACTCTTTAAGATACATGACTCCAACCCAGGCTACTCAAATACCCTTGGGAAAAGCAACCTCACGTGTAAAACAAAGCACTGATTTGCTTTTATGTGTGTGAGAGGGGTGGTCCCAAGGGTCAGGGCAGCATGGGCACCTAGTAGGTGCTGCCCCTGGCTGGGCAAGGTCCTTCTGATGTCCCACCTGCTCCCTGTCTCTGCCATTCAGCAGCTAAGCAGCCCTGCCTGCTGGAAGGAAAATGATCTGGATCACAAACCCCAACCATACCTAGAGCAAAGGAGAACAGAAGCCTTTCTGAGCTTTCCCTCCCCTGCACCATTTTTTCCTCCCCTTGCCCAGCATTCCCTCTCCTCCTGCCCAGGCATCTCTCCACACCATCCTACCTGATAATCACACCAAGAAAAGGGAAAATCCTTTCCCTTGCCTCAGAAACTGAGTCTCTAATCAAAAGGAGGGACATACTGTACCAGGCAATAGTCTCAGCAATATAATTTTGCTTTGCTCTCACCTGCAAGGGTTGAGGAACAGAAATAACTGGTCCCTAATTTAATAAAGGCTTCAAATAAAAGCACCTCTTCTTCCATTTATCTACCCATGGAGCTATTTTTGTCCAGTTCACTGGGAGAATTGTTACATTCTGTTGTGCCCAAAATATTTTGCTGCTTTAATCACTGCTCAGGGCTCCTACCTGCAGTAAATGAACTGAGCTGACAAGATAAATTTATTACAGCCACCAGCCAGATATCAAATTCTTCTCTCATCAATTATTTGGGCCACTATTGTTTCTAGCAGTTTCTCCTCTTAATAAAACTGATCACAGCTGAATGTTTGGCTTCTGCAAGAAATGCCAAGACTTTTAAGGAGCATACATGTATAATGAAATAACTTATATATAAAACCCTTCCAGAGAATATACAAGTGATGAGCTTTGTTTGGCTGACAAACTATGACTAAAGTACAAGCCAAAGAGGAGGAAGATAAATTCATCCTTGCAATGTTGCCACTGATTTTCTTATGCAACAATTAATGAAAAGCACCTTTCTTTTGCTCTTCTTCCAGAGAAAGAGCTGGAAATTTTTTTTCTGGGGAGAAAAAAAAAAGAAAAAAAAAGCCCATCCACTAGACCAGCATTGAAGGAGGAGGACATGACTTCTCTACAACCCTCAGGCAAGGGCTGATAGAGCACCAGACAGTCTTGTCTATAGGAAAGCTTTTCTTTACATGGGGAACCAAATGCAGATTAAGTGATATAGACTTAGAGGCTACATTACTTTGTTTTTCTTGTAGGGCACCAATTCAGATGCCCTCTTCCAAAAAAATCCCTTTGTAATTCCTACGCCACCTCTAGAGCAACTCCAAAGACTTGTGGATGGGGAAGCAGAGTCAGGAATAGCAGAGGCAAGGAACAGAACAGGAGGAGAGCAGAGAATTAATACTGGTCTGGCAGAGAAGATTCAAGATGCCTGTGAAGGACTGGAGGGGAAACGTGGAGGGGCAGAAAACCACCTCAGTAGTCACAGCTCTGACATGACCCATATGAGCTGGAGGGTGGAATCTGGAAGCAAACAAGTCCCCTATCCCTGTATATGGAGCTCTGACACAGGGCATTATGTGGAGAGAGATTTTGTCAGCTAAAGGACCAGCCAGCTTCTTCTAAGACTTGCCAGTTGCTGGGAAGTGAAGCAGGCCACAGAATTTTTCACTGGAAACACAGATAATTCATTTGGAGGAACCAGCCTGACAGCTTCACAGAAAGAGGAGATCACAGTGGCATGCAAGGGAGATGAACAAGGTCTCCCTGCCACAGTGAACTTGGCATTGGTGGAAAGGCAGCAACAAGGGAGCTGCTGGGAACAGGCCTATTTCCATATGTTTCTTTTGAACATGGCATTGCCTCAGGAGGGATTAGTGTGAGAAGTCAGTACTCTTCCCCTGGCTAACAGGAGCTCAGCATTTCATAAGAGAGATGCTGGCAGCTTTGGGGATCCTGGGCACACAGGTCTGAAGCAATGTGCCACAGAAAAGATGCTTGCATGTCCTTGAATAAAGGGCTCGAGCACATTGCATGCTGTGCACTGGCAGGGTGCTCCCGTTGGAAAACAAACCAAACAAAGCCCATGCTCTCATCTCTCCAGCATGAGAAGAGAAACCCACAAGAAGGAACCAAGAGCCCACAAAAAGCAGTGAAATTCAGAGTGTGTTCCTAAGGGTTATAAGCCTTCACTTCGGTGGAAGAGCCATGAGAAATCCTTGCCAGTGATGGGTACAGAGCAAGTCAAAGCAGCACAGAAGTAAGGAGTCCTCGTGTCTCAAGGAATTTCCTCATTCAACCTAAAAGCAGCTTTTACAGAAACTTTCCTAACAGCACTAATAAGGCAAACATCTTGAGGCTGTGCTAGCTCAAACCTCCCTTTGTGTGTTTGCCCTGGGGTCTTACTGAGCAGCCTTAACTAAAGATCACTTCAGCAGGCACTAAAAGAACATGCTTCCATAATCCATATCTTTCCATGTCTTTCCACCACCCCTACGACACTTAAAGGAAATTGAAAAATAAGTCAAAAAAGCAGGTGCTATAAAACTTCTTTTGCCTTGTGCTTGCAAGCCTCATCATTCAAGCAGCCAAGAGGAATGACTTCTGCTGTGAGAGGCAAGCAGGGAAGGTGTTAAGGTCAATTACTCTGACACCAGTGAGATGTTTCAGGGGTACCCATTAGGTCACCTCAGTGATACATTGCTCTGCCATGGTAAGTGAGCTCTCAGAAAAACAGGATTCAAAGTCTAGGAGATTTAACATCTCTACCAGCTTTAGTGAATAGAAATTTTATTCCTATAAGAACAAGTTTGGGGTCCATCCATATTTCTGAAGACAGTTCCTGGATGGAAGCAAAGGTCCTATAACAGTGGAGATGCAACTGACTGTAACAGTAAATACCATGAAGTGACTTAATCTGCCAGCAAATTTATCCATATTCCTGGTGGTGTAGCACAACCTAGTTTTAATCTTGGTTGCAGGGATTATAGAGCTCCACACAAAGATGAAAATAACTTATTTTAGACTTGTTTGTAGAACTGGATTTCAGAGCTGTCTTGTGACATGTTAGTCATGTGCATGTCTGATTCCTGACAAAGCCATTTTATAGCTAATTTTTAAAATACATCAGTCTGCAGCCCCCTCTCCAGAATTTCAATGAGTCATGGAAAATTCTGATTTGAAGCAACTGCCATTCCCTTGAATTTTTCTCCCTGCTTCTCAGTCACAAAACCTTTATTCCATCATTTTCAGCTATGATGCATTGAATTAGTTGTTCCAGAGGTCAAAACACCTCAAAGCTCTAGGTTTCTTTTCATTCCTCTGTTTCTAACCAACTAGAAAAATAAGGCAGAAATAAAAGCAAGACTCAGTCTCATTCACCCCAAACACAGAAGGTGAGCCTTCCCATGAGCAAGCTCACCTTGCCTGGCTGAACACCTCCGTGCACATAAAAAATGTGAAAGTCAGATTAAGCCAGACAAAAGGTCTGCACACATCCTCCACTGGCTGTGCAGATATATCCACTGAATCTCACTTGCCCTGACCCAGAAGGCAACCTCCAAACCCACCAAAATTAATAGGATCCTACCTTTCATGATGAGGACTTCATTACCTTGCACAAGAAATGTCACCTTCCTTTGCTCACTTTCTCTCTTTGGCAAGTGTGAAAAAAAATATTCCTGTACTTTGCTGGAGTACCTATGAGATCTCCCAGTTTGCCTTTGAGGTCTCCTAGTGGAAATTGCCAGTCTGTCTTATTACACTTCACTCAGTCTGAGACCAGTGTTGGCAAAGCACACCAGGAGACCTCAACCTTGGAGGTCTAATTAGAACTCCGGGTTCTAAAGGGAACACAGTGCTTAACCTAGAATATGAAGAAACTGTCTTGAATCTACTATATAAATTGATTGAAGAGAGAGATGAAAAATTAAATGGCATAATTACAAAAGTTAACAAACTCAAGGGAGTCATTAGACAAACTGGAAAGATCATCAGTTTTAAAAAAGAGCAGAATCAAAGATAATGGAATTCAGATATTTCAGCTCAGTTTTCCTCATTTTCCTCAGCTGAGAAAACATCGTAAGCCCATGTCAAACAAAAATGTTAAATGGCAATTTCCACAACATTTGTCTTTGAGTATTAGGTTTAAATGAGGTTTTATAAGGTAAAGGCTGGAGACTATTTAACCTGCTGTAGTGGAACAGTATTTAAGGTATTAAACATGATCTAAAAAGATTGCTATAAACCATCACTTCCTAATCGCTCAGCTCTTAGGGATTTAAAATGAATTATATAAACTTCAGTAAACAAATAAATATAGCAGATAGAAATCTAAATATTAAGTATATATTGCCTGAGAAGGAAACAGATATTGCAAGTGAGGTTTAAGGGAGAATTTTGCAAACTACCCAATGATTTCAGAACCTAATTCTCACTTGTGGGAACACTTAAGAGCTATGATAAAGAAAATATTTTCTCCAGAAAAAAATTTATCTAAAATTACATGACAGAAGTACTTATTTTATGATTTTTATGACAACAAAAATACAGTGTGAAAAGGTTCCTGGAGGCTCTTGCTTGCTTTAATTTCATTTCTCAACACAAAAATGAACCAAGAGAATGAAGGGAAAATTATATTGTCAGGTTTCTCATTATTAACACCAAAGGCAATCATTGCCTAAATGCATTTGATTACATCTTAATATCAGTCACCCAGTTCCTTTTCCAACAATTCTATAACAGAAAAGAGTCTTTACAGAGACTATAAACTGTTCAGTCCTGACCACTGACAAGTTGTGACAACTGGGAGAGTGTAAATATAACCAGCTTTGCAGCCACGTGGGTATCATCTGGCTCCAAAGCTGCCAGGCAGGAAGGGCCACACGTTGCACAAGTGTTCTGAGGGGTCTGGGGAATAGTAAAGAGTGTAGTGCACATCCATAGGGTGGAAAAGGCTGCTTGGGAAAAAGTGTGCATTGCAAAGTCTGCCCTTGGAATTCCTGATTTTCCCAGACCAGCCTCAGATTCCTGGGAAAAAAGTTATTTTCAGTATTGGTAGAGCCAGTTGAGGAAAAGGCTGCACCTGAAGTGTGCCCAAACACAGGAGGCTATCTGTTAAAAACCTGATCTTCAATAGAAAAAAAAAAAATAAATTAAAAATCAGTCACTAGAATGTAACCAAAAGCCTGAAATGAGCTTTCTCGGATTCAAGCTAAAGCAGCACAGAGGGCTTTCAGGAGGTGTTTCCCTTTTATTCTGTTTTATACCTCCTCAAGCTTTCAACTCTCTCCTGCAAGCCAGGGCTTGCAGAAACTGCAGCATGGCTTGTAAGCTGCAGCAGTCTGAGCCTTTTGTCTGCTGCCCAACAGAACCAAAATTCAGCATTGGAACTGAGGCTCCTTTGTCAGGACCGAATTGGTGATCACACGGAAAGAGCAAGAATGTAAATCCACTGCCCAGCTTCCCAGGGAAAACACAGAGCTCTAAGCAATGACTTCATTTGACTGCAGCTTTGTCTCCTCTATCACTTCTTGCTAAGTAAAATAAATTAGAAGTTCGACAATTAACTGTTCCTTTAATAAAAAAGCCATCCCAGTGAGGTCACAACTACAGACTTGTATTCTGGGACTTGGGACTCTGATATTCTGCACAGCAGAGATGCAGAATTTCTTATACCCACCAGACCTCCTTGCTGCCTAAAACCCCAGCAGCACAGTCTCAGATCCCCTCTTAATCCACCACAGGTAGATGTCTGGAGCAAGATCCTAGAGGGATGGAAACGAGGGAAGTGCAAAAATTTGCAAAAAATATGCAGTGAAGAAGATGCCCATGGAGGAACAGTACCTGAGCTCTGCCCTGAGACTGCTGTAAAGGATGCTGCAGATGGGAAGGGAATAATCTATTCTTCACATGCCTGGTAGGTTAGACAAGAAATAATGAGATAAAATTACAGCTTGGGAAATTCAATTCAGACATCAGGAAATACTTTCTAATGGTAAAGACTGTTATGCCCTGAAACAGATAGCTTAGGGAGACTGTGGAATATATGGTGCTGGTGGTTGAAACAGACAGATGAACTAAATGACCTCCTGAGGTACCTTCCAGGCCCATTTTCTTTAATTTACCATAAATCATCTCAAATTTCTCCATAGACTTTTGCACCTGCACAACCTCTAATTTTGCAGACTCAGTGGATGTGCCTACTTCTGACTTAACAGCACCTTTGGGTTTTTTTAAGAACAGTATATAAACGGAGTAATAATAATCCTAGCATTCAATGAGATAGTTTTGTCACAATTACACATAGACTACAGCTCCATTTAATCCAAGAGCAACATTAGGCATCTGGCTATGCAGCCTTCATTCAGTCAAGAACATCAGCTCTTTCTAATAATGTACTTCAGCTACTCCCAAACAGCCTTCACAGGTCACAAGGCATCAGTCTCCATATTTAGCTGCCTCAGACACTCAGTGTTGGTAACTGGAATGGCTCAGTTTCCCACTACTCCAGGTAAAGAGTTTCTGAGAGAGTGCAGAGTAAAAATTCTGTGAGAGAAGCATTTCTGGGGGGTGATTTATTTAGTGCCACCACTTATTTTTACCCAAACCACAACTGGAAGAGCAGGCCTAGGGAAGCACTAAAGGAAACCATACAGACCTCCTGCATGCAGAAACCAAAGCAAGACTCTGGTCATGCCTACAGAACTGATCTTGCCACCCATTGCACACACTGGCATCAACCCAGCAAAGCACTTAAGCACGCGCTTAATTTTAAGCATACAGGTAGTGCCATTTAAGCTAATGGAACCACTTAAGTGCTTTGTTGGCTCAGGGCCAACCTCCTCAGCATCTTCCAGTGTCAAGTATGCAGGGCAAGGGCTACATCTAATTGCATGAGACTTTAATTGACAAAAAAATCAAAGTAATGCAGCATTTAGACTGAGCCTCTCTCTCCAAGGCAGCTATTATAATCAGAGTGAGTGGCTCAGGGTTTGTTTGGGCTGTCCTGGGGCCTGAAGTATCCTGCTGGATTTGATCCACCGTGTCTCATCTCTGGTACAAACCCTTCCTCAGCAACTCTTGTCTAATTTTTCAACCCACCATGCTCTTATTGAAACAATATATTTATTTTCCCCCCCAAAAGATTTATGCTACCTTCTCATGTAACCGTGCTGTCTTTCATACCAAGTATATTCTATCATTTGCTGTTACCTCCTCCTCACTTAGGCTTTGGAATCTCTTAGAAATTATTTTTACTTGTGCTTTGAAACTCTGCATGCAGCTGTGGAACCACACAGAAACTAATCAGGGGTGTATGAGAAACTTTATAGATGCTGTGGCAACTGAAGAGAGCAAATCACATAATGGACAAACCAAACATCTCCATAACCTGAAGAACAGCACTCCTTAGATATCTAACTTATTATTCAACTTCTAAGGAAAGAAATAGCATGCAGGTAACAACCCTTTAGCTTAGGTAGTCTCACCTCTCTATGTAAGCTCCTACAATAGCAATACTGCTGTTATGAAACACTCCAGTTCAACAAAAATCCCCAAGACATCCAATTCAAAATGGATGTAGAATTAAATTCTCACCACAGTGTATTCCTATAAACAGTTATGAAAGAGAATGAAATGACACATCTGGGAATTTGTCAGACTATTGAGCTTAGTTAATGTAATTACTGGAAAAGGGTGGTTGAGAGCTTTGTTGGAAGTGTGGGCAGAGCAGTGAAGTGTGACTGTTCCTGCACCTGTACAACACCACTCATGTGAGCAAGCCCTTCAGCTAAAATGACTTTATCCAAGCATGAAACTAGTGCAGGGCTGAGCCACAAGCCAGAATCAAGTTATGGCAACCAAAACAGTAATTGGGAAAGAGGTTTCCAGAAAAGCAACGGGAGTTTGTAGCAACTTTTGGTCATTGCATTCTTCATGGTCACAGTTCAAAAATAATGATTTTTCAGTTATAGCTGCTGAATAGACCTATGTCTGATAGGCACATTGCCCTATGAAATACAGAAATACTAAGAAGGGAGTGGGGGGAACATATATTTGGACCTTGAAATGGCATTATTTCTGTAGCAGCTCTCTGAAATTTCAATATGCCTTCAGAAGCACAAGCACATTTTCCTGTGCCTCCTGCAACAAGCAAGTTTATGCAGTTAAGAGCTCAGGAAGCATTTTTTTGCAATGCCTAGAAACAATATGCCACTGAACATTGACCATCCTCACAGCTGCTGAAGGAAGGGAAATCCTCTAGGTCTGTAAAATCCCAGCTCTTGGTGCTCCAGCAGTACCTGCTCTGGAGTCATCCTGTAATGCAGACAGGGACCCAGCAGTGTCACTCAGACACAGAGATAATACTTAACACATCCTCACATTTAAGTCAGAGTGCTTGTAAACAGGATTAATTTTATTGAACAATCTAAGAAATACAAATTCCTCAGAACTGAAGAAGTTGTTTTGAATTTCTAAGTTTTTACCTACTCCAGAGTCTTGTTGAAAGTAATAGTCATGTTCAGCAAGTTGGAAAATGTCAAATGCCAAAAGAAACATGAAAGGGAAATATTTGCCCTGTGAAAATGGACACTGCACAGAATTGTTTTTCAGCTGTAACTATGGGTTTTATAAAGATCTTACCTACAAACCCTGACATTGAACTTTGATCTTTTTTAAATAAAGACTTCACTTGTTATTAAATTTGTAGAGTTTTGTCTTCTGTAAAGACCTTTTAAAGTCTGAAGCGCTGTACGCACTTAAAAAACAGATAAAAATTAGTGATCCCCAAGTAATGCACCTAAGCACAGGTGACTTTGGACACAATAGCAATTTTGAAACTCCAGATTGCAGGTGAACTTTCACAGCTCACTGACAGTACACCAAGTCACTGGGACCCTTTTGCAACTCAGTTATGTATGAGGTCAGACCCTGAATGAATGCATGAGCTTCCCCACTGCCTTTTGCAACCACCTCACGTAAGGATCACTTGCTAAAATGCACAGGTAGAGACAAACGTGAGGATATAAAAATCAATTCAAGAAAAAAATAGTCTTGTTACCATCTTAGAATTATCTCTCATTTACTCTCATGTCCTATCAAGTCTTACAACTCCATAGTGCTTGCCTCTACCAGGGTATTTTCCCTAAAAAATCCCAAGCCTCATATTCTAGCTGAAAAAAAAAACAAAAAAACAAAAAAAACCAAATCCCCCCCAGAAACAAATTTCTCTTTTGTGCCTGTCCCACAGAAAAAGACTTTGCAATTAAATCAAAATTTAGTTTTCAATCATATGTGCTCAGAACAGGGTTGAAGCTGTGATGCAATGCACAGCTTTCCTGCAAAGCATATGGTATTTGAAAAGCAAGAGGAAGGGAAAAACTACAGACAGGAAAAGGTTCAGACTTTTGTGGCCTCAGTTTTGCACTGTGTGGTAATTATACTGAAGAATTCATGACTCACTTTGGTGCACTACTGTGTGCTGCTAAATTAGAAGTTTGGCAAGGACACCAGACAAATGATGAAAGATATAATATTGGTTTCTGCAGCATAACTCATCACTGTACTCTCATGGCATTTCAAAGATCTTTTTTTAGCACTCTAAGAAAACAAGTTTTTTTTTACAACAAGAGCAACATATTGAATAAAAATGTTCTGTATAGAACTTGGCAGAAATAGGTAAAATCCTTCTTAAAAAAAAAATATCAGGCTTTCAGGTAATTTGGTTAACTGCTCTAAAACTTGTTTCTGTACCCTCACAGAGTATCTTACCAGTAGACTATTTAAAAATATTGTGCATTAAAGCACAAGCATGACGTGGAGATGAAGGTCTCCCACTATATAAAATTCATAAAGGAAGAAAATGTTATCTTTACACCAGATTACAAATGTGTTTTGTCAAAGTGATTTATATGAAGGCTCACTAACCATTTGACAGTTGCAAGGAGGCCAAGCACACTGGAAGATGCACACATTGGAATAGTGCTTAAATTAACTCTTAAAGACAAATCCTTTCCTCAGAAGGATTGCAGTCAGTCTGGGGTTACACAGCACATTGGCATTAATCCAGTTTTGCCAGATGCAGCCAATCCTCCATGTAATGCTGAACTGGTTTTTCTGATCTGTAATGAGAAAGAATTGGTGCCAGTCATAAGAGGCACCAGCATTAAAAGAAGTTTGCTGTGTGACCCAGCATTAACTTCTCAGTTTACCAAGATGCAAACCAAATAAAAATACCCAGGTCCCTAGCAGGGCAGGGATGGGAATTAATTCTACTAGTGCAGTTGCACAGCTTTTCACAAGTAACACTGTAACACGTAAGTGGCTATAAAGATTTGTCCAGCTCATAGCAGTCAGAGGGGATGAACACAGAGAGGGTGCTTCAAATGTTAGCAGAAACCCTGCCTATGAAACTTGTCATTAACTTCAAGGTCCCCCTGCATAAAGCTGGCAAACTCTCAGAAAGAGTGGAGGCAAAGGTTAAAGTCTCCATATGCTTACCAACCACTGCTCTGAATATTATGCATTTTGTGTAAAGGCAAGCAGAGAGATTGCAAACAGTTATTTTTAACTCTTTTCAGTACACAGTACATCTGTTGTGGTTTTGATTTCCATTAAAAATCAGTCATTTACTGATCTGGCTGTCATCCAGATTTCTATATGAAACACATGGACTAAGCACAAAATGATGCTATTTTATGTGCATGGGTGTGTGTATTGTATTTATTATCTGCTACAGTAATTAGAAATGCAGTTAAAAATGCCAGGGGAGGGCTTTGAAGGAAGACTATCATACTTATCTTCTCATTTCCTCAAAGTGTCTGGGCTTAAAAACATTAAGAACAAGGCCATTAAACCTTTCTTTGTATTTGCATGCTGCTGGTGCATCCAGTCCTGTTGACTTCACTTACTTGAGAAGGGGATCCTGAACCTGGCTGCAAAAGGGACATAGATGAGGGTGGACTGGATACCTTGAACATAGCTTTAAAGAACAAACATTGAGAAAAGCTTCTGACGATAATGAGCTACTGAAATATCTGCCAAAGTGGACCTCAGCCAGCAAGTCAAGCATATTAAAAGCTGCAATCACTTCTCTGACAATTCTCCAGCAAAACTTGTCCTGGGTTTTGCTTCCCTGGTAGAAAACAGAAGACGATCAGCATGCATCGAAGGTCAGGAGGTTCAGACTATCCAAGACCAGCAAAGGGAGGAAATTAAAACACTGTAAGGGCACCACAGAGTGCCCTTGCCAGCAGCCTTTTATGAGCTCAATCAAAAGCCTGCTGAAGTCGACTGGGCTCTTTTCACAGACACCACCAGCCTGAGGTCACATCCTGGCTCCTTGCAGGGCTCCCATGCCCTCTTCTTTGCTGGTTTCAAAGGTGGCAATGCAGCACAAGAGGAAAAAGGGAAAGACTTTCAAACAAGTGCTGAATGAAGGCTTGAGGAGTCAACACACCACAGCACTGCTCTTACTGGAACTTTGAGCAGAGAGGAGAAAATACATTCACTTGGATTTGAAAATTAATTCCAAGGTCTTGGCACCCTTTCAACATTTGTTTTCCATGCCTGTATGCCCAGAGCTCTGTTTCTAACCAGAAGCCTTATAAAATCAGCTGATCTAACCCCGGAACAGCCAGATGTTCAGAAAAGGTGAAATCCAAATCATCCATTGGATTTCTGATGCCATTACATAACCTGCCCAGAGGAGCCAGGACCCTATGGCTTATGCAAGCCACCCAGATGGAGCTGTGCTCAGAAGGCAATTCCCTGTTATTATTAGCAAAGGCACATCTGGCTGGCCAGGGCATTCCAGATGCAGTCAGCCCCCAGCACATGCAGGTTTCAGGGCATCACAGGTAGGGGATGGTCCTCAATAGGGTGGCCTACAAGGCTCATCCACTTTCTGTGGCAGCCCATGGTACAGAGATGCTGCTCCAAGCAAGGCAAACATCAGCCCTGTGCCCACTCCCCCAGCAGGCAGATGAGAAGGCAGGTTCAGATGTGCATGGCCTCCAATTTTCCCTCTTTAAGGACAATGTGATCTTCTCTCACTATGATTTATTCCCCTGGCCTTTATATGCCAGCTGCATATGGTACTAATTTCACACCCATTTTCAGATGATGCAATCAAATTAAATGACATGGCCATAGCCACACAGGGATGGCAGCATTAATGCAGACTCTGGGAAGAGCTCCCTGGTTTTTGTTCTAAATATGGGTGCATGACTTCTTTCATATTGTGTTACCACTCTATGGCTGTCAGACTTGCCAGACCAACAATACCATCTTATGTTACAAAACCTACAGTTCATTTTAACTTTAGTGCCCTTACAGAGGTTAAAATTCCATGGGAAATTGTTGTTGGAGAAATATGGCTTGCATCTGTTTGTGCCAGAAAACCATTTCTGCTGCTTTCTTCCACAGCTGCGATCCCTGCACATTTATTTATTTGAATCATGACTCAGAAAGACTAAATAGAAGTTCAGCTTGGGTTTCAAGAATGTAAATGTGCATATTCAGCACCCAGGGCAAGTTTTCCCACTACTGGCATCAGGCTGCCCCAGTCAAAAGAACAGCACTTCTGGAGGATCCTCTAGCAGCAACCGGATCCACTGCCTGCCCTTTGTGTGCTAAGGTCTGGAGAGCAAAGAAAAGGAGAAAATAATTTTGCACAGACCTTTCTATTAAAGGACTTCTGAAGTGATTGCCACTGCTGTGTCTCTCACCTCTCTAAGCATCAGTCCCTTTTTTCCCCCCTTGGTCTCCTTTTCATCTGTTTCTCAACTGTTGTGGCTGTCAGGTGACAGTAAGCAGAGAATTGAATTATTTTAGATGGCACTTACTGAGGGGTACAAACAGGAGCACGTTTGCAGTCTTTACCCATTTCTTGCTGCCACTGCAATGAAGGAACAGATGAGAAAGTGCTGCTGCATCACAACACAGCCTCTATAAATTTAATGGTAGAAAAGAGGCTACAGGGGCATACAAACTGCCAATATTTCCCTCTGGGGTAAAGCTATTTGTATTTCAGTGCCTCCCAGCATCCTTACCCCTCCTGAACTGTTTTGCAGCAGTGCTGATGTCTCCCTTCTGAATCTAAACAAAAATGCTAGGCCAAGTACGGAGGGGGGGTTAGCTGGTTTCTCTCAAGCCCTCTGCAAGGAAAACATTTGGGGTCTGGCTGGACTCATGAGATCCATTGGCCATTTCACTCCCATTTTGCCACAGGTTTATAACACAGGAGCAGGTGGGGAACAGAGCAATTAAGTTCTCTGCCTCTGTAATGGGTTCACCCTGGAGGGTGCTTGGGCATCTGTTACACACCATACACCCATGTCAAAGCTCAGGTCTCACCCCAGTGCTGCCATCTCTGCACCCTGAGCATCTGTACAGGGGGGCACATTTGGAGCAGCAGGATCTTTTGGCCCTAATTTATATGCTGATCTCTACATCAGTTTTTCAAGTATCAGCTACATGCCAAGAGGCTGGAAACTAGTACGATCCTCAGTGCATAAAATTAAATATCCCTACTAATGAAATCCACAGGGTTTATGTTCTTCTGCACCTCTCTGCAGGTGGCAGATGGGACAAATCATGCACTGACAGACCTCCATCAAAGACTCCCTAGGGAAAGCAGCCTCCTCTCCATCCTCACTCAGCCTTCACCTTACTTTTGTGCATACCCTTGAGCCCTACCTAAACCCAGGCACATCCTCATGCTCTGCCCTTTGCCATCTGCAACCCCCCTGCCCACATCTGCCTCTGCTGCTGGTACAAAGCAAAGCATCCAAGTTCTTGACTACCTGCAGTGCTATTTCTGTGTTATCCCTAGAGGCCAGAGGTAGAAGGCACAGCCTATCTGTAATTATTATTAGAAGGAACCTATAATTATCTTTTCTGGGCTAAGGAACAATAAAACAAATGAAAGAAAATACAATAAGAAGTGTAAAGCAAATGTTCATTTTGGACTGTGAGCACCTACACAAATGATACTCAAAGCTGCATCTCATACTCTTTGTTATTCCTTTGTTTCATTATTTTGTGTGCTTCATTTTCAGTCCTTTTGTACAAGGTATTTTGTACTTTTGCCTCATAATTTTGTTCCTTAATTTATTTGTCCCCATTTCTTTTTGTTCCTCCTTTGATGTTTATCCTTTTAATGTTTCTTTCCAAAAGCTTTTTTGTAAAAACCCTACCACTTCCAAAAATGCTTCAAAGACATCACATTGGATTTGCTACTTCTTTGCTCTCCATGCAATTTTTACTTTTCTTGCTGGCTTATTTGTTATCTATGGCACAGAAGCAATCAGATACTGGGAAACTCATTGCATCACTCCACATCTTAACTAAATACAAGTACTAAGTTCAATTCTCCTTGCCCTTAGCACTTGACTTACCTACCCTCAATTTCCATTTGTAGACTAGAATTCTAAAGAAGACATTATGATTAACAAGCAAAAAAGTCTTTGCTGCCTTACATCATATGACGGTCTCCAAGAATCTGCATGTGGGCTTTGCAGAGTCCAGCCAAGTGATGACAATTAGTGAGCTGAGCAGGACCTCTGCTCCCAGTGATGATTTTGTGCTCAAGAGCTTCACAAGCCTTTCAATTCAGTCTGTTCAGTCCTCCAATGTCAAACTGCCAAGATGCATGGTCAGAGCTGCTGGTGACTTCAGTAAGCAATTAAGGAACAGCCTTAAGGTTTTGCTGTCAGTTCAGGCTGAGGGGAACTGATCCCACAGCAACAGGCTCTTCCTCATCACATCCAGGCAAGGAGCTCTAGGGGCATGGCACTGCCCCTTGGGGATCTCAAATATTAGCCCTTCTTCAGAGTTTTAGGGTTACATCAGTGCTGTGAAAGGAGTGACACCTATGCAAAAGGTACAGAGAAGTCCAGTCCCTGTGTCCTGACCAACCTGCCAGAAGGGCATGATCTATCTTTGCAGACAGATGGAAAGAAGGAGATGCATACCAGCACACAGCAAGACATGAGCTTAGCAGAGCTTTGCAGCCACTGTTACTACAGACCCCTTGTGCTCTTGAAACCATTCACTCCAGTAGAATTAGCAGATACACCATCTGAAGAAGGACCCAATCTTACATCAGTCAGCACATTAGCATTTGTATGTTTGGCAGCCATGCCTAAGAGGCCTCAGGGAGATCTGGCCCACAGCTAGTTTTATTTGGGCTTCTGAAACCTTTTACAAGACAAGAGCTACTGCATGGGATTGTGTCTATTCTGCATGTTTTCTTATAAGAAAGGACAGAAATCAGAGCAGACAGCCATGTACAGAACACTAATCTAAAAGATAATAGGAAAAGCTTTGCAAGGAGGGAATTCAATTCACTTTATAACACGAAAATGTTCATTTCTCAGTGGCATTCAGAATTGTCAATCCCTGGTTCCTGCAGTCTCAGCTCTATTTACAGGGGTTGTGATATTTCATCAGCAAAGAAAACAAAGGTGCTGAGATGGGCTAGTCAATAATTGACTGAGCCTTGTTACTCACCACAATCTCTGTCTCGTCACCGTGTCCCTGTCTCAAAGTTTCAGTTAAAAACAGTGAATCACTACACTGAAAAAGACTTCTTGCCTTGAAAAAAAGAAAACACCATCACTGACAACAACAACAAAGACTTCCTCTTCAGTTTTGTCAAAGGTCACTCAGCAGTTAGGTCCATTTACACTGTGACTTCCATCAGCTGAGAACGCAGAACAAAGCACACACTAATATTCACTCCTTCGGTTTCAAAAATTTCCATGGAAACCTTTTTCTTCTCTTTAAGTTACCTCCATCTTCAAAGAACCAGAGAAGGAAAAAGCCTACACTTGAAACCACTTTCACTTTGCATGTGTGACATTCATGTTTTCAGCCCACCCGATAGTTCTAACCTTTACACACTTCTTGGCAACTACCCAGAATTTTTATCTTCCAGCAGCAATGGTAAGTGAGCAACTGCTTTCACCACTGGATTACAGGCACTGTGCATATATATTATCCCCATCCTTCTTCAAAGCTGTATTTCACCCGAGGACACTGTTTTCTCACTGGAGGAACTGTACAAACACAGAATAAAGGATAGGCTCTGCCTCACAGTATTTCCCCTCTGAAAAGAAAAAGGGGATAACTCAGGTCTTATTACTCCAACCTATATATGAAAATCTGTGTTGGGCTCTCCCAGCTAAATGACAATACCAAAGCCAATTAAGTCGGATTTACAAGGGAGTCCATGGCAATTATTCCTTCAGCTCGGGCACTTAAGTTGACTCAAGTGTTTGAGCCCATGCCTTGGAGAAGTCCAAGAACCTGATGAGAAATAAGAGACAGAAAACAAACCTGGCCTCAGCACCCTGACACATTCTCATACTCACAGATCATCACTCCCTCACAACAGCACAGCTGCATTACCATGGAGGCTACACACATCCTCCCACCTTCAACACCAAATGCAAAATAACCTGATTTAATTGCTAGACTTTACTGTTGCAACATATCAACAGAGCAACCAAAGAAAGTGAGACAGTGTGAAAAAATCCCCTAGGGAAACAAAGATAAATATAGGACCAAAAGAGTGGAAATTGGTGACAACTGAACAGTTCTGGATACTCCATCCTGCTCATAGGAAGGGAGGGAAGAGAGCCTCATGACCTCCCTTGAAAAGCCAACAGCAGACTTCCCTCATCTCATCAAGGGAAAGGCCAAGCCAGCCCTGGGCTCACCTTACCTCAGGCTAGAATGGTTTAATTCAGATGTCAAGAGTATGTAGGAGGAACATCAGGCAGTGAAAAAACACCAGAGAGCAGAAGAGTAGGTGCAAGGGGGCTCTCACAAGCCCTTCTCTTATTGGAGAGAATCACTACACTTTGCATTTCCAGTCATATTGCACCATCCTTAAATATATATAAGCAATTATACATCCCTATGGACATTACTCAGTTTAAGGGGTTTCATGACTCAAGGACTCACCTAAAGCCCCAGTGTTTCAGGCCTTCCTCTGCAGGATATTCTTCAGAGTTTGAGTTTCTTGTCAGGTTGAAGTCAGGAGTAGGAATTATTCTCCAAAGAAGCAAAAACCTAAAATATCATAACTGTCTGTCCTGTGGTACCTTTTATTAATAGGTCTCAAAACGCTCTGGGGTATTCTTCTTATCAAATGTGGAATCTGAAGCAGCTTTCCAGCATCACATTGCCAGGGAGAATCCAAGCTGGGACAAGTCCCGATATCTCCTGGGGCCACTGTAATTTGCAGCATGTTAGGTTACAGTGCCTGATTGTAAGACTCTCCCATAAGGGTTTTTTATTAGTATTTTAATTCCTATTTCAGGTTGTGGCATGCTTAGAATGTCTTTGTGGTTTGCTCTCTTATTTCCGCAGGTTTTTTTAAATTATCTGATTGAAAATGTAGCCAGCCAAGAGGGAAAAAGCTCGAGCTAAGAAGTCAAAACAGCCATACAAATGAAAATTAGACAGTAACAAAAAAAGAAATCCCGGAAGAGCTCCCTCAGTGTACAATTAAACTGTGCATGTGCATGCACTCAAAAAGGTCTGTGTGAGACTGAAGCATGTAAAAGCTTCCTGTGTGCATGTGTAACTACATCTTCTTTTAGCACCAGGACACATTTTCCTCAGGCATAAATCACGTAGCTCCATCGATTTCAATGAATCTGCAAAATGATTTTATGTGTAATTTAGCAAGCCATGTTTTATACACTTTAAAAAGATTCATGCACTATTATCTGAACTCAGAAAGTCCACAAGGAATACAGGTTATTTAATCACAGTTCTTTTTAAAGGAATCAGTTATTATAGAAAGATGAAATTATGATAACTCAAGTAGTGCATGCTCTTATGTCATGCACATCAAGATAATTTGTTTTGACTTAGTTTAAATAATCATTTTTAGATAAGAACACAACCTCCCAGCAGCTAATTTTCGTTATGACATTCTACCAGTTAATAAGGTAATTCCTCAGCCCCTCCATGGGGAAGCTATGTGCAAGACTACTACTCACTTGAATGACTAGAGCAAATGTGATCCCTCCACTGGCCAGTGCCATTGCTCCAGCACTAACAATAACAGCTTTTGTTCTTGCATTGCCAGGCAGCTCTTTGTTCCAGCCAACAGAAGAATTAAGCATTGTGGACCAGATCTGATATAATTAGATGGCATTTCATTGAAACCAAGGCCAGCTGATCCTAGTGAGGCACTAACCCTTGATCTGCAACAGCTGAGGAGTAATAAACAGGCAGGGAAAAGCCTTCTCTTTCATTGCCTTAATATAATAATGAGTTATCTGCTTTCAACAGGCTCCTCAATCAATCCCTCAGTTTTAGGATCATCCAGAACAATGTATCCCAAATTAAAGAATAGGAACATTCAAATCAAAAGGCTGAAGCTGGAAGCTTTGGCTTTCTGCAGTCAGTTGAGGCTGGTGTTGCATTTCCAGGATGAGCCACTCTTTGGCCAGCACTGATGATTTTACCATACCAGTCAGCACCACTGGTGACAGGGGAAGCCAACCCCATGACCTTCCCTGCACCACTATTGAGCTCAAGCCTGCAGCTCAGTGACCCTCCAGTCAACCTTAGCAAAACCATTACAGGAAGGAATAACTGGCCCCACTGCCTGGGTGATTTGGGGGAGGAGATTTGGACAACATTTGTTCAAAAGCTGTCACACAGCTAACAAAGTCTTGGTCTGAAAAGCAACCAAGACAACACCAGTTTGTCCATTTTTAAAAAAAACCTCCCCAACCATATAGTAACATATCACTTCCAGCAGGTATCACTGATCCATCCTACACTAAAAAAGTTGACTATGAAGTCAGCCTTATAGAATTGCCTTCTGTTGAGTGTCAAGCATATTCTCTAGCAATAAAGATGATTTTCACAGTGTGGGAGATTAATACACAGTACCCATCAGACTGACAGTGTGATCTGTGTTTATAAGGCAAAACAGTAGCAAATTGGGTCAACACGTAAATCTTCACAGAGGGAGAAAGGAAGAAAAGCAGAAAGAGCACCCTAGGCAGCATCACTGCAGGGGCCAGGCAAGGCATGTGTTGCCCTAAGGACTTCCAGCATCATAGATAGAGGCTTTCTGAAAGGAAAATCCATTTTTTCCATTAGAAGTAACAATAAAAATATTATGCTGATTGAAAATGTGCAACCAGGCCTGACTTACAGTTTGCCCTGCTGCATTCAAGCTTTACATCACAAAGCTGCAAACCGTTATAACAGAAAATAATAGCTGGGTATGTTTACTCACCCAAAACTATGCTTCATTTATTTACCTGAATACATTATCATGTACACTGACCATTGTCACTGCTCAGTGAGGCAAGCAGACAAAAATGGGGAAAATAAACAGCGGCACAGATTTCACCAGCAGATAAACTCTTAATTCATGCACAAAACAATGAAGAAATGCCAGGATAGACAACAATAACCACTCCTGAATTCTTGATTGTATTATTAAATAAAAGCGAAGGTATAACGTAAAAAAAGGGCTCAGTGTTAATCTGTCATATCAAACTGAAAAGCCTGTTAGAACCAAAGCAATCTTGGCTTGCGTTAGTAGTAATTCAATGTGAAATTTCCAATAACATTCAAATGCTTCCAAGAAAACAAAGAAGATAAATTAATTCAGTGGCCCAAAAAGAAAATAAAAAGTTGATGTAAGGGACTTGATTTCATTGAGATAATTGAAATGAATTGTATACAATAACTTATTGATATAATAATATTCCATTAAGAACTTATTATTTCTTTGCTTACATAATGCTAGCAATTATAGTGGCGATGCTGGTCCAGCAGGCAGCACAGCAGAAATGAAAAGCTGTTTGCCATGTGCTAGAATTCCATATGAAGACAGCATTTAGATAAGGAGAAATATTTACATTTTTCTTACTGAGCCCACAACCTTGGAAAGTAAAATAATAACCAGCTAACTTTTGAAACTATCAAAATCAGGGCTCTATGCACACCAGACCTGTGGTTAAAAACTTTGTTTGAAGAAAAAGTGGAACAATCAGTAGGTACCAAACTTTTGTTTTCCCACCAACTCCAAGTCTTGAAGGCAAATATCAAACCAGAGGGAGGTAACTGGCATTCAAATGCTGTCCTGCACTGAAAGGAATGGGCCCAGGGCATCCAGATATAGAGACAAGAAGGTAGAGTTGCTCTCCCTGCATCCACTCATCCCTGCTGGGAAAGACTGAAGCCTTAAAGATACCAGGAATTTTGAGAAAAATATATCCCTGCAGACAGAGAGCAGGAAGAGAAAACCTACGCTGAAGGCAGCTCCAAGTTAACCAGTTTGTAACTTATTTCTCAAGACCTTGAAGAGGCTGGGACCAGAGCTGAGAAACATCTTGTCCATTTAAGAATGGCACCAACCAAAGTGACCCACAGGAGATCCAAAGGAGACTCACAGTGGGAGCAAATCGAATCTTTCAAACTAAGACTCAGTTCCTCCAAATCCTCCCCCCACCCAAAAAACAAAAACAAAAAAACCAAACCAAAACAAAAAAAAACAACACCCCACCAAGAAACCCCCCAAAACCAAAAAGATGACGAAGGAAAAAATGCAGAGAATTAAGACAGTTCTGCTTTGTTAACATCTCTGGGAACTTTGGTCCTGGCAAAACTTGTTCATAAAAGTGAATTACAGGGGGAAGCAGGGTACATCCAGCAATCTCCCATCTTCAGATAAAATTGAAATGTTTGAACAGCTCAATAAATGAAAATCTCCCAGAAGAGAGATTCAGCTCACAGGCAGACACAGTTTAGATGAAACCATACTTAACCAGGTAGCTACTATACCCAAAGGTCATGCTGATGAGAACAAAAAAAATGCAGTTTCAAGGAAGCAGTTACCTATGCATAATGCTGCCATTCCATCTTTTGAAAACCATGTAACTTATTATATTTATTTGATTATATTACAAAGCTAACCTCAGTTTCATTGTCTGCCTCTTAAATGTGGAGTTAAGGACATATTTGACACAACACTCTGTTACTACAAACAACCTAAAGAACACATTTGAGTAATTTTAAACTTTTTCTTCATCTTACTTGTTAAGGCTCACCCCCACCTCCAGCTTCAGTAGTCAAACACTAAGAAAAAAACCCAGCACAACCCTCTAGCTATAACCTGTAAACTACAAACCCTATTGTGCCATGCTAAATAGATAATGTTCCATGTTATCTATCCTTACATGAAGTGCTTCAGAGAGCTTACCCAAAATCCCTTAAAAAAGCCTCAACAAAAGGAATACAAGTGCCACACAGGAACACCATACCCTCCACTCACCCCTCCTAGAGCTCTAGCTTTGGCTGCTCTCCTCCAGAACCCTGCTCTCTGGGGCACAACCTGGGCCACCTGCGTCCTTTTGTCTCCTTAGTCTTGATTGACAAACCAGCTCAGCTGAGTTCCCTAAGAGACAGCACCAGAAGTTCTGCAGGAGAAAGGCTGGGGACACAGGCAGGCAAAAAAACACCCCAAAACCTAAAAAGATGGTCTTCTACAGTCTGTTCCCGCTGCATTCCTATCACTTACCATACCTCTTTACAGCAGCAATGGCTTCCCCAGTTGAACTGAAACTGCAAGGCTCTTTCTGATGGATCTGAAATACCAATGTGCTAAATTAGATTAATTAAGCTGAACTTTAGGTCACTTCATGGAGAGACAGTTAACTTATGAATAGAACTCAATTCCCAAGCAGAACCACACAGACCTGCTGTTGAGTATTAGTGTCCTTCGACTAAGCTGACCTTGATGAAAAAGTAGAAAAAGATGAAAAGCCTTACATCTGGATCCATAGCAAAATGTTTGATATGATTTAAGCACACCTGCATTTGAAAGCTCCAGAGTGACATGATGGCTTCCATCTAGAGCGACCTGTATGCATGAACCCTGAGACATCCCAAGAGATCCCCCTAGGACAGCAAGTCTTGTACTTCTTGTACTTCTGTAAAGGTACAGAGCACTCCAGAGGATCATGGTTCTGTCAGCTCTTGTTTTCCTCAATGTTTTCCTTTTACCTTTGGAAAAGCAGTGACTTCCTTTGTGCAAAATACGGTGACACTGTAATAGTGCTTAGGTGTGTTTCAGGACAGTGCAGAGCACAAGGCTCTGCAGAAGCTTCCAGTTAAGGAACAGTACTAGAAAACCCCCAGGTGAGGAAGACTATTATGGGGGGGGGGGGTGGGGGTGGAAAGAAGAACTTTAATGTTGCTTAATCCAGAGAAAAAATGGGCCAACCTGGTCAGCACTGAGATGGATCTGTGAAAAGGTAGTAAGCAAAAGAAAGGTTACCTTTCTCTATCCTACCAGAGCTCCACTCAACTTCTTAAGCCCACCGAAGGACTGTAAAACCCACAGGACTCTCCCAAAGATAAAATCAGCATCGCAGAGCATCCCTGCCTGTTCACCTGAAGACTGCTGAAGTGACTTGTCCTTTCCTCCAGCTTTCCCTCAACCTTAGACAACCCTCAACAGCACTCCCTGGGCTCCAGTGGCTGGCCTGGCCCCAGGACCACCGTCTCCATTAACCATTAGGCCCCCAGCCACGGAGCTCCCTGCACTGCCAAGGGCGGCAGAAGGCAGGGCAGATTACCCCGCAGCGCTGCCGGATTATCACAGCCCACAGGATCTCGGATTAAAAATAAAGACTCTTCCTCCAGAGGAAGCAGAGCACACAGCTTTCCATGCTGACCTTGCTCTGGATGTGAGGGGAGCAGTCGGAGACAGAGCAGAATCCCTGCTTCCAGCCTGGGCACACGGACCCAGCTCACACACCGCTGTTAGTGCAGATTCCTCTCCCCGCTACCACTTTAATCTGATGATTTTTTTTCTTTCTTTCTTTCTTTCTTTATTTTGCAACCTTTGTGGAACAGACGCCCTCTCCTTGCCCCAACTGGAGCTGCAGTAGAATGAAAAGGGGGGTGGGAAGGAGGGAGGAGAGGGGAAAAAAAAAAAAAAAAAGCTTTTGGTTGAGGTTTTCCTGTTACTATCACTGTAGCGTTTATTTAGCCAATCTCCTAACTATGACGTGAGGAAGGCAGGAATCATGGCTCGCTCATAATATTTAACACACCCACTGAAAGCTGGAGCTGCAGAGCTACTAGTCCAACCAGTCTCCAGAATTCAGCGTAGCTGAAAGAGGTTTTCACTCTGCACCTGCCAAAGATCTCTCCCCCTTCTTCCCTTCTCTCCCCCCTTCTCTCTTCCTTTTTCTCTCTCTTAAAAGGCAGATCTGTAAGACCCAGCAGAGATCAAAGACTGGACCTCTTTGCTAAAAAGAACCTCTACTGATTTATATTACTTTCTTCCCTCTAATCCTCCCCCAACCTTTATTTTTTTTTTTTTTCCTGTGCCATATTTAACCTTTATATTGCAGTTGTGCCATCAGACAGTTTTGCAGCCAAAAAAAACCAACCTAAGCCAAAGCAAAAGACCAGCTCGGATACCGCAGCCACCCAGACTTGATCTCAGTTGAACATATTAATCTCTCCCAAGCACTGGACGCGATGGATGAAGAAACTGGAACCGCTCTAAGAAAATTATTTTCCAGCCAATGTTCTTAAACAGTCTGAGAGAAGAGAGGGAGCGAGAGGGAGCAGGAGAGCGCTTCTGCTGCATCACTGGTCAAATTCAAAGGAAGGGAGTCAGCGTTTCCAGCACAGCCAAATATTATGGATGGGGTTTTTTCTTCTGTCGGCTTTCCGTACAGGTTTTCTTAATATTATTCTTCTTTCCCCTCCTCCTAGTCTATTTTTTTTTTATTTTTTATTTAATCAGAGCTAGTGTCAAATGCCGGTTTCTCTTCAAGAGCCAGCTTTCCCTGTTTGTTGTGATCCCTGTGATAAAAAGAGAGAGAAACCGTGAACAGATGGCTTTATATACTGCAATGCCGCTGGCTTTGTTTTCCTATTGAATTTAAAAGCTCGGTCCGGTACTTCTTTTAAATTTTTTTTTCCTTTTTATGTTTTTTTCCCTCCCCCCCCTAAGTTCTTGATGCTACTGAGAAATGAGGACCTATTGTTTTTAGCCTGTTTATTTCTCGGCGCCTATGGAGATAACTTTATTGACTTGATCGCTCGCTTCCCGATCCGAACGGAGAAAGCCAAAGCCCCGGGGGGGGGCTGGAAGACCCACGCCCGCCCAGGTTTTTTTCCGCGAAAGCTTTCCGGACCGACCCCGCCGCCTCCCCTCCCTCCCCCTCCCCCGGTAATTTATTAGCCGCCCCGGCCATGAAAATGCTCCTGGTCCGCAAGTTCCGGGTGCTGATCCTCATGGTGTTCCTCGTCGCCTGCACCATGCACATCATGATCGACCTGCTGCCGCGGCTGGAGCGCCGAGGGACCGAGGGCCGCCCCGGTTGCTCCTGCCCGCCGCCCGCCGCCGCACCGCCCCGTGCCGCCCCGCGCTGGCCCAGCAAGCACACGCTGCGGATCCTGCAGGACTTCAGCGCCGAGCCGGGCTCCAACCTCTCCTCTCAGTCTCGGGAAGCGGCGGAGCGGGCGGCGGGCGGCGGGGGGGCGGCGGCGGCGGCGGCGGAGCGGGCGGCGGGGCGGCGGCGGCAGCGGCGGCGCGGAGCAGGCGGCTGATCGCCCCGGGGGCTCCGCGCCCGCCGCCCCCGCCGCCGCCGCCGCCGCCCCGCTGGCCGCCCTCTTCCAGCACCCTCTCTACCGCCCCGCCCTGCCCCCGCTCGCCGACGGCGACCTCCTCTTCAATGTCAACAGCGACATCAGGTTCAACCCCCGGGCGGCCGAGCAGCCCGACTGGTGAGTACCGGGGAGGGGGGTCACGCACATACCGGGGCCGGTTTGGCTCGGCGGGGTCGGTACTAGGAGTGCGTTGTGCCCCGGGGATGGGGGGGAGGCCCGGTGGGGTGCTGGGCTCCGTGTGGAAACGTGGCACGGAGCTTCCCCGGGTCGCTGCTGCCTGGTGGTTGATAATGGAGGTTTGAAATGTAGGGAGTTAATGTAAGGGCTGGTTTGGGGTAGGCAGAGGGTTAATCAGAGCAAATCGGTGTCAGTAGGAAAAAAAGAAATCGTACACAGACTTGACCGGTTGTGTTCCTTAAAAATAAATAGATGAAATGCACAGTAACTACAGGAGCAGAAGTCTGGAGTACTGAGGCCAATATCCCTTCTCTAGCTGTAGCCAGAGGCACATGCTACTGGAAAAACTGCAAGAAAGAGGGTGAGCACACAGTGAGCTTCCCTCTCCAGTACCTTCCTGGTCTCCCACTCATAGGTGTGGGGGCTAAGCAGTGAGACCAGGCTTACATTACAGATACATTAACTTTTCTCAAAAGCAAGGCCTAATGTCACAAAGGCATTCAGCCTAGCAGGTATTCCTGCCTTCAGGATCTGATCTGTCCTACATTTTTCATCCTCAATTAATTCCCCGTGTCCTAGCACCTCTGCTGCTCTGCAGCCTTCAAAGCAGTTGCCCCTGTGAATCATATGCCTTGTTGGCTTGTAAGAAATGCTGAGAAATCTCAATGACTGTAAAAATCAAAAGGCTTGTCTAATACAACAGCACCCTCTTCCAAGCACACTGACATTGTAATGTTTTAACAGCTGCATTGTACCATGTGAAAGCTCTGTCAAGCTGCAGAGTAGCCAGCATGATCTAAACCTTTAGAAAGAGAGGATAAATATTTCTGATTTCCACCCCACAAGCATGTGAATTGTCCAGGCCTCTTCCCCTAATAATCAAGCTGTGAAGTGAAATTACCTGAAAAAGTTCTGGCTTCTCTGAGAGAGTATAAAAGAAGAGTCACAAATATATGAACATCTGGAGATGAGAAGCCCAGAGGACCTCTGGGTGGAAGCTAAAGCTACAGTGCCCAGTAGATGAAGAGTGAAATCAACATTGCTATCTACAATGCATCTGCCTGGTGTAAATGTTTTTCTGAGTGGCTGCAGCCAAAGTTCACTGAACTAACATGAAACTGAGGAGCTAAAAATCATTTAAACAATTCATTTCTGTAGCATTATCCTAGTTAAGGAGGGGGCAAAACCACCCGGAGTTATTCTGTAGCAACCAGTGTAGAGTGATACAGTTTCTTATCATTCTCTCTATTTAAGAAAGAGAAAAAGAGAGAGTGGGAACATTACATACAACAGGTCAAGTTACTGCTGCCCTCTCTGTTTCCAGACCCAGGATGATGCTGTGGTTTGGGTCAAACCTGTACAAGATGTATGCAACACAATACAACCTAAACACAGTGTAAAACTGACAGCTCTGTGCTTCTGCTCTGTAAGGGCCTCTGCTAAGGGTCAGTGGTGTCACCCTGAATTTTGCTCTTGACTTCTAAGGGCTTTAAGTCAGGCATGAGGAGTGGAGGTGACAATTCATTTTCCCCCAGGTCCCAAGTGGGAGCAGGCTCCTGGCATGCAGCCAGCATGGGGACTAAGCCCAGCACTTCTCCCATCTCTGTAGTGCTTTGCCTTTCCAAGTTGTCACGTCTTGAAGCCCTGCTTCTTGATGCTTGTTACAAAGTGTAACATTATTTCTTTATCCTCATTTTTGAGTTTTTGTTGTTTTCTTTTTTGGTTTTTTTTTGGTGGTAGGCAAAATGAAGATCATGAAGAATTTTTGCCAACTGGAGAAACCTCCGTAGACTCCTACCCAAACTGGTTAAAATTCCACATTGGCATTAATCGGTACGAGTTGTATTCCAGACATAATCCTGCAATTGAGGCATTACTACAAGACCTCGTCTCCCAAAAGATAACCAGTGTTGGTATGTTTGGATATCTCTCTTTTTTCTTTTTCCTCTTTTTTTTTTTTTTTTTTTTTTTTTTTTTTAATAAATTATTTGCTTGTTGTTCAGGATCTCATTGCTGTTTGAATAATAATATTTTTGCATGGCTCTTATCTTTGGTGTGCCTAAAATGTTGCTTCCTGACTTCTGCCCTCATTTTCCTTGTTTAACACAAAGAGATATTGCCAGCTCTCTATTACCTGAATAATTGAACAATCTCCCAGCAAGGCAAACCCCATTCATTTCAGAGATCTTTAGCCATGATCAGGCTGCAAAAATTCCCCATTCGGTGCTTTAAAAAAAATGTGATTAAAAAAAAAAAAAAAAAGATGTCAAAAAACAGATAGCATCCTGCTTGAGCTGGACGTGTATTATTAGCTGGTTATTATTTAATCGGCTGTGCCTGTCAGCTCTCTTTTTCCCAAGGAAGGAGAGGTGGCTGACCTGCAGCCCTGCAGCGATGGCTGCGGGAGCGTCCTGCGCCGCGGGGCTCTGCGGAGCTGCAGCTTCCCCAAGCGCCGTGCAGGGAGCTCCGGGCGAGCCGAGCTGCTGCTCAGCAGGGTTCAACTGCTTATTCTGCTTGTAAATCCACAACAGGGATGTGCCTGCGCCAACCTTTGGCTCTGGTTAAATAAGGTGACACAGTTCGGGGCTTTTCTCCCAAGGCTGTTTAATGACAACATGTGTCTCCTTGAATTTAGCTGTGTAGCTGCACAGGGGAAAAAAAACAAACAAACAAACAACAAACAACCCTGAAGCCCAAATGAAAGCCCTGGGATACTAAACGAATGCACACCTCGTGGTTTCCAGAGGTAGAGAGCTTTAGCACAGCCAGTGGTTTCCCTTGGCCGCACAGAAAATGAAGTTGCTTGTGCTGACCACAAAGTTGCAAAGTCCGTTTCAGAGGGATGAAACAGCAGGAGCTGTGTGAAAGTGCTGAGGGTGCTTTGGCAGGGTGGGATGAGGTCAGCAGGTCTTTAACCCTGCAGGGCAAAAATTCCCCTGGCTTCAGCAGGAAGTAGCCTGTGCCAGAATAGCATGAGCAGCCCCAAGGTTTACATTTTCCATCGTGTGAATCACAGGGGCTGCTGAGCAGGAAAAAGGGAGATGCTCGGTCATCAGGAGTGGGCTGATAGAGCTGGCCCGGATGGAGTAGGTGTAAAATGCAGGATGCCACAGGAGAGCTTCCTTGCAGTGAATGGAGTTGGCCAAGTGGCTGTACACGGCACAGGGCTCTGCTTGGAGCTCTGCTGGAGTAAGATTTGGGAGAAAGCAGTTTATGGTGCCCAGGTGCTATCCCACGTGTTGGATTCAAGGGTCCAGGGGACTGCTAGCTCATGGAAGAGGATACACAGAGGCTCATTTGTTAATCTGGGATGGGTTTTCTCTTCCCTGGAACTCTGGTTGGGAATGATTAATTAAGGAGCTCAGATGTATTTGAACTCCATATATTGTCCTTTTGCTAGCTCTGATGTGACATCTGAGATAGCAGCAGGCTCTGCACATGCTTCTCTGATCTGCACTGGAGGTAATGTGGACAATGTAGGGACATGGCCTGGGCGATCTTCTCCTTGACAGACACCTCACCTTCCCTGACCTCTCCGCTCAATAGTAAGGAATTTCTGGAATATTAGTGACACATGAACAGGGACAGAGCCAGCACTTTGTAACACATGTCTTAATATTGCTCTTTGAGCACATCCATCTGGGAGGAAAAGTCTGTGCCCTTCCCTGGCATCCACAGCACCCCAGGCAGTGACCAAGCTGGTCTCAGCTCTGGGTGGAGGTGATGCTCAACCAAACCATCTCCTGTCTCCTCTGTTGAGGTTTACATAAAACTCATTGGACGTAGAGGTGTTTTGTACTGCTTGGCTGCTGAGTGTATGGATCTCTATTTACCTCTCCAACACTCCGGAGCTCAGCAGGGTTGTCTCTGCAGGAGGAGAGCAGTGTTTGCAGCAAAGTCAGTGGCGTGTGAGTCTGTCACTTCTGCTGAGAGGTGGGATGGCTGAGGTTGATGTAGGGACATAGAAGCTGCTGGGAGAAAAAAGGGAGGTAGGAATGAGAAATAATAGTTTAGTACTCCCTCTTCACTTGATCTTCTCGGCTTGATCTTCACTCGTGCTCCTGGGCATGTTGCTTAATCTCTCTATGCTTCAGTTAACCTAGCAGCAAAACGTCTATCATAAAAAATAGGAGTGAAACCCTGACCCCAGTGACATACATGGAAGTTTTGTCTTCTCTGGGGCCATGATTTCACCTAATGTGTCTCACAGATGCGTTGTGAGGTTTCCATTAATTGTGACTTAGATAGAGCTTTCAGATCAACAGGGGTAAAGGACCATGGGACCAGATAGGAAGATTTATGATCATTATTAGTGATTTCCTCTGGGATTTTCTCTCTGTTAATGTTTGAACAAGAGCATGGTAGGGTCCCTTATGCCCCTAACAAAAACAGAGCCATGGTTTCTATTAATTATCCAATATAATTTCCATAAAATAAAACATGAGGTACAGTTAGTATTGGTTGCTGTGAGAACTGGCAGGAGATGATTCTTACTCATGAATCCCATTGTAAAATCAAGCACTTGGAAATGGAAAGGCATATATAGAGATTCCAGGATCTGATAGCATTCACTGCCTACCTCTGTGGGGGTTCAGGAGCTTTCTGTCAGGGGCAAAGGAATGAAGAGCATGTAACTTTCTTCTAATTTATTATTATAAGTTTTAATTACATGGTGCAGCAACTCTTACTTTATGTTGCAAATTCTTTGGGTATTTAAAGTCTATATATTTTAAAATAATACCTGCCAGGTTTCAGCTCTACTGCAGAGCAGCAGCAGGGATTTAAAAGCATGTAAGCTGATTAATAAGGAGTAATGTGTTTCACCAAAGGACATGTATAGGGCTATTCCATTTTTTTCCATATTCCTCCATATCTTCTAACTTGTCTGGGGTTCTTTTCCTTATGGTTTTCTTATGGTTTTCTTTCTCTCTCTTTTCTTTTTTTTTTTTTTAAGCAGATGCAAAGATGCTAAGTTGAAAGTATAAAATTAATGGAAATCTGCATAATGCCCAATCTTCAGGCTTCTTCCTGCTGGCAGGACAATTAAATATAGAGGCTTATATGCATTAGATGAAATGGGATATTGCTGTAGACAGTTTTTTCCCAGTGTTCAGATTTGCTTTGGCTCTAAAAGAATTAGGTGATATGCTGTGCAGTTTCTTGATACCTACAGTAATTAGATCCAAACTGCAGCTAAACAGCTTTCTTAGCCACATTGTAATTTCTCTGCTCAGCTTGCATTATTTATGGAAGAGAGTGGTGACCAGATTGATCCCTCACCATCCATCAGAACCGCTGGCACGACTCTGTAAGAGGCAGTGTTATTTTAAAATGAAAACGGTGACAGAAGCAATTCCCAAGAGCAGGGAGCACCAAGGTGACATTTTCTTGATGTTAAAGTTTAAATGGAACAAATCCATGGATGGGAAAGAGCATCACATGCAGCTCCCACAGTGACACCTAGAGCTGGCCTTGAAAAGGACAGGGTTACCCCAGCTTTCAGGCTGGGGATGTATTCTGTGCCCTGCATCAATATATGTATTTCCTATTCATTTTGTTGAGCATAAAGGGATAGCTCTTAATTTGATTTAATTCACTGAAAATTTCCTCCTGCTATAAATAGGAGCCTAGAGAGAATTGGTTTTCCACAGAGCACTGAAACCCAGTTTTCAGAAGGAGCACATGCACAGGCAATTGCACATTTCCTTTGCCTTTCATTAACTGCTTATTGCATGCATAAATAAACATGGTTAGCTATTTTCTTGCATATTTGCAAGGTGTCTGTGCATAATTGTGGCAGCACTGTCAGCATTTTAAAGACAAATATTGCCTGGTGTGTCTCAGTGTGGGCTTGGGCTTGCTTGTACTGTCCAGAGGAGCTCTGCTGTGGGACTGCCTGTGAGCAGAACAGGCTTTTGTGTTTCCTGTGTTTAGCTGGGTTTTATTGTTTGATTCTGTAGGTTGTCTGGTTAAAAAAGGTTCGGAAACATTACCTGTCTAAGTTAATTTCTGAACCTGCAGTGCCTTCAGTTTGTACAGGCAGTAATTAGAAAGCAAGCACGCAAGATTACTCAGACAGTGAATAAATGTGGCAATTAACTAAGGTGGACTCTGCTTCAAGTCAGGAAACAAAAAAAGGAAAAAGATAATGTTAAATACTGAACTTCAGTTCTGGTGCTAAAGGAAATTATTAAATCTCATCCAAATGAAGGGAAAAAGTGCTATTCAGAACGTGTGAAAAAACGTAATGAAATGTAGCACCATTGATTTACTGTGTAAGAAAACAACAACTCTGCTAAGAGTCAAGGAATTGATTTAATGTACAATTCCAGATGAAAAGAGGGGACTTAAAATGTATAACAAAGACTGAATGGTTTCACAGATCTCTTCCCTTCCAGAAGTCTTTTACTCTCTTAACTAAACCAAGGAAGGCCTTTAAAAACAAGTTAGCAGAATTGGCTGAACAAGAACAATTTAGGAGATGATGAGGGCTTGAATTTGTTTTGAAATTTATTCCTTACAGCTTGAACAGGGCCATGTTTCTAGGCTTGGTCAGAGTATTACTTGTTAAAGTCAATCACTATCTTTATGTTAGATTTAAACTTGATTTATAAATAGGATCCAAAATGGATCTGAGTATCTTCTGTTTCAGATGTTACTTCATCTCAGGCTATGACTGGATCTCACTTCTCAGGCATTATGCAGTTTAACATCTTGGACTAAAAGCCAGGTTCAGAGGCCCTGTTGGGTCTCTTGCTGTCCTTCAGAAGAACACACTGTCTGAACAAGCCAGTAGCATGAGAGCTCTCTTGCAGCAAAACAGAGGAGCTAGAAAGCCATATCAATTCAAATCCAAATCCTTTTTGGTCAAATCCCTTTGGGCAACACTTGAGTCTCTCCTGGAGGTTGGTACCAGATGCTTTGGAAGAGAACATCAGAAACTCAGTAGCATACAGTTATGAAAAGATATTTGAGAGATGATGTGAAGTGCATCTTTGATATTGGATGGTGTTTGTGGATCAGTAGGGAAATTCAGGTCTCGTGTTGGTGAGGGGACAAGGTGGGCAAGTAGCAGACATGGCATGTGGCAGTAACAACAGGCTCATAGATGTAAATGGAACGGGGATTTTTAGAGGCTTTATCCAAATTCTATCAGAGAAACTAGAAGGAAACCCACCAAGTTGACTGGTCTTTGGACAAGTCTCTAATCCCGCAGCAAAAAGATATCTCTGGGAATTCTTTGCAAAGCCTCCTAAAATTAGAAGATTTCTCTTCACATCTGAAAAGCCTTGCACTGGGTTAACAGGAAGGGTTAATACTGCTTTCCATTTATTTCTGATTTGTGGAGGAAAGAGAGACTTTAAGTTGCCTGAAGATAAAAAGTAATGATAGTACTGGGGTTTGTTTTTAGCACTCTGCTGGTATGTCTAGGAGCTATATGAGACTTGACTTGAGGTACCTGCTGGGAGCTGGCAGGTTTATGAAGTTTTTTACAGAGCTGTTCATGACCTGTGATGTTGCAGTATATTCAGAAACCTTTAAGAAAAGGTGAATTCAGAGTGTGACAAGAGTTTTCCTTGAAGTCAGTACAGCTTTATATTGCAAGGGCTTCCTAAAAATAGCTGAACCTGCTGGTTGTAGGTGTGACAGACTGCCATGGTGTAGCATCCTCCAGTTTCTTGGAAAATCTGTATATGTTTCTTCTGGGTATTATCCATCTGTCAGAAATGTTCCTGTGGGTGGCCACTGAAGGGACAAGGGCATCTCCAGATACGCAGTGTTCATGATAAGCTCCTGGAAGCTGATGAGGCTCCTGCTGTTTGGCCACAGAGAGGTGTTTAACTGAGGCCTTATCAGGAAAGGAAGTTCTTAAAGGAATACAGAAGAAGAGGGGGAAGCCAGGAGGCAGATGAAATGCTGAATTAGGACAAGGGAAGTAATTTGACCAAGTGTTCTGCCATTGCTGCCTACAAGATTTGAGCACCCTGGGCTGCTCCCGAGTCTGTTTTGTTTAGAGGTGCACAAAGAGTTTTGCTGAGTTCAAAAGGACAGTGTAAACTCAGTTGTTTCCCTCTTTACAAGGATTACAATGTTAGACTAGCAAGTCTGGATTTGGAGGTTGGCTCTGTGTCTCCTCCAGCCTGGCTGGCACATCTGCTGCACTGAAAGAACAGCCAGTGTGGGAGTATCTTCACTGGAGTCTGGAGGATGTGTGGGGAAGCCAACATAGAGCTCTGGCACAGGTTGTTGTCCATGATGCATGTGGCTTTCAGCATGCCCTGCTGCAAGGCACAAGGGGACACTGTCCCCCCCAGCGTCATCTTCTGTTTTGTGGAGGTCCAAAGTTTACTCCTAGTTTATGCGCCAACAAAACTTGTGTTTGGTTGAGGCTACGATTGCAACCAATTAAGGCAATACAATAAGATGGATTTAAAAAGACCAGGGAGATGCTTTTGTCTTACTTCAGCTCAATTCCATCTGACAGGAAGCCAGGCCTTTGTGTCTCATGGAAGAATTATTCTGAATTGTTAATCTTCTTCATACATTTCCCTGCTTGGTGATGACACACTCATTGTTGAGTTCAGCTGCTAACAAAATCATTATCTGTCAAGTGGCTTCAATTTGCTGAGAAGCCAGTACTCTTCTTCTATCTGAAACTTTCTGCTTAGAAAAAGACCTGCTGAAACACAGTTCTTTCTTCTTTGCATTGAAGTGATTTCCTAAATCCTTGGCTTCCCAGCCATACCTCAAAATAGGCTCTATCCATGCTTTTCTCTGATGGGCTTGTAGGATCTTTGTTGTATTTTGGACATACATGTCTCACAGAGGAGAGGGAGCCAGTTTCCAAGCCTTGAGCTCCTCAGAATTGGATGAAGAAGCATAAATTACATAAGTTTTAGAGAAAGAACTTCCAGTTGGTGGAAGCAGTCTGCAAGCAGCTATGTTGAGGTCAGTAGAGGTGAGCAAGAGTTAGACCTTATAAAAAGGACACAATTCTAGGCTTTGGTTCTGAGGCTGATATTAGTGACTTAAGTGGAGACAGCCCACATGAACAGGGATACAACAGGAATGAGCAGGGGTACAAGTGCAGGCTCTGCCTAAAAAGCTGAGCAAACCTCACACTATGGGCTGCATCTGGTGGGGGCTGGTCCTGGGCATGGGGCCCTGTGGGCATGAGGTGAGGGCAGCTCCTGCTGCCTGTTTGCTGCCCAACCAGGGCTGTTTCCAGTGTGCTGGGCTGGTCCTAGGGCTGTGAGGCTTTGGCTGGAGGATTGCTGCTTCTCCTTGCCTCTGGGCTGGGTGTAAAAAAGGTCTACGACTCCTTCTTCCCTCAAGTGCAGATCAACTGATCTGCTCTCCACAAGAGAGGGTGTTTAATCTGTGAGAACCATGTGTGTCTGCTTTACCTGTTCTCTGCAACTTATTTAACGTCCTGTAATTTCTAATTATTAATTTGTTCCTTTGGGAGAAAGTGGAAATACAAGAGCAGGATGGAGTCAGCAAAACAGCAAGGGAGGAGAGATTTTATTCTAAGGGAAGTATAATTACACTGTCCAGATTTGCATAGTGTTTTGTTGCAAAAATATAGGTTGCAAGTGCTGAAAGAAAGCTGATGACCTATCAGTAATGAGGCACAGAGATGAGTAATTAAAAAGAAGAGCAGCTAATGGCATTGGTTAGAGAAAAAAAATGTACAAGCTCTATAGGTGGAACAAGGGCAGCTCTAAGCCAGAATTGACAGAGCAAGGTAACTTGACATTTATGTAGCTCTCCCGTTGACACAGGTTTTGTCAGAACTGTAAAGAAAAAGGGACTGATTATCTGATCATTCACAGGGAAACATTTTTAAAGAACTGAGTCATCCACACAGACATGACTGCCATGGCCTGTCTCTCTCAACACAGAAGTGAATTAGACATCAGGGTGTAGGTCATTTCATTTATGCAGAACAGTTTTGATTGAGGCTGTAAAAAAAGCAGCTGGTTTGCCAAAGTATATAGTTATCTTTCCTAAGTAACCTTATCATCAAGTAAAATGCATTTTTATGAATACTTATATTAAAAAAAATTCACTTTGACTTTAGAAACACTTTAATCTGACTATTAACATGATACTGTCCAAATTGTTCAGACTGGTGTGAATAAATGTCAGTCAAATTCCTGTAGGCTCTCAGCTGGGAAGAGAGTGCATCTCGTGTTTGAGCAAAGAATTCCCTTGGTATGTAGGGTGGTCAGGCCCTGCCACCTCCATTTGTCCCTCCCCTCACACAGAGCCAGCAACCCTGCTTGGCACAGCTCTGCTTTCAGGTGTGAGCCACCTTGGAACCTCTTG
Organism: Calypte anna; assembly: GCF_003957555.1. Taxonomy (NCBI): domain Eukaryota; kingdom Metazoa; phylum Chordata; class Aves; order Apodiformes; family Trochilidae; genus Calypte; species Calypte anna. The sequence continues at coordinate 6,431,317 of NC_044260.1, read as the reverse complement.
GATGGATGGTTTTGGATACATACCCATTGTGCATAGAGGACATGAATTTATGTACCTCTACTGCTCAGTAGTAATTATTAAAATTGCAGCAGGGATCAGAGATTGCTATAATATCTGCTCACACTTTTAATCTAGGAAATGGGCATTGGACTGTACTTTGCAGACTCAGGTGTCTTTGAAAGCACCCCATCTCCTCTCCCAAAGTCTGCCTCTGTCCAGAGAAGTCAAAAAGCAACCAAAGATGGAGAAAATAGGACTGCAGTGTTCTGTTTCTATACATGCTGTTCAATTAGGGTGCATATGGAGCCCATATTGGTTCTGCCTGTGATCAGCTGAAGAAGACAAAGATATGTCAGGGTGCACTGTCCATTTTTATTCTTGGTCAGCAGCTCACAGCCTTCCCCTTTACTCTGCACCCTCTGAATAATCTGTTGTCCCATTAGGATTACCCTGCTGGTGCTCAGGTACCAGTGCTGAATTTAATACAGAGCAAGAGACAGATGATTTTGTTTCAAGGAAGCTGAATGTAAATAGATCCACATGTAGCATTTTAAAGCGGTTTTGTTTCTTTCCCACAGCGATGAAATCAGGAGGCACCCAGCTGAAGCTGATCATGACGTTCCAGAACTATGGGCAAGCATTGTTCAAACCAATGAAGTAAGTAAAAAAGTCTGTGTCATAAAGTGAAATTGTGGTGGAGTAGCCTGCTGCCATTTTCTAAGCCATTAGAAGTTTGGTGTAGTGTCTCTTGAGGTTTGTGTGTCTGGTTCCCAAGGCTGCTGCTGGATGGAGAGCTGCAGGAGCTGTGGAAATGTCCTCCTAGATTGGGCTTTGGAGGAGATGCTGAGGAGGGTTCAGATACCTATCAGTCTGCTCAGAAATGTTATTTACTCTCATCTCTGTGAAATCTCCCATCATAAATACAAGATTTTTTCAACATTTCTGTCTTATATAAACTTACTCCTCTGAGCTTTATTTGGTGTCAGTGTTCCTCTGGAATGTGACCAGACAAGAGAGATGGCTCAGAACAGCTTTGAGAAAGCTAAATAGTATTTATTTGATAAAGTATAATTTAATCAGTTGATTTATTGTTGTTTGTATTAAAGGGTTTTACTAGTCATTTGGCTGTGGCTATGCTGACTGTGAAAATGGGTTTATCTGAGAGTGGTACTGCAGGGTAATGAAACTAGAGAGAAGGGAAGAGTCTTGATTTGCATCTGCTCAGATCCAGTGGAGATGAGGGAAGTTACTCAAGTACAAAGGATGAGTAAATGAGTTCTGAATCCTGACCTGCATGCTTGTGTTGTAATAGGGAAAAAGACTCTGTGCTTAATATAGGGGGTTTGGCAAAGTGACTCAGGGCTGTAAAATATCTAATGAAGCTACACAGTGTCTGTGTCACTGGAAAAATAGATTAATTTCCTTCTTTTGTTCCTACCATAGGGAAGTTCAGTTAATTTCCAACAAGATGGTCCATAAAAGACTAAAGTAACTGAGAGCAAGTGGCTTGGAATATCTGTTGACATTGTGTTCCAGCTATGGTGGGCAGCACAGCTCAGGGGTTAAGCTGTTGGCTGGAGACTGAGAAATTCCCTTTTTTACTAAAGATTCACCATAGACTGATCTCAGCAAAGTACAGACTTGCCTTGATGTTATTTGACTGCCAGAAGGGCCAAAGAACTGCTCTTGTTTTCCTTCAACCCATGTTTGAGCAGGAGCCCTTCTTATGCACATTCATCCTGGGAAATCACAAGGAAATCCTATGAACTCCCAGGCAGCACAAGACATTTGTGCAAAGAGAAATGCCTCTGAGTTGCTTCCCAAATGGTACACAAATTTCCCTATCTTTCTAGTGGATCAGTGATTGCCTGGGGAAGGTCAGAGGAAGCCCAGATAATACCAGCGGGTCAGAGGGAAAGTTGTATCAGAGAACATCTACTCCAACATCTTTCCTTCCCCTGCCTGCCCTCTAAATGCTCAGATCATCACATCAGGGCATGTTTCCATCCCCTATATGTGCAACATTGATGTATTTAGGCATAATTCTTAATTGTGTCGTGAGTGAGAAATCAAGAACCGGGCAGGTTTGGGCAGCCTTTAAGTGCTTGGCAGAATGGTGATTGTGCTGTTGGCTTTTTACAGAGTGTGTGATTTGTTTCTTCTCCATTTGTTGAGATGCAGATAATCTCAGTCTTTATCATTGGTATGACATTGTAGTTCTGGAAATGCTAATGAGGTCAAATCAGAAGCTTAGCATTTGTACTGTACTATGTACAGCCCTGGCAAGATGATGGATGATGATAGAGGGATAGCCACGTCCCTGGGTGGAAACAATTACCATCATCCACTAGAACAATAACAGAAAATGATGATGTCTTAATCATTCCCTTTACTGGATTTGAAGGGTAGCAATACCCCATCTTCTCTTTGCTCAGACACCACTGGAAAAAGCAGCATTAGAGCATTCAGCAGCTGTGTTCCCAGGCACCACACCTTGCAGTAGCAACACTGCTGTGGTTTTCCCAAGCATTGCTGAAGACATTAGTGATTTTGAATAAGGCTGTTTGGAAGCATTTGTCTTCATTCAGATAACAGTGAACAGGGAGCCATATGCTCAGCTAGTGTAAATCTTCCTAGCTCCTTTGGCATCTGGTCCCATTGGCCTCTTTCAGCAGCTTATGGACTGCTGATGAAGTTCTTGGAGAGGTTTGCAGCATCATTTCTTTATGCAAAAATAAGAAGCCTGAAAATAACAAATAATAATAATAAAAAAAAGGCTTTTAAAGCTATGAGGCCTCTTCTTGTAATACATCCTTCAAGTCCTAGACATCCTCCAGGCTGTTTCTGGTGCTCCCTCTATTCTGCAGGGTAGGTACCCTTCTGATCCAGGCTTCACAAAGCTGGCTGCACCTTCCCTGCTGCAGAGGCTCTGGGGAGCTCACAGATCGAGGGCAGATGTCTCTGGTCATCAGGACTGGTGCTGGCAAGGGCGTTTTTTCTAATTAGTTTAATTTGAGGATCATAAAATACCATCTTGGCAACTACTACTGAGACCAGCTTGTGAAAGAACCCCTTGGTGGATAGTCAGAATATTTCCATGTGGTGCCTTCTATGTGTTTCAATTGCTGCTGTGTTATCAGCTTTGTGGCTTTTTAAAGCAGTGGAAACCACACTTTTCTTTCTCCTGAGATCATAAGTCTTCTCATTCAAGGAACCTTCTTGTTGAACCCCAGGTAATACAGCCATTGAACTGTACCCAGATGCAGATGAAAGCTTGAGCCTCAGTTCATCTCTCTAGTGCTGGAAGAGGCAATATGAGCTGCATCTCAGCTAAACTGATCTGAGCCACTGTTTTTTAGAGAATATAGTTGGCATCAGTAGCATATCAGGCCTGATCCCAAGGAAAGCTGATAATCCTGAGTCTGGGATCTGAAGTACTAAAAGCTGAATGGTGTGAGGTACACAGAGGGTAACATGCAGGTGTGAAGTCAGGCTCTGCCTGAGTCTGAGTCATTTGAACTCCCTGGAAAGCTGTTTTTGCTCTATGTAGCTGTATTCAGTATCTTCCAAACTGAATTAATACCTTGAGCAGCATCGTGGCAGAAAGGGGAGACCACACAAACTCCTCTGACACAGCTGGGCATCTACTAATGGAAGGGGAGGCCTCCAGACCTTTGGCAGTGACTTCTGCAGTAATCACAGCAAAACCTTCTCCCTGACAAGTTGCTTTAAACCCTTCAGAATTCATCTAACTTGCTCTGCCCTTTCCCAACCTCCCAGCTCCACGTTGAATTTGTCCAGGGAGCAAGCCAGCTCCAGAAAGCCAAGGCAAGATCTGGAAATGGGGAAACCAGAATCTGCCTTTAGAACCTTTTGTGCTCAGTGTTTGACATGAACTGATAACTCTTCATTTGGCCATTGATTCAGGCTAGTGAAGCAAATGAGAGGAGGGAAGCTTAACAGTCAGGGAAATGTGATAGTGGTAAGTAAAGCCTGATCAGCTGCAATTATTTTACTTATTTGTGGCTCTGCGTCTTCATTTCTGAAATAATTGCCCATAAAGTATTGCAGAGGAAGCCAAATCTATTTATAAATCTTACAGTCCAGTGTAGATTCCTTTGCTAATTCCAAATGCATCACAGAAAAAGCGAGTATTTGCCAAAACTCCAGGGAAGATTTAATGTACTTGCAATGTATCTTACAGCTAATGTATAGTTTTATTTAGCTAATAACAGTTCAATCATACAAAATTATTTCCATATGGGAAGGAAAAGATAACAACCTCCCCTTCTCCCATGATTAGTGTGTCTAACTGTACTAGTATTGTACAGCATAATAAAACTTATTTACGTGATCACTGATATCTGCAGCTGCAGCTTTCTGTATGACTGAGCAGGGAGAGATGGTGTAGAGCCATAAATTTCAAAGGGTTTGGCTTATTTGTCCAAAAAGAACATGCATTCTAGAGTTTTATTTGGTTTCCATTTGTTTCTGCTAGCTGGTGGAGTTAAATAGCTGGCTCAGCAACAAAACTAACACACTGTTTTTTTCCCTCCAAAGGCTTTATTCTTGAAGGGGGAGATTCTGCTCCAGCAGAGTCAGTGTCAGGATTCCTATTGCATATGCTGGTGCCAGGATTTTGTGAGGGATTCTAATAGTTCCTTATGGAAAAGCCAAGTAGGATTGAATAGAAAATGATATCTTATTATTGGAGTTGTGAGAAAAGTGCCCTGTGGTATGTGTTTAAGGATGACAACTCCCATTCCCACGTTTATAGGTGGCTTTGTATAAATGTCTAGAAAGGGTTTTCATTATAAAATCTTTGAGGTTTATTTGTTCCATTAAGATAAACACTACTGTATCTAACTCACTAACACTCACTATTGACTGAAAGTGAGGTAAAAGGCAGTTCTGTTCAGATTTTGCCTGATATTTTTAACATCTTTTTTTCTGTTGTTTTTACAAGACACAGTACAGGACTGGTAAGAGCCCTATGGCTGTTTCTTTCATTAGCTGAAGTATACAGTGAAATTATTTAATAAAGAAGAACCAATTAACATCAGGATGAAATCAGGCCAGAAGTGACTTTTGCAGCAGTGAAATCCTGTCTCCTTGAATCACAGGTGATGGTTTCACAAAATCCTAACTGATAACTGATCAAACACCACTGACCTCGTTGTTTCAACCTTTCGGCCCCACTATCCCTCCTGAAACTCCTTGGTGTGGGGATAATGGTACCCATTGGGAGCATCTTCCAGTTTCTGCAGCCCTCAGAGGCACAGCCCACCCCAGTGCCAGCCACAGCATCAGCCAGTGGCCATGGGCTAGTGCAAAGCTAGAGCTCTAGAGAATAAAACCAGCACACTCACCTCTCAGCATCTGCAATGTTCCTGTAGCATATCTTTTGGCTCAAAGACATGGTCACCGTTAGCTGGGCTGAAGTCTAGCATCCAAGGTCACAGGGAAGAGAATATTTTTCTTTCAGTTGGCAAGGCACAGTTTTTTAGTGGCTTTTAAATGTCATCATAGCGACAAAGGAGCAGCAATATTCTTTGTTTCTCTTTTATTTCCTTTTAGGATCACTCAACAAATAATGCATCTTTTGATAGGGATATTAAACAGGCCAAACAACTGATAATCACTTTCATTTCCAGCAGTTATATTCCCTTTCCAAAGCTGCAGTGTGGCTGTTGTACCTGCAAAATGCAGCCTCTGGGCCTGATTACCATATCAATTAGGCTGGTGCAATTCTTCCCAATTGGTGCCATTTCTTCCAAGTCAGGGGAGTCGAAATGAACATCAGAATCAGGACCACTAGAAGATTGCTTTCCTTATTCCACTGCATATCACGCTGTTTTGAGGAAATACATTTTGCCAACCTGTTGCATTTCAGCTGGCAGGCATCCAGTATAAACATAGTGTTATAAGTCAACATAGCAATTAAATCAAATTGCAGTGTTTTCTCTGAGCAGCTAGAGAAGTTGGATGTGCAGACAGTCGCTGCTATGTCATGAGCCTTCCAGGATTAGCACTTTGGGCAGGCTGGAATGGGCCATGTGAAACCCAGCTGAGCAGTCACTGGTCAAAGCACAAACCTGGGTGCTGTGCTTTGTCCCTGGGCTCAAGCTGTGTTACTGGGCTCGTCACTGGGGAATGCTGGATCTGTGCAAGGGAGAACAAAAATTTATTAAACTGGTCAGAAAGGTTGAAGCAAGTAATCCAAATATTCAGTTTATATAGGTGTATTTTAAAATTACAAGGGTTGTTGTCTCATGACATGGTGAAGAAGAAATGTTTTTGCTTCTGGACATGAATGATCAGATATTCTGTGGCTCTCATCCATGAGATTCTGGGCTTTTAAGGGCCTTCAGATCCTTACCTACCAAATACCTGCTGAAGCATCTACCTGACTGTGACTGACAGGAAGATTTGATTGTAATTACATCAGAAATAAATCTGGAGTAAGCCCATGGCATTATGTCACTGGGTATTTAAAGTACATGAGATCTGGATGTGGTCCCAAATAAGGGCAGTAGAGGTTGCCAATGTAGTATTTTAGTTCTTTAACTTCTGGTATATTATGCATGAACTGTTTTTCTCCTTTCTAACTAATCCTGTTCATCAGATCATACTTCAGGTTTTCAATGCAAATTGTGTTTTAGCACTCAGCGGTGCCTCTGGTCCAAATCTCATTTATGCAGATTGGAAATCTGTGGTGACTTCAAGGGGAGTTGAATCAGGATTGAAGCTGACTGATGGCCCTGGACAGCAATGAATTCCAGCTTTCTGTCTGTCACTGTGTGCTGCATTTCCCCATGCCACAGCTCAGCAAGTGCTGGCTGAAATATTGATGAGTCCCATCCAGCCCAGGAGAAATTTGTTCTCAGATTCTGCAAGCATGTTTATGAAATGACCCCAGAGTCAAAGTCTGCAAAGCCCAGGTAGCTCAAAGTTGTCCATTTAGATTAGGATGTGAAGGGATCCCTGACAGCAGCATTTCACCATGCTGGCAGCCAGGGAAGCAGAAACAAACTTCTTCTCCTCTCTTTCTGCACCAGCTCCTGTGTGCTGTCCTGAGCTGAGCTGCCCCAGGTTGTGCTCTCTTGGGCCTGGGCAGGAGCTGCTCTGATCCAGGATGGGACAATATGAGTCCCTGCAGTGGGAGGTAACAGACTTTCCTCCAGCAAACCACATCCGTGGGGTTCAGCCCCATCCCATTTCCCAGCACTGGGAAGCTGCCATCCACCACTGCTGGTGAATGCTCCCCTGAATTCCCCATGGCATCTCCAGCTCCTGGCAGACTCCACAGCTCATGGAAACATCAGCCCCATGGTCCCTGTGTCTGGGCATTTCTGCAGAAAACATTCAAGCCTTGAATTTTAATTCAGCTCCTTTGTTAGGGGGTCTCTGGCAGATAACATAATGCTCAGTATCTTTTTTTTGTTCTTGTCTTACACAGACACAAATGGCCACAGGTACTGACTGTACCTGCCCCTTATCACCCTTTTTAAGGTAGAGTGGGAAGTCATAATTTACAGTAGTGAAGTGCCTCTGCTTGATTAGCCACCTTTTATCTGAGTGCTTATAGAATCTTGCTAATTAGTCTTCAGGAATAAAGACACACTGGTGTTTATTTTTCCTTTAAAAGACAGTTATTGCAGCAGCTAACATTTTTTTTTTTACATGTTACCACAGTGTATTAGGAAAGAAGCATCTTTGGTGACTGATTTTAATCAAGCTACTGCTTCATTTTAATTTTCAGCATATCCAGAAATACAGTTCTGTGGCTTTGTCTTTTAATTAAAGACTGCTTTCAGTTCCTCGGTTTCTTCTTTCACACATTTTTACCCTGTATCAGCAGTGCAGAAAAGCAGCAAACATTATCAAGGGAAGAGCTGGCATGAAATGCATAACCTGTAATTTACTGCTAAGTAACAGGGCTTAGCACACAGGGGACTCATCGCTGTAGCAGCAAGGTAAGATGGCCTCAGTAAATCTAAGCAAAAAAATGTTTCCAAAATGTTTTCAGTGGGATATGCAGATATTGCTACCCTGAAATATTTCATGGGAATTTGCCTCCATTTCTCTACAATTTATAATCCTTCAACTAGGCTCAAGAGACTGAAATTCAGGGAGGGAGAATGATTTGTGCAAGACTTGTGGCATAAACCAGAGGCTGACGCTGTTTCCTCTCTGGAGGAGCACACACAGCTTTATCCTGGTGACAAGTTGCACCATGCTCATCTCCCCCTTGGGAGGAGTTATTTTTGGAGGTTTTCTGGAGCTAAGTTTCTTCCTCTCTTCCCATGGTCCATATTTCATGCAGGGATAGCTCTGAGGATCCTCACAGCTTTGGAAGGATGCAGATGGGGATTTGGCCACTCGCACTGAGATTTGTTTGATGTGTGTTTGCTCTTCTACTATCCAGCTCAGTAAAGCCCTCAGCATTTCTGCAGGTTTCTTGCATCTGGGCTGCTGCTGGCTGTTGGAAGGGGCAGGAGAAATGGGTCAGTGTGAAATGGGTCTGATGAAACAGCACATTTCATGGCTCAGGACATGGAGACAACTTCTGTGGAGGTCACCAGTTCAGTTGACATGGTCCTGTGGTCAGTAATGATGCAAAATAGATGGGTGGCTTTGGAAGAGAACCACAAGCCAAGTAAGAGTATCTTACAGGTCCAGACAGGAAAGCTTTGGCAAAGCAGACAGGTTTAGGAGAGAGCATGCAGTCCATGTCCAAATGATGTCCTTGGTGTGGTGGTATTAGTGACTCACTGCTGTAAACAAATAAAAAAGTGTATTTAAAATAGCCAAATAGCTATAATAGCTGTTAATAACATGGCTTTGGGACATGCTGGACATTACTGACTTTTTTTTTTTTTCCTTCATTCTCAGAGTCTAGTTCAACAGTGTTAATACTTCTCATGTTAACGTGCAATTTTCCACCCTGCTGTAAGGTTCTGCATGTGGGTAAATAGAAATGAGAAAGCCTGAAAGATTCATCTGTGTGTGAAGAAGTAGCAGAAACCCAGAGTAAATAGCAAGCAGATGTGTGGGAGCTGGAGGTGGAGGGGGGACAGCAAAACTGTTGTAAATAGCAGTTTAACTATTTACTGCAGTAATAAAATACCCCAAGACAGCATGAAAGGCAGGTGCAGGAGCAATATCCAACTGCTAAGGCTTCAGGCCTGTTTTGTAAACCTTGCTAATCAGAGATCCAGATTCTTAATGCAGAAGTGGTCACCCTGCCAGAGGACACGGAGGTCTGTAATAGTTATCAGGAATATTACACACAGACTGCAGACACACAGTCTGTGTATGAATTTTTAACTTCTTTGATAAGATGGCATGAAGCAGCAAAACAAATGAAGATGCTAAATTGATCCGTAGATTTACGGGGAAATCTAGCAATTATTATTATTGTTTTCTTTAGTTTTCAGCACGGCTGACTGACATTTTGTTTGATTCTAACTCATGATGCACAAGAATTTTGAGCCAGCATATTTGTGCTTCCCTGTATTTTGTGCTTTGAATTCCTGCGATATGGTAATCCAGTCAGAATTTTCAAACAAGCCTCTTTTGCATCTGATTCTTTAGGGGTTTATTAAGCAGAAAATCTGATTCCTGGGGCATAAAACCCAAAGGTTTTTCAGCCTTTCATGTTGCAAGCCCAGGTTTTGTGTCAGGGCCCTGAGTGAGCTTCAGCCAGGAGGGGGGAGAGCTGTGGTTCCAATGCCAGATCTGCCTCCTGGGGCTGATGATGGCAGAGATTTTATCCGTAAGATTGTGAAGGATGGGGCGGAGTGAGGAGGGCTCGTGCCAACCCTGGGCAAGCTGGGGGCAGCAGCTGTCCCTTTTAGCATGGACCCACCATGCCTCTGTGGAGCCTCTGTGGCTCCTGCTGTCCACAGCAGAATCTACAACATTACAGCAGCAAAGCAGAATGCCCAAGGAGGGCAGAGCCTGCCTTCCTTGTTGCCTACCTCATTTTCCTATTCTTAGAGCCAGCTCCAAGCTGAAACCATTTATTTTCCAGCCTCCTAGCCCCAGGTCCAAGAGCTGGGCAACTGGAAATTTTGCCCCAAATACACCCTTTTTTCTGACCTACTTGTCACTGCCCAGGGGGAGCCAAGGGGGTCTCTGCTCCTCCTGTGCCTTTGTTTTGGAGATCTGGGCTTTTGTGCTGCTGACTGTATCACAGTACCTTGATGTTATCTTGGTATGCACTGGATATTTTGGTACAGAAGCTGCTTTTAATGTGCTTCTGTGGCACTCAGGGCATTCACGCTTCACTTGAAGCCACGGTGAAGCCTCCACTTGAGTTCTGCAGTACCGGGGGGCAGTGCGGGTCTGGAGTCAATCTGTGGCTGCAGGCAGTGAGAGGGCAGCCTGGTCCTGCTCTGCTAGCAGTCGGCGAGGCCAGGCAGGGATGATGAGTTTTGCAGCATATCCAGGCCACCTATTCAAATCCAGGCTCTTCTGGCACCCGTGAAATTGTCTGACAACTTGTGAGCGGGCACTGTGCCATGCGAGCAGATGGGCATGAAATGTCCCGGCAGCCAAGAGCCTGGGATGTTCATCTGGCAGAGGGGAGTCAGAGCAGAGCTCCTTGCTGCTCCTGTCCAAATACCCGTCCCTCCTGAGGCTACCGTGGCAAAAGCAGGCACAGCAATGGGGTGTCTGGTTTAGGTAGGGGGTGATGGTAGAACCCCCCTCGCTCTCTCCAGGCCCCTGCTACTCCATCACTGACGACAATTTATTTTCTGAGCTGCTTTCCCAAGCTCCTCATTTCGTTGGGGACAGCCAGCACCTGGCACTGTCCTGTGTCCTCCAGAGTCTCACCTTGAAGGCCACAGCACAGCAATTTTAAATTTTTTTTTTTTTAACAACCTCTGCTAGGTGGTTTCCTCTGAGAGGCTGGCTCTTGCCAGAAGTGAATCCTGAGATAAAAGGATTAAAACGTCCTCTTCGAGGCTTCACAGAAATTGTCACAAGGGCTTTCTTTAAAACATAACTCCAGGGAAGGCCTTAATGCTTATCACCCCGAGGGGCAGCTTTTCACAGACAGGCATGCGTTTCATGATGATTGACACATCATTAATTAACTGTTATTAATTAACCCCATAATCTGAAGGGATGGGGGGAGGAATTCCTCACAGGCCTGCATCCCATCATTTCTTTGAACACACGAGTCCCCTGTTCTGCCTCACTCTCAAACCCATCTGTCTTTGGGACTGAAGAAGCTCATAAAGAAGGCAGGACTAATGAACAGCCTTTTATAGCTCCCCCTTCAACCGCCTCCATTCCCCGACAGCAGCAGTTCAAACGTGATTTGCAGGAGTGAGACGATTTGTATCTATTACTCTGAGTTTAGAGGAAGAGAAACATGACAAAAAATAAATCGGTTGTTGCCTTTCAACCTCCCCTTGTTCCCTGCTGTGTGTGATGCTGTGAAGGATACAGGATCTGTCTGTAATATAACACTGGCTCTGTGTGTGGATGGTCACATGCCTCTTTTGAGGCTGGCTGTGCTACAAAAGCTTGGAGTGAGCACAGAAAACCCATCTTACTTCTCCAGTTTAGCTCCAGTGTGGTGACTTCCCTGCTGCACTCTGTTGCCAGAGCACTGAAGTGCACCCAGAACAGCAGCGGAAGGGACAGATTCTTCCCATGCTGACTTCAGCTGGGCTCTGCTGGTGTCCTTGAAGACTTCATTTTGCTGTAATCATTTTGAGCCAGCCCCTATCTTCTGCCAGTTCTTCCTGGTGGCCTCTAACAATCTCATATGTCAGGCAACAGCATGATTATAGCTTTATTTAGCTAACTTTGCATTTGCTTTTCAAGGAGCAACAATACAGCAATTCTGTAGATTAAATGTGGCCTAAGAAAAGAAATTGTCCTGTTTATCCACAGACACCAGATTCTTGGGCTGATGCCAATCTTGATAAGACATCAGGGTGCTGGTAAGCCAATAGTCATAATCACTGATCAGTGTTTTGCTGATGTTTTGGCAGCGTTTTGCATCCCATATTGTTGACCCTATGCTTTTCCTATTATGCACTGCATCTTTTGGCAGGAAAAAGACCTTCTCAGGGATCAGAATGGTACCTATATTGCAGGAGATGCCTAAAACCCATCATGGTTGGCATGGTTTGTTCCTTTTGTTCAGTGTTGTGCATCAGGGTTCCTCCCTCCCGTGCAATTTCAGACACAGCAGCAATAAACCTGACATTTTGTGTCTCTGCAATTGGGAAGGGCCTCACGTTGCTGACATCTGAATTACATTTTTAACAACAATTTCCTTTGTTATATAAAATGAAGCCAAAACAAACACTGGTATTGGAGGCTCATTTTCTAGTTTAAATAACACAGACCTTTAAATGGATGAGGGCTATGAATCATTTTTGTGTAGATAGTGGTTTGGGGTTGTTTACTTGCTTGTTTGTGAAATATTTTCTTGTTTTTTGGTGTTTTTTTTCCTTGTCATTGTAAGCCTATCACTCCTGATGCACTAGGACAGTTTGGAATAACTCCTTGGTCCCTCTTATCTGTATTTCTCTCTTCTCTCCCTTCCCTCTAAAAATTCACTCTCTAAAAGGATAAAATTGCAGTGTATTGAATTGCCTGGTATTGCTGGTATTGAACCCATTCTTTATTGCAGTATCTTCTAGATTTTAATAGCTACAGGCTCCAAAATCATTTTGGTGTTACCAAAGACATTTAATATCTGTGGACTTATGGAAGGTATTTTCTGGCACTCAGCAATGATTCCAAAGCCTCAAAAGAGTTACACTCAACAGCCTTGAATTTCAAAACCTGACATCACTGCAAGAGAGGAATACAAATCCATCAACATGAACAAGATTTTAATTGCTTTTGAATGATTCTATAGAAATCTAAAATTGCTTTGTGGGATGAAAAAAAAAATCCCCACTTTTATCTGTGAAAAGGTTTTAATTCTCACGAATAAAATAAGTGGTTGCTGTAATAATACAAGAGTTTTTCCCTCTGACTGTGTAGCTGCTCCTTCAGCTCCTGCCTGCTGGGATTTTATCCTTGAGCAGTGAGACACTGGAGTTCATCAGATATTATAGGTGGCAATTGCCAAACCAGGAGAGGCTCTTTGGTGGCTGGCAGATTTGAGCTTCTATTACATTAGCTGTTATAAAATGAGACCACCTGCATTCTTTTTCAATGTGACCTTCTCTAGCTGATCATATGCTGTGTTTTCTCTGTGATCTGATCTGATTTTAAGGGTAGTCAAAAGGCCAACAGTGCTTTAAAACCCAATAATACCTAGACTCTTGCTTTACAGTTTTCTTTTTCTCTCTCTTTTTTTTTTTTTTTTTTTTTTTAAATGAAAGGAATGCGATTCCTGCAAATGTTTCTGCAATTGTCATAGCTTCTGGTTAAAGCATCCTCAGGGACTGCTGGAAAATATTACTTCTCCTGTTTAGAGGAGAAGTAAATGAGTCATATTTTCCAAACCAGTTTTCAAGGAAAGGGGTATCAGAAGTTATATGTATTTCTTGTTTAACAGATCTGGTGATTTCTTGAAAATGGTCTGCATGGAAAGACAAACACCACCAGAGTGTGGATGTTGACTTCCCAGCTGGCACACTGCAAGGCAGAGACATCTCTGAGCCTGCCCAGGGATGGTGCAGGTCGTAATGGTCCCTCCCTGTCCCACCCCTCTGCCATCTGTGGGGTCAGATGTGGTGGTTGTCCCTTCGAGTGGTGCTGTGACAGAGCCAGGCATCCTCCTTGGGTGATGGGTGGAGGAGAGCACCCTGTCTCCTACCCTGGGCAGCTTTGCAGGCAAAACAGAAGGCTTTTCCCCTCTCCTTCACCTACTGAGGGGGACTGTAAGAGGGGTCAGGTCTGTCTTTGGGGGTCTGCAGCTGTTGGGTATATGTGAGCACAGTGGAAGGACTTTCCTGGACTTCAGAGGGAACCAGATGTGGCCTCTCATCTCAGTATTTCTGTTTGTGAATCAGCTGGAGGAATCCCCTGCCCTTACCTAAAATATTCAGGATGCCCAAGGGAGGATTCACAGAAAAGGAGATATTCAGATATTCAGGGTCTCCAAACTGGGGACCAACAGGTCTGTCCCATCTCCTGCCTCTCCAGGTGGCTCCTCACCATAAAAAGCTGTTCTGAAACCCTGAACAAGCCTCAGCCCAGGTGAGGGAAGGAAAAGGCCCTGAATTCCTCATCTCCACCAAAACCAGTATCTTCCATGTAGCTAAACCTTTCCAAAAGGAAAGGTTTCCAAAAGCTCTCCAGGCCATCAGCAGGCATCTCAAGTAGAGCCATAATAGCATCTAGTGCTGGTCAGCAAGAACAATTTTTAACCAGGTTTTAAAATTATTATTGAGCTTGTTTTAGAGAGGGAAAAAAGACCATTGAGTATTTACTATTGTAAGTGACTGTTGGCAGCACCTGAAAATCTCAACTATACATTTTTTTGTTTAAAACACTTTGATACTAACATGTATTATAGTACAGAAAACCTTCCTAGTGAGGGCTTTAAAATATTTTTAATTATTTTTAGAAGTAAGCCTACCCATTGCATTTTGAAAGACAATTATTTTGTCCTTTCTTGCATAGCAACACATTTTAAAATGCATTTTAAACAATTATTTTAAATTGTTTTTCTTCCAATTGACCATAGCAAACCAGACAAATCTCTTCAGAATTAATTTTCCACCCAGCTGAAGAAATTAGCTATTGCTTTCTCCCTCCCACCCCAAAGCTGAGCTGGAATGGTTACCTGGATACCTTGCCTGTAAAGGATGTATGTGCTGAAGCAATTTGAATAGCCTGATTTGTCATCTAACTGCAGACATCATTAGCAAAGCATTATTTGGCTGGAACATTGTAGGCTGAACATGGATAACTCTGCTGTGTTGAGGAGAGATTTAATTTAACCACCTTGTGACCAAATAGTGCCTGTCCTGAGCTTGGAGCTGCTGCAAGTCTAGTGTGAGAGATATCAGCTGTATCTGGTGGGATTTTATTTCCCATAGTGTGTAACTGTTGGAAATATCTTCTCCATCAGGATGAAAACAAGCTTTTGTTTCAGAATCCACTGATCTGTATATTTTGGGGCAAAGAGAGAATTTCTGTATGATGGGGAAGAGGAAAGGGAAACAAATTTAAGCCTGGCTCTTGCATTTTTCCCCACTAACTCTTAATTTCATCATAGTCCCCATTTCAAGTTATTCCTCTGCTTTTCCTCTCTGTCCCTACAATGGCAATTCCATCACAAACAGGTTCTTGAAGACAATCTGGTGAAGTTACACTGATGACTTGGAGTTCATTCCACTGTAATTGATGGTGTGTAAAGCAGAAAATAGTGTCCTTCTCTGATAAATCCTGCATGTCAGAAGGCAGAAATAGCCATTTCCCTGGAACTGGACTATGGAGCGTGGTCAGGGAGGTAGTCTGTGCATAGCAATATGGAACATGTGAAAAACAAATCTGAGATTTAACAGAGGATTTTGCTGTCTCTCAGGTCACTTTTTAAGTCTGGACTCATTTAATGTACCATTTTAAGGCTTTATCCAAAAGCAGGTCATTTATTATTGGTTCCAACATAATCTGGAAAACTCAGCTCAGGTCTAGAGATTTGTCATCTAAGTTCAATAGACCTCATCCTCTCATCTAAGCTAATTCTGCTGCTACAGCTGAATTGCAAAAGCACCACAATTGCATAGCTGCCAATTATATATTCCTGAACATCCTTCTTGGCAAATCCAATCAAGAAATCATAGTCTTAGATGAAGCACAGTTGCAAAATATTCTGCTGATCTATGGTGCAAGTCCTTTTCCTTTAGTCGTAATTGATGTTACAAAATGTTTTATGGTTTCTGTCATTAGTATTCCCAATTGGATCAATCTCCAATTTATTTCATTCTGTAAAAATGGTAAGAATTTTCTACTGATTATCATCAACAGTAGGGCATGTTTCTAGATTTATCAACATGGCATATTTTTGCGTAGGTAAAGTCTTTTGTCTTTGAATTAAAATGTGTCTAGGTACTTTTTTGTTGTTGTTAACAAATCTTGCAAAATGAAGATTCTTTTGAGGTAGTAATTAAATTCTTTCATTGACATACTCTGTTATGCACAATGCTTCAGTATAATGAATATATTTATTCCCAGGAATTCTACATTATTTTTCTTGCTATTTGTAGGACTCAGCGTATAAATAATGCAGACCATGCTGTGCTGCTTTTCAGTTCATCCTAGGAAATTATGCCATTAAAAATGCCACGGTTCTTTCAGGCACACACAGACACAGCAGGTAAAGAGAATATTCATGTGATAATAGTGGCAGAAGTAGCACCAGCTAATACATAACCCTGCAAAGCACACCTCAGACGATGAAATTGTTTGCAGTAACTATAGCATGGAATGAGGCTGTTGTTTAACTTAACATCATGGCAGTCAAATCCTGATCCATCAAAGTGAGCTCTGAATTTGTAACCTAGGGTTAGGACGTAGAAATGCAAATAAGGTGAAATGAAATTAAGAGGTCTGGAGCCTCCCCAGCCACCCCAGCCACACACATTTGGTAAGAGCAATGAAAACGAAACCTCGTTTGTGCAGTTTTGGAAATAAAGATCCCCCAAAATTCCTCAGAGACTTTTTTTTTCAAGAGCACATGTTTGTATTTGAAATCTACAAATCAGATGTTAAAATATCTTCTCTGCAAAAAACAGCAATTGCTCTTGCAGTGTTCAGACAGCAAAGATCAGGCAGTGCATAAAGCACAGTCGTGTCTCTTTGCTCAGTAAGGTCAGAGTGGTTTGTGTGTTTAAGAAGGAAAACTTGCCATCTACCATTCATAGGCATTACTTATGTATAAGCAGAGCTTTAGTACATGTGGCAAATGGAAATTAAGTACATGATGTGCCTGGAAGGAGTTTATCTAACTATTTATGGGCTGCTCTCATTTTGAGCTAGAACTGACTTGGCTATTTTTAGTTAAGTAACGTTAAAGTAGCAGGTACTTTTAGAAAGAACCAAAAAAAAATTTCCTGCAATGCACAGACCTTTCTTGCTGGGTCTCATTTCAGACCTTAGTGTCTCCATGCTCAGTGTCACTGTAGGAGAAGCTGAATCCATAATGCCATGGGATTGTCCTTACCCATGCATAGAGGTTGGAACTAGGTGATATTTCAGGTCCTTTCCAACCCAAACCATTCCATGATTCTTTGAGGCTTCCTGTCTCATTGTGGATCAAGGAGTTGCAGCTCAGAGGCAGGCTTTAAACTTCCACAAAGCAGCTTTGTGTGTCTTTGTGCTTTTCCTTATCCCCTCCCAGCTGAGTGCAGAGCATTTGAATTGGTTTTCCCAACTTGGAGCCAACCACTCCGGTTTGGAAGTGGACCATGTCTGCTTTCTAGCAACCCACATTAGGTTTTCTCATCCCTTAAAGGCAGCACTTGTGTGGAGTGCATGTGTTTGTCCAGTGGTTTTGGAAAAGATTTGGTTTCAGAGTTAAAGGTAGGTGTAATTGATACAAAGAGACTTTGCACAGGATTGACTTCAGCTGAGTATGAGGCTCATATGTGAAAAGTTTTTGCTAGATCTCTCAAAATAGTTCAAAATGTAAAAAAAAAAAAAATCTCACTGTCTTCAGAAATACCCCTCAATCTGCTTTCTAGTCTTTATTCATGATAAAAATCAGCAATTTGAGACACTTCCCTTTAGAAAATAGTTTCAGTAACTTCAGAGATGCAGATGTAAAACATAGCTACAGCACATCTTTAGCATGAGGAACTATTACTTCTTTCTAATAAAAAAGGAATGGGAAGCCATTAAAACTCATGAAATAAATAAGCCAGAAGCCTATAATTTAATATGGTCATCTATTTGGAAATGCACATTGTGCATAAATAATCAGACTCATCAGTAGGCAATCTGCAGCCATCTAAGAAGTTGGTTTGCAATTGCCATCTGACCTGTAGGTAAGTGGAAACAATGACTTCATTAAACCTACAAAACTGAATATTAATCATTAGCAAGACCAGCTCTACAAGATGGAAGGGAAGCCTTAGTATGTCCCCTGGAGCTGTGTGCATGTACCTAATGGCAGGATTTAATTAAGGTCATATCAAAAAAGATTTGCTGTTTTGCCACAGTGCTCACCAGCCTGCCACAAAGGCTGTGGGATTTAGGATGTTTAAAGATTTATTGTATGCCAGGAAAGAAAAAGGTGCATCTGTAAATATGTCCTAAAAGACTTACCTTCACAGGTGGTGTCCAACGAAGAGTCTTTAGTGGGGAGGAACTGGGTTTTCAGTGAGGATGAGTGTTTGACTGGATGCACTCTTTAGAGACTGACTCACTCCATGGTTCCCCCCATCCTTTCCAGCAGGGTATGAAGCAATCAGTACTAGAACAGAGCTTTTGGACAGCATATTTTCCAACCCTGCCTGAGCCTGCTTTAGTCCAGCCTGGACAGGATTCTCTGGTGCCTTCCAATAGCACTGAACCAAGGCACTAATATCTGCCGTGTCTGGTTTGCTCTCTTTTCTCCTCATTCTCTCTTTGGAGTGTAAAAGATTAAGAACAACTGAGTATTTTAATTTCTCCAGGAAGTTACTGAAGGGTTTGGTTACGCTTTCAACCTTTGCACTGCTCTGTCACACGCTCCCTGTTAGCAGAGGTGGATCAGAGCCCCTGCACCTCCTCTCAGCACCTCCTCCATGCCCGGGGCTCCCTCTGCCCCTCTGCCCCAGCACAGGCAGGCCCTGCCCGGGGCCCACCAGCCCGTGGAACGTTCCTCTCAGCATTCCCCTCCTTGTGGGAATCCCCTCCTTGTGGGGCCGGTCTGGCTGCTGAGAAACACCCTGAGGGCAGAAAGCATGGATCCAGCCCTTCTGGCTTTCCTCAAGGGTTTGCTGGGTGAATCCCACCACTCCTTGGTTTGGCTTCTGTCAGGGTTTCCTCAGGAGCCTCCTGTCCTCCTGCCGTGCTGACAGCCCCGGCTCTTCTCCAGGGTGTTAATTGTCTCTGCTCAGTTTTGGGCCCCTCATGACAAGAAGGATGTTGAGGGGCTGGAGCATGTCCAGAGAAGAGCAATGGAGCTGGGAGAGGGTCTGGAATACAAATCTTCCAAGGAGATGTCCTTCCATGGAGGGAAGAGGATGTTCAGCCTGGAGAACAGGAGGCTGAGGGGAAGAACTTCTCGCTCTCTACAGCTGCCTGAAAGGAGGTCAGAGCCAGGGGGATTTGGCCTCATCTTCCAAGGAACAAGCAACAGGACAAGAGGAAATGGCCTCAAGTTGTGCCAGGGAAAGTTTAGACTGGGTACTGGGAAGAATTTCTTCAAGGAAAGAGTTTTCAGGCCCTGGCAGAGACTGCCCAGTGTCCCCATCCCTGGAGGGATTTCCAAGCTGTGTTGATGTGGTGCTGAGGGCCATGGTTTAGTGGTGTCCTTGGCAGTGGTGTGGCAATGGTTGGACTCAATGATCTTAAGGTCTTTTTCCAACCAAAAGATTTCTGTGATTCTCCCAGCCTTAGACCACACCACAGTTACATAGGTGAAACCTCATTTAAAGGATGCGGTTAATTTGCTGGTATGGCACCAGTGTAAGTGATCCCCCCACCAAAGGGGGAGGCTGATATTTTAAAAGATGTGACTAAAACAATCTTATAGGTATAGAAAGTGGTATGACAAATATAATCCTGCTTTGCACCTTTGGGTCATTTTGCAGGTATTACTGTAGGTGAGCAGTGAACCCACTTTCTTTTGTTTCCTTTGTTTTCCCCTTCTGCCCCTTTGAACGAGTAAGCTGATTCAGTCAGAAAGTAGCCTCAGTGTAACTAATCCTGTAATACTTTCTTGACATTCATATTGCTGTTGAGCATTTCTGTCAATACAATCATACTCTGTGAGCTGAATGGAAAATAGTGCCCAAGAGAAAAAAACCCAACAAACCAAACAGGTTTCATTCTTACCAATATTTGTGATAAAATGAAGATCTTTGCTCAACTTTATTGGAATTCACTCAGGCATTTGGTAATAGCAGCCTATTGGAGATTGCTAAGGAGGGAACTCAAGGGGCCTGTAATAAAACACAAGAAGATGATTTCTGTATTCTTTTTTACCCAAAATCTCAGTCCTAAAAGTGTCAGACACACAGTGTGCTTTGGACAGAGTTAAAATTCTAATATTAATTTAAGAATCTTCTCCTCCAACACTTGCTGAATTCTGCAATATCCATCTTGATATTAACAGGAGCTGTGGAAGATGTCATAGAGATATTTAAAACCATACACTAAAATCAGACATTATGTCTTCTGTCCCCCACATCCAGCCATGGATAGGAACAGGGTATTTGCTGGAGATTCCTCTTCTCATTGTTCACTTTAATCTGTATTTGCTCCACACTGCACTTCACTTTGAGTAGGGGCTCCTAGTCCATGAACTGTCTCTGTTCTTCTTGGTCCATTTGACCTTGAATTCAATGGGAGACTTTTCACTGAGTAGATGGATCAGGCCCAGAGAAGAACAGTAAGTGCTGAAGGAATGAAAGTTCAAAGAAGGAATGAAGTTCAAAGATTAAATCACGCAATAGATTTGCCTCACCATATACTTATCCTCACAGTTCATACTAAAAGGTCTGAAAACTGCAAATGTCCTTGGCTTTAGAAACAGCATAGCCCTCTCTTTGAAATCGGACTCCCACGTAACTCCTGTGCGCTGCGCACACACACATCTATCACACTGATCAGTAGATAAGTTTCATATTTTGCAGATATTTAAATGCAGTTAAAAATTCAAGTAGCCAGATATGCACTGTTAGAGAAAAGCAGCTGCATGTCATAAATCAACTCCATAAAAAAATGTTGGCAATGATGTCATTTTACTAAAGGTTTTACCACACATCCTTTGCAGATTTTTCCTCCTTCTCTTGTCCTCTACTCTTGTCTCTTTTTTCTTGGGCTGTTTTTTAAGCTCTGCTTTTATTATCAACCCTCGCATATGTTATTGTAATGTCACCTTATCTTGCCAAAGAACCTCAATGTCAGTAGGCTTTTAAGTTTAAATTAGCTGAAACTAATTTCTAAGCCTTGTGAAGGGGAGCACACCAGTCTCAGACTGAACATGAGCTCAGCTGGGAAGCTGACACACACGCCCAGATACACACAGATGCACGTACACCCTTCTTTATCCTCACTCCAGGTTTGGTTGGATGTGTTTCTATGATCTACCAAGCATGAATATTTCTCTTCACCTCGAGCATGGGAGTTCACTGAATGCATTGCACTTGCTGGGAGATGTTTATATCTCACAGGAATTGCCCGGAGCAGCCAAGCCACTAAGAGTTGATCTTCCCTTGTAGTATCCCAGAGTAGTTCCCCAGCATCCTTCTGCTCTTTGTTCTTCCATAGAGGATATTTTTCGGAGGCTTCAATAGGTCTTTTTTCACTTAAGATAGGCAGGTTAGGACACTACTGATCCCTTTTCAAATCCTGCATCTGCTTTCCTTTTAAGTGATGCTTTTCAAATCCTTCCCCTCTTGCTTTTTTTTCCTAAAATGCTGTGTCCTTAGGATTAAAGGAGGAGGGGAATAATGCTCTGCAGAGAGCAGGGATGGTGCTTGTTTCCCTCGCCCTGTTTGCAGCCCCCGCAGCAGAACCCATGTGGAGGCCAGGAGGTTAAAATCCTTATTCTCAGTGCAGATTCAGAAGAGAGGAGAGATGCTAATACAGCTTGATTTTCCCCTGGGAGTAGTGCAGTGACTCCCCATGGGCTGCAGAGCATTAACCCACCCTTTATCCA